>NW_026542601.1:56093093-56589854 GCF_028750875.1 Macrosteles quadrilineatus
GTTCCCATAGTCCGATCATGCTCGTTCGCGAACTCGTTTGAATAAACGTATGTTTACACGTTTGTACCAAATTTCATCAAAATCGGATGATTTTTGCTCGAGTTATCGCGCTAACGGACACATATATATATATATATGAATTTGAACGGATGGTGTTTTTGGCCTCAAGGGACCTCAAAACAAAAAATTAAATCGGTCCCGGGTCCAGGTCTTACCATGAGTACTACGGTAATAGCTTATTCCCTATATGGGAAATTCGCTAAAAACAGTTTTTCCAACTATCATATGACGTCACCAATCATCATATCCACAGACCAAGCGACGCAGTTGTCGGACAGACATCCCTGTAGACCACTGCAGAGAATTCAAGGCCTTCAAATAGACTGTTACAAAGATATAAGCGTTTTCATAACATTGGAACACTGACACAAATATGCGACGTACAGTCTATTTTAATGTGAAATATGTATGCTATATATATGTATATATTTGCTAGGCAGTATATGAGTAGAAACCGGCCGTCGCATATGTGCGTCGTTGGTCCATATGAATGAAAAATTTTGTACTATTGCGGTACGTAGCGAACGTGTTTTAAAGTAACCAAAACTGGAAATAAACATGTCCTATGTCTTAATAATTTATAATTAAAAAATTTTTTTAAACAAAACGTTTTTAAACGCCCTAAAAAGTAGAAAATAATTTACAAATAATTTATAAATATGTTGAGTGAGTATAAATACTTGTACGATTTAAAACGAAAAACGTGGGGTGCTTGCAATAGATAGTTTACAATTACCTTCACCTACTGAACTAATGTATTATTATCAATTAATTGCATGCACCCAACGTTTTTCATTTTAAATCGTACAAGTATTTATACTCTCTCAACATATTTATAAATTATTTGTAAATTATTTTCTATTTTTTAGGGCGTTTAAAAACGTTTTGTTTAAAAAAGTTTTTTATTTATAAATTATTTTATACTTTTTAGTTTTAATGTGTGTGCATGTTAAATCTATTTCAAGCATCTATATCAGATTAAGACAGAGGCATGTGGGAAATCTAAGGTTTATTTGAGTTTCTTTGCATATAATTATGTATTAGATTGCATGTATGGCCTAAACTATAAATATATCAATCTATTTAATCGCAATTTTTCTGAAATATAGTACTTCTCTGCAATGCATTCACTCGAAATATTTATTGTTTACTTTATGGAATACTAAATAAACAAAAATTGACATTATTTACAAACACCTTGATACCTGCAATCAGATTGTTTATCTTTATTTTGAAATGTTTGTTTGTATAAAGAATCTCTTGGGAGCATAACCTGTACCTCTTAACCTCTGCTCTTCGAACTGTCAAATTTAAGTATTTACAGCTGACTTAAATTAGTTGATATATTTACATCCTTTCAAAATGTAAACTTGAAAAATTTGGAAGCCCATGGGGCGTAGCCCAAGGGAAATATGAAAATTAAATGATATAATATTGCATTGTTATGCATTTGTGAGCTATGTTTCAAATTTCAAGTCTCTAGCTTATCGGGAACATCGTTTAAAATTGATATCAAAATTTGTAGGAAAGCGAGCTAATAAAAACAAGCCCATGAGGCGTAGCCCGAAAGGAAATATGAAAATTAAATGATATAATATTGCAATTACATCCATTTGTGAGCTATGTTTCAAATTTCAAGTCTCTAGCTCATCGGGAAGTATCAAAATTTGCAAGAAATCGATTTAATAAAAACAAGCCCATGGGGCGTAGCCCAAGGGAAATATGAAAATTAAATTGTATAATATTGCATTGTCTTCCATTTGTGAGATATGTTTCAAGTTTCAAGTCCCTAGCTCATCGGGAAGTTAGTATAAAATCGGTTGCAAAATTTGTAGCGGACAAGAAAGCGACCTAATAAAAACGTTTTAAAATTGAGCAAAACTATAGCATAGTCATGTGAACCTGATTGTCAAGTTAAGAACTACACTGTGCTTGGGATTTTGGTTAACTTATGCTTGGGGAGTGTTCAGCATACCTCTCTCATTATTTTGGTGTCTGAAGTTCCTTGGGTTCTGAGTTTGTCATTTAAAACTGTCAATGCACATGCTGTTTGTTATTTTAGGACTTATTGAAGATATGCACTAAAAGTGGAAAACCTTGTGAAAATCTGTGTAAACTTCATATTCCAAATGGCAAAGACTTCAAATGTAAGCAGGAGTCAGAGGAAGATGAAAATCTTGAACACCATTTTGCAGAAGTAGCTCTTGCTTCTCCCAAAGTGTCTATTTCTCTTCACCGAAATAGCAGCTGGTATAAAGTCTCGTCGATTGAAGAAATATTTGAAATTTTTTCAATGATTGAAGGCACATACATGTTAGTTGGAGGGAACACAGCTCAAGGTAATATCCATAAAGATTATCGTCAAATTTGAAAAGGACAATGAAAAAAATGAGAAAATTATTTATGTAAAAGATAAGTAAAATTTCCTGCAAAGGCTGAGCCACAGTCTTCATATTTTATACCTCAAACCTCGTCCCTGTATGTAATAATCGTTTTATTAATACATTTAATACTTGAAATTTCATAAGAGGATTAATCTTAGCTTATTAAAATATACAGGGTTGTCCGTAAATTAAAGGTCTCCATCAAGCTCATCCTGAGACATCCAAGCGAGATAGTTCAAACTGAGCCCATTGATGTATTCCTTACCTTCCTATACCTTACCGTACCTCCTACTTCTATTCATCTTCTATCTCCTTCTCCTATAGAACCATTAGTCTCGTCATGGACTCAAAAACATTTTGAAAGAAAATCGACACTCCCACTAAGTATAGATGATGTTCCCTGAATAAGATAAGATATCAATCAACCAATCAATCAATCAATCAAATCTTTATTCAGAACGTACAGATACATCGTACATGAATGCGTCATTATGTTATTTTTAAATAACATAAATATATTACATAAAGATAAAAGATTTATATAACAGCAGTTTTTAGATAAAATAAATACATTACTTAAAGTTAGATAAAATAAATACATTAGGTAAACTCAAATAAACCTTAGATTTCCCACATGCCTCTGTCTTCTGATATAGATGCTTGTAATATATTTAATATCCACACACATTAAAAACTAAAAAGTAGAAAATAAATTATAAATAAAAAACTTTTTAAAACAAAACGTTTTCAAACACACTAAAAAGTACAAAATAATTTATAAATATGTGGAGATTATAAATACTTTTAAGATTTAAAACGAAAAACGTGGGGTGCATGCAATAGGTAATTTACAATTACCTTCACCTATTGAAGTATTATTATCAATTGCATGCACCCCACGTTTTTCGTTTTAAATCTTAAAAGTATTTATAATCTCCACATATTTATATTATTTATAAATTATTTTATACTTTTTAGTGGGTTTGAAAACGTTTTGTTTTAACAAGTTTTTTATTTATAATTTATTTTCTACTTTTTAGTTTTTAATGTGTGTGGATATTAAATATATTACAAGCATCTATATCAGAAGACAGAGGCATGTGGGAAATCTAAGGTTTATTTGAGTTTATTTTCATATAATTATGTATTAGATTGAATGTATGGCCTTACCTACTATAGCTCGGCCGCTTAGAAAACGACCTGCGAGCTAATGCTAAACCAATGCTGGAGGAGGTTGTTTTCTAAGCAGCCGAACTATAACTATAAATATATCAATCTATTTAATTTATTGTTTACTTTATAGAATACTAAATAAATAACAGTTAACATTATTAACAAACACCTTTATACAGGGTTAGTAAAAAGTCTGGAGACCCCCTGTTAATTTTTTAACGGACCAAACTAGAAAAACTAAACTCGGCACACCTTTATGGCATGTTATGAAGTACTTTTTGGGCATAACCGCGACTTGGTGTACATCCCCAAAATAGGGCTTGTGACATTTTTGAATTAGCTGTAAAATAAAGGTTGCTAAATATAGTTAAGTGTATCGGTAGTGATTTGATTTAGCCACTCAGCTAATTTATATATTGCAGGTATCCTAGAGGACAAGTACCCTGCTCCCCCGGAGACGTACATTGATGTTAACGGAGTGGCAACACTGCGGAGTCACAGGTTTGATGGAGACAGTCTAGTGTTGGGAGCCAACATGACTCTGACAGACACAATGCGGCTGTTTGATGCTGTAGCCACGTTACAACCTGCACAGTTTAAGTACCTCTCCACTCTTAGAAGGCACATGGAGAAAGTGGCGCACATTCCAGTGAGAAATGTAAGCGTTTACACTTGATATTATCACTCAATCAAAGTGATATTATAAATCACTCAATATTAAGCTGTCAGAGTTTATCAGTGGTGTAGTCAGGAAGTTTCTAGTGCTACACCATTGTCTAAGAACTGACCAGACCACAGGAGGAGTTGTTAGTAGGTGTTCACAATTTCGCTGTTATTGTAGGTGTAGATTGTGATTTCTCCATTATCACAGGATACATATATTATGTATGACTTATTAGATTGCTATTTAAAATTGCTAGAACCCATGCAGTTATTGTCAAGCTATGACTCAAAACCTGGGTTTCTTAGCTTTTATAGGATTCTTGGTGAAGGCAGAGTGTGAAAGCTCTTACCTTGCGTTTCCGTTCCACGACATCACATGGGATTAACTATTTATAGGCTTTAATCCTTTCTAAAAATTTACTTCTCTTTATTAGCCAATGGAGTCATACTCATTTCATGATAAAATTTACATCAGCATACTCTGTAGGTTGTTCAATTCAACTTCTGTAAGGTCATTGTTATACTGGCTATCCATAGTCAACGTTCCTGATCATTGGGCTTTAAATAAATGACCCTGACTGATGAATCAGCTGATCTTAGTCAGTAACAAAGCTACACCGATCATCTCACATCATTCTACAGTCTACACTCATCCTTCGCTCATATTTGGGTTGAATACGCACCTAGGTAGTGTCCCCATCTCAGAATTAATTCATTGATTGGTGGATATATTACCGTGCTTTAAGATAGTTTGAGACCATGTTTGTACCAAGGAGAATCACTTTTTACAGGTTGGCACATTGGCTGGAAACCTATTTTTCAAGCACCAATATCCAAAATTTCCTTCTGATCTTTTTACAATATATGAGACAGTTGGAGCCAAGCTGATTATTGGTAAGTTAAAGGTGAAAAGTAATAATTAAGAAAGTGAGTTAAATAATTTTAGAGATAGTGATAGTAATTTATATGCTCGGTTTTTGAAATATACTTAGACACACACTGGTGATAGTTAGCTTGAGACAGAGCAATGTTCAGTTTAGATACATTAAATAAAAATTATCTATGCTCGGAGCTACACATATTATGTAAATGCAAATAAAAATCTTACGTTACTGTTATATTTAACTTTTTATAAATGGTATTGACATTTTCTAAATTATTTTTAGTGAATGATCCAAATCCTTATATTGTTATTATCTAACATCAACCTTTGGTTAAATAGTATCTATATCTATCTATCTATATATATAATACGTGAAGCCGTTTTTTGTTAACACAACTCCTCCCTTATTTATGGACCGATTTAAACGTTTAAGGTGTCAAAAGATTTGTCTTAATATGTAGTTTTGCAATAAGGTTTTAGAATTTTAAAATTCCTACTCTTTAGGGTGTGAGACCCTCTCAAAGGTCGGATTTTCTCCATAAGAAATACACAGAACAAATTTAAAAACAAAAAAAAGCTGTTTATAAAAAGAAACTTTTTATTACCCATTAGCTTTTTGGGAGTAAATATTAATGTTTGTAATATTGAGTAGGTTAAGACCAAGTTAAACAGTTAATCAGTTTTGTTGCAAGAACAGAAAATGCCTCAAGTTCAAAGAAGAAATATCCCCCCGTTTTCAGGGAGGAGGAAACAATTAATAATAAGATATCTTATGCGTATGAGGAGAGTAGAAAAAGAGAGGTCTCTAACAGGTACCCATCCAGATACACATTCACTTGGTGAGATGAATAATATTTGCCAGTTCTGCTATGCAACTTACTTTGGAAATGAAAAAATATACGAAACACATTCTGTTGTCACAATGGTAAAGTAAACTTGCCTAATGTCAGATCAAATGAATGCATGCGAGAAATGTTTACTTCTGACACTGACAGATCTCAAAACATATAGTACAAACAATAATAATGCCTTGACTATGATAAGTTCAAGTAGTAAGATTATACCAAATCTTGGCGGACCTTATGTTTTTATTGGAAACTTTTGTATTAATCGCTATACTTTAATTGAAAAAAAAAAACGCAAATGGATTGTTTACTTCTAGGTTATGTTGCCAGTTCCTTGAACAAACTTATACAACGTTTTTTGACTGAATTCACCAACACAAAACAGACATTTCAAGTCAAAAATAAGAAGTTTCAAAAACACATTTGCTCAAAGATTTAGCGGCAATATTAGAACAAGCATGAGTGAAGGAATTAGTGTCAATGATCGAGTTGATACGGTCAAGTTTATTTTTATTATGATTCAGGAGACGAAAATAATATACGCTGTTCAAAAAGAGAAAATGGAAATTGTTATCTAAATCTTATAGCTACAAGAGTTAGTAATCCAACCTATTTCGACAAATGAATCCATACTTTCAAAACTTTGGGACAGGTATAAAGAAAAACTCCACTGAACAATGTGAGAACGTTTTCATGCGGGGCATATTCTGTGACTGACAGACATCACGTTAAAATACCAACTTTCAATAGTGTTGCTACTTTAACCTATTCAAAGCAGATTATGGCTGTCCAGTTGGTAACCCAGAGTTTGTAAGTAAAAAATGGAGCACATGGAATGGTTGATATATCACCCCACTTTTCAGGATTCTCTACAGAAAAAAATTTGTTTGATTAGGGGGATGTCTCAAATCAAAGAAATAAAATGACCCAACTTAAATGACTTAATACAGTTTATCAATAAGGCAACAGTTTTCTTTATTTTTTAATGCTGGAAAAACTTTGTTGCAACATGTTAACTCGAAGTGAAGCAGATCGTTTAGCATTCATTAGAAGTTATCAGTTGAAACCGAGAGCAGAAATAATGTAGGTAGGTGAATGTAGGTGAACCTTGACGACGCAAATAGAGATATTTAAAATTAGTTTCTAACAAGTGTTTAAACAACTTTAAGATGTAACCAGAATTGGTCGAATTCAAGCATAACGTTTTCCGCGGCGTTATGTTTCATACTATGCGGCTCATTGAGCCGAACGGGTTCTCTAGTACCTAATTAATTAATTGATAACCCATCAAAAAAATATTTGGGACCAGAAAGGATCTCACTTGGAATCAAACAAAAACAAGTGACCTTCATATTTGAAGGAGAGCACTATAACTTGGCAATCCAGACAATTTTGAGAATGAGAATCAATTACTACTATTACTATCATTGATGATAGTATGGTAAATGTGTAACGCATGGGGAGATAAATTAAAATTGTAAATTAGTCCTGGCTTTTGAAGAGTTTTTGTAGTTTACAGCGTTGCCAATTTTGCACCTTTGAATCCAGTTATACCATAAGAGTACATAAATTATTGTGAGAAATTACAATTAATTAAATTAATTATTCTCATACTAAAGTTTCATTAAGCTGATTCCAGTAAAAATATTTAATATCTTTTGCCCTGAACATACTAAGTGGAAAAATCTATACCTATCATTATGGTTCTACTATCATTCAAATGGTTGAAAATAACATTGTGCCATATAAATTCCAATAACAGAAGGGACTGCTAAATTTTTAGAACGGCAAATTGCAAAATAAACTTCTATGGTTTATGGTGTGAAAGTCCATGTTTCTCTATAAAAAGATCAGGATTTAGACATACAGCAGCATTATTTTTTTAGTCTGATACCTACAGATAAGGTACCGGTAATTTGGTTTCAGATTCTGGAAGCGGTGAGATGTTAACAGTTTCATTCCCTGAGTTCCTAGCCACAGATA
Source organism: Macrosteles quadrilineatus (assembly GCF_028750875.1). Classification (NCBI taxonomy): domain Eukaryota; kingdom Metazoa; phylum Arthropoda; class Insecta; order Hemiptera; family Cicadellidae; genus Macrosteles; species Macrosteles quadrilineatus. The sequence goes on from NW_026542601.1 coordinate 56,101,085, forward strand.
TGTACAAGAAAATCATCACAAACATAGTATTTCCTCCTCTTGACTGCACTTATGTTGTTAGGACTTACAAGGTCATCAATATGGTTTTATTATGAGGCATGTTTTTTAAGTAAGTACCGTTTTTAAATTTCTCCGTTCCAGCGCTGCGATTGACATTTTGGACATTTGCGCTGTGTAGGGCCTATGTGCATCTATTGGCAAGCCTTTGCCAGAAATTCTGCAACAATTGGCCATGTTTACATTCGGTTTCGAGCATTCAAAATGGTGCCACAAATTATGAGACTGCTGTCGAATGTGAAGTGCGCGCTGTAATTAGATTTTTAAGTGCTACAGGTGTGATAGCCATTGAAATTCATCGACAGATTAGTAAAGTGTATGGCGAGAACATTATGAGTGGCGTGATGGTACGAAAGTGGGTAAGGGCATTTAAAGACGGCCGCACCAATGTTCATGATGAGCAACGCTGGGTGGCCATGTCATTACTGTTGAATTGGTACGTAAAGTCAATAAAAAAGTGAGAGAGAACAGATGGTTTACGATCTCATCATTATTCTATGAGTTTCCTTTACTCATAATGTTCACGCCATACCCTTCACTAATCTGTCAATGAATTTCAATAGATTTCACACCTTTAGCACTTTAAAATCGAATTACACTTGAATTGCACTTCACAGTCGGCGGCAGTCTCAGTTGGCGGCACCATTTAAAAATGTTGAAACCAGATGTAAACACGGCCAATTGTTGCCGAATTTCCGGCGCAGGCTTGCCAATATATGCACATACACAGCGCAAATGTCCAAAATATAAATCGCAGCGCTGGAACGGAGAAATTAAAAAACGGGCTTACTTAAAAAACATGCCTCGTATTTTAGAATACCTATAATTTGCACACAAAACTGTGTATTAGATTGGCAGCCTTAATAATATTGTGGACTGCAATTTATAAAGGTCTTATAACGTTTTTTAACCATTAAAAATAAAAGTGCAATTTTTACATTTTTATCACAATAATTGTCTATTAAGGAAATATAAGTATGGTTGCTATTTGAAATTGAAATCTCTTTTTTCACAATCACAGGAATGTAAAATAAACGGTATCAGTAATCTGACACATACTTTCTCCCATAAGCTTGTAAACAACCTTTATCGTGGGTAAGCAGTGGGGATAAATATAGGTTTGTAAGAAAAATCACAAAAGTTGCAATAACTTTTGAGATGTAATTGTTACAGTAATGGGGGTTACATTATTTTGTTTAGAATCATAAGGAACATAACACATTAATTTTAATCAAAACCGTGTTTTTTTTCCAAAATCAGATTTGTTGTAACTTTATGGGAAAATAACATAAAGACACAATAAATTTTGAAAAGTTTTGGGATTTGTACCATTTTGTTCGTAATCTAAAGGACTTTTAACATACTAAATTTTCATCAAAATTGTTTGGGCCATTTTTTAGAAAATCCGATTTTTTTGTTATTTTATGGTTTGTTATGGGAAAATCCCCATTAAAAATCAAAATTTACAAAAAATTAAAAAAATTCTTGGAGATACCATGGATTTAAATTTGAACTTACATATGAAATTTAATCAAAATCGCACTACAGGTGTGGTAGCTCTGTACCCATATCCACACACACAGACACACCCACACACACACACACACAAAGAAATCACTTTGAAAACCACTTTTTTGGGTTCAGGGGGACCCAAAATGGATATATCCAGTCAAAACTCAAACTCGAAATTTTTTACAAAAACAATACTTTCTCAATACTATGTATAGAGGTAGAAAGTAAAAGTAAGTATGATTATAGCTTGTATCCCAGATATCTATTAAAGTGAAATACAAATCAACTTTGATTTAATGACAGATTACCAAATATATAACAAAAGTGAATACAAATACAAATACAATTTATCAACCTAGGTTTTATTTTTGAGGTTGTTATTGCAACTCTTGTCTTAATGTTTAATTACTTTCCACAGGTATTAAGAAGAGCCCAAAATGACCATGCAATTGTCAACGCTGGATTCTGCTTTAGCTTTGACAAGGCCAACATTTTCAAAGTTCTAACTAAACCAAGAATAGTTTACGGAGGAATAGCACCAGACTTTGTAGGTGTTTAGTAATATCAATCAAACTCTTAACTATTTATTGTTGATATATGTATATATAGTGATGTCCATGTTTACAGAGGTATTACTCTTTGTGCTTTGTGTACGGTATTCTCTTTTAAGTGGGTTTGCATTGCATTCCCGATTCAGGATTCAAGATGTCGGCTCATTAACTGCAGCCATATTGTATTTCAGTCAATGTTAATTTCAATTTATCTTATAATAAATAGTCTTGAAACATAAGTTGTGTTTTATTCAAGATAGTATTAAAAAGATAACACACATAGCCCAAAGAGTAATACCTCTGTAAACATATACATCACTATATACATATATCAACATTTATGTTTTGGCACAATGCCTGATATAGTTGATAGATATCCTTTATACAAGCTCAAGACAGAACATACTTGGTGAAATTAAATTGAGTAAAAATAACTAGTTGATTAGGTACCTAAATGATGGTTTGAAATTATTTTAGAAAAAAAAACTACATACACACACATTCTGTGTCAAGTTAACATACTCCCCCCCCCCTCCCTCTCAGTGCACAAGCTGGCCAATCCGCAATGTCATTAAACAGAACAGCTTGACAATAGGTCACTTTGGCCCTGAAGCGCCTCTAGGCAGCGATGTTAGAAATTCCCCCCTCCTACCACCAATCGTTAGCGCGCTCCCCGACAAGATTACCCCAATACATGCCCTGTCAGCTGATTTTGTGGAAAAGTAATCGGCAATTGCATGCTGCATCAACAAATCTAATAATATTTTAAGCCCTTTTTACAGACCTTTTTGTTTTGCCGTTTTCATGCAAAACGCAATTCTGTTTTAGATACATGAAATGCAACGTTGTTGTATCCTATCGGAAGAGTCATAATCACGTTTTGCGGCGCGTAAAAGGCATACAAAAATGTCACCATAGAAGGGTTTTTATAAACGCTTTTCATTGTGAGAACCAACATTATCACATATATGACAATAATTTGTATACTCACTCTGAACATGTATACTACATGTATATCGATTTGATCATGCCAAATATTGTTTATTACCGAGTTAACGCCTAAGGACTTGTCATCACCAGTGACAGAATCTGTGAAGCTGAGGTTGACAATGCAGGCGCCACAGCCACCTTCACGACACATGAACTTGGTGCCTCTCAGGTGGGCGATGTCTCTGATATAGGACAGTAAACTGGTACCACCTGCCAGGCCACCCACTGTAATACAACACTGATGAATACTTGTTTGATAATCTTATGTTTCTGAATAGAAACATCTCTTTAAGTCTTACCTCAACTTAAAAATGTTACCATACAGTATTACCTATCTTCAAACATCAGGGTTGTGAGGTGATCATAATGTTTTAATGGGTGATGAACCCACTTGGGCTGTCCGCCATAGACAGGTGAAATTGCACCCAAGTTGATAACATCCCTGACCTATACGGGCTTGGAACCCTCATTTTACAGTGGTGTCTCAAGGCCAGAGAGACATTACCTTAGAATAATTTGCAACAAATAAGACCTATCTGTCTTCCGCACTAACAGCTCTGGTCAACTAAAAGCCGAAGCATATTATTTTTAAACCCCACACATATAGCTTCAAAACCGAAAAAAATATATATTGTCACGTGGATAGTTATAGGTGGAAGTTTGGTTGTGTTTGTCTTGTGTCTAATATATGCAAACATTGAAGCTCAACTTTGCATGATTTAGAGTAAATTCACTGGGTCGTCCCCTGCTGGAGGTAAAAACATGAAAATGCTTGGAAAAAGTAGTTTTTATACATGTAAGTTGATGTGAAAAGTTTAAATTTTCTAACAGATTTAGTTAAAAAGATATTAAGCCGTTTCCAGACTTTTTTGTCACCCTGTATACTATCTATAAAAAAAATCATAACACAGTTGATTTTTACATTACAGACCGAAGATTACTTTCCCAATAGCCCTTGTATTCACAATTTTACTCTACAATAATTGGTCTGGGATCATATAATTCTACCAATATCAATTCAAACTTATCTTAGACTACAGTAGGGATTATGTGCTTGGAGTTATTCCTATATTATTATGATTGGGTGATGTTAATTTACCTTTTTGAATATTTCCATTGAGAGTAAACGTCACATAGTCATCTGCACGAAGTCTGAAAAGATAAAAACAAAAGATGATGGATGGATAACTAATATACCAGCTATGTCCACACTCCTGCCCTTATGTGTGTGCCAAGTGTATACCTCTTAACGCATGCCTTTGCGCAGATATAACGATGGACGCAAGTGACACATGCGTCAAGGCATGACCGAAATGAGTCGGAAGGAGCTCCATTCCATAGCGCACAGCGTAGCGCAAAACAATTCAGCAGCCTTGGATTTCTTGCTTTACAATTTTGACAAGTCGGCCGTGTGGTAGTTGTTTGAAGCATATTGAATAACTAAGAAACATCATAGAAGATTATCACTCTCATGTTGTTTGTGGGACATTAAAATAAATGCAATAAATTAATTGAATTAAAATCAATTAAATTAATTTAAATTAAATCAATAAATAAATCAAATCAAACAAGAAAATATTGAGTTTTATATTACTTCTTCATCCACATTGTCCGCCATGATTTCTTATGTTTTGGAACTTTTATTAACACTGAATATATGCCGCACCATCCCTCCTATCAGAATAGCGTAGTCTTCGTTCAATTATGAAAAGGTATGTAGAAAGTGAGGAAGGTGACGCATGAGTGTGAACAGCTGAAAGGCATGCCTCAAGGGGCGTGCAATACTGCTTTGGAACTTTTCTTAACCCTAAATATGCCACACCATCCCTCCTACAAGAATTATAGAATGTCATTTTCATCTAATTAGGAAAAGGTATCTGGAAAGGCAGGAAAGTGACGCTAGAGTGTGGACATCTAAAAGGCATGTTGAATTGAAAGCTATAAGGTACGTTGAAATTGAAACCGCACGAGTGTGGACTAGAAGTAATTAGAAGTGTTTTATTATGTGAGAGAAAACACTTTGTGATATTTGGAACAGCTGACAGTCTGAATTGAACTTTTGAAAGATATTTAATTCCTGAGTTTTTTTTATATTGAGTAAAACGGTATATCATATAACTACGAAATTACTCAAGGAAACAGCTGATGAAATTATTGTCATTATAATTTGTTTTTAAGCTTAAAATCCAATAATAAACTTGGACATACACTATCCTCCGGGTAGTAATACCATTGTAACACAGTAGGTACCATTCCACAAATATTCAATCACAGAATATAGTAAACTACGTTTCTAGTCCTGAAAATAGGTGATTACCGGACGAGTGTGGTCGTTCCCGTGCGAGACAAAGGCAGGTGTGGGATTACTATATACGAGTCCAGTAAACACAATTTTAAACGAGTAACGTACAATATTTTAAGCCATACTACTCTAAGCTACCTTAACAATAAAAAACCTGTACAAAAAAACCTGTTATGTTTCTGTTCATTACCACTCATTAAATAAAATCAGCTAGTGTCCGGTAAAAACTCATTACAGTACAGTAGTACGTAATGAAACCCCATTTGATTATACTGGCGGCAAACAGATGTTTTCTGGACTAAATCCTTACGTGTGAAGTTTGTTAATACATTGTATTGTGGTGTAAAACTAATTTTGACTAAATTAAATTAGGGTTGCAGATATTTCTTAATTGAGCGGTAGGAGTAAAATTTACATTTATTTTCTTTCCATTGCTACAAAATGTATTTTTGCCAAACTAAAAAAATATAAGTCCTAATTACAACAGCGTAGACCAAAATAGCGAGTTTTGTTTAACAAAACTTTCATTGCAAGGCAGTTTCTTAAAAAACTAAAATGTCCTAAGTTCTATAAGCAATTATACTTTATAAGCATAATGAATTGTATGCATTACCCAGAAGATCCCTTTTCCATAACTTTTCAACTGTTAGACCTTAAAATACTGTAGCTTGAATTCTTAGAGATGTTTTATGTAAAAAGTATAATGCTGTATTTTTTCCACAATCATCACAAACTTTCACTACTTTACACAACCATATTTTAAGTTACATAGATCTAGTCCCTTCAAGAAAATGTTACACTTGTAACAAAACTGGAAAGTATTATTACCGGTACTGTGTTTAAACAATGATAGCAAACTTTGCTATGCTAGAAAATATAATGACAGCACAGCAACCATATTTTAAGTTACATAGATCTAGTCCCTTCAAGAAAATGTTACACTTGTAACAAAACTGGAAAGTATTATTACCGGTACTGTGTTTAAACAATGATAGCAAACTTTGCTATGCTAGAAAATATAATGATTTATTTATCAATTTATCAATAAATGGAAAAGACAATAGACTAAGAAATCAAATATTATGTGAGAGTTAATACATGTCAGATAAAATTACAATTTGTTTCAATCAACACAAAGAATATTTAGTTTGCAAGAGTACTTTCCAAGAGTTTTATGCAACCCAGGAAATAATAATATTCTTTCCAGTTCAATAACCTACATACTTCCAACAGCGATTCATTCAAAGTTTCCAATATAGGTTGAATAGTAAAATTCAATTGTCTTGTTAGTTTTGTAATATCATTAATTTGTGTTCCAATTTGACTTATTAGAAGTTGGGCTCAGTTTTGCCACAACTTAACTCAAAAGCATTTTAGAATCAAGCCAAAAACACGAAAGGCCATTAAAAAAAACCAAAGGAACAAAAGGTTTTTATGGAAAGGCCATAAAGGGTATACATGAGACAGCTCCTTCTCAAACTATGTTTGTTTGAGTAATTAAGAATAATATTTAGTCTTTTATTAGTTTTTATTAGTTATTAGTATTAACTTCTATTAGAAGTTTAGAAAAATATGTAATAATTTTACACAGGTCAATGGTCAATATGATAGGATGTTTTAATTTGATGACTACTACATCCTAAATATATATCAAGAACTATATTATAACAGGACAATAACATATTAGCTCACTTGAAAAATATTCAAAAATGTTTAAGACTACCTAGTAGCTTGAATTAGTACAGTATAACCTTGTAATATTTCGATATAATTACTACATAAAGTCACTTAAGTGTGTTAAACATATTATGCACGATGAAAACTGTACTGTTTGTTGTTTTAAAGGGGTTTTAATGGATAGTTTAATGTTATTTAGGGGTTTTTATTCAAATTTTTAAATAGATTGTTAAATAACTCAACTAATATCATAGATACGGGACTTTTCCTGGATACTTTTTTAAAGCAGATGAAGTTGGTAATACAATGCCGTTTAGAGCTTGTTTCTATCGTGTCTAGTTCACGAGATATATAAGCGATTTTCTAGAACGCGTCTCAGAGCACCTTCCCCCTCCCCCCCAAGTTGTGCACCTGCTGGAATGGCGACAACATCGGTTTTTGTCATCTCCAAGGTGTCCCCAACAACAATCAAAAGTCAAAATGCGTTACACTTTCGGTACATACCCAATTTTTACAAGTCTGTACTACACGTTGATTTCTGCCACGCAGCGGCGTCACCCGCGCCACCGTGCCGCTTCATCGGAAACCTCGCATAACGTTGTGATATTTCGATATAATTACCATATAAAGTCACTTTAGCGTGTTAAACATATTATGCACGATGAAAAACTGTACTGTTTGTTGTTTTAAATGGGTTTTAATGGGTAGTTTAACGTTATTTAGGGGATTTTATTCAAATTTTTAAATAAATTGTTAAATAACTCAACTAATATTATAGATACGGTTAACTTTTCCTGGATACGTTTTTAAAGCAGATGAAGTTGGTAATACAATGCCGTTTAGAGCTTGTTTCTATCGTGTCTAGTTCACGAGATGTGAGCGATTTTCTAGAACTCGTCTCAGAGCACCTTCCCCCCCCTCCCCTCAAGTTGTGCACCTGCTGGGAGGGCGACAACATCGGTTTTTGTCATCTCCAAGATGCCCCCAACAAAAATCAAAAGTCAAAAAGAGTTACACTTTCAGTGCATACTCAACCCCCTATAGATGCTGGACTATTGGGTTTATTTAATCTTTATGATAGATTATTTATTAAAAATCTATTTCAATGATTATGAAACAGATTTTTCCCGTTGCGAAGCAAAACTTAAATACCCCCGCCGCAGCAAACCTGCAGACTAAGCGAATTTCCATTTGTCTGACTGGATTTACACTAAAATGTCTCCTTAAAAATATCACATTTATTCCTTATTTAAATAACATTAGTTTAACGAGTACTTAGGTTTGCTGCAATAGGGAGGGTAAAAAGGTATTTTTTTGTAAAATGTAATAGTTCAGTATGAAATTAATGCATTTTCCAAATTTAATCAAAATATGTTCATAAACAAGCAAACTACAACAGTTTACTTATCTTACTAAAAATGTATTCAACACTTTTTCAACTACTGAATTCCCTTTTGAATATCTTACGAATCCGTAGCATTCGTAAGAGTATTTAATGTTTTTACTGCAACATTTGTTTTCATCTATTCGTTATAATTTTACCATTAGCCCTATAATTTACATAAGATTATTATTAATCGTTAATATTTAGAATATATTGGATACCTATTTAAAATATTAGGTTACTACTGGTAGAGGGCAATTGAATAGAATTTATTATAACTACAACCGATTTATATAGTTACATGGCAAAATAACATGCATATCTGATGTAAATTATCCATACAAATGAATATAAGACATATTATTAAAGATATTAATTAGTTAATATAATAGAAAATAATACATTAATAAGACTGTAACAGACCATGAAATAATTATAAGTCAAAATAAATGTACCTTTTAAAAATCATAAAATTTAAAATTACATTGAATAAGTTATATTAATGAATTAATTACTGTAAAACAAAATAACAGTGGCCAAAAGAACCGTCGCATTATGAAAAAAGAATTACACACTCATTTTCCATGCTTTGCATACTCAAAGGTGTTTGAATACAAGTATTCGTAAAAGTATTCGAATACAGGGGAGGCTACGAATTCACTGTATTCGATTCTTTAAAGTATTCGATTCTCCCATCACTACTTTTAATAACAGGGTGTTCATTTGAAAACTTTCCATATCTGTAGTGTGGAAAGGTAAGGCTTTTTACACTTGTTTGTTCTCATTTCCCCCTAATTTGGACATGCCAAATCCAATAAAATTATTTTCAATTTCGAAAAATGCCCCAAAAGGGCCCAATTTGGGGGGTAGGGGTGCTTTTTGAGAAATTTTCAAATGTAAACATGGGTTGTGTGATACATCAATTTAAAGGTCTAATCACCCCGACTATTTTGGTGCAATAAAAATGTAATTATCTTTAACCGTATTTACAGGGTGGGTCAAAACGTTTTAAAAAAGGACTTTGAAGTTAAGTACCGTATTACCCAAACTACTGAACGGAACAGCGCCAAATTTCTTTCCAAGCTTATTCTTGATCTACTCTTTAAAATAACTTGTAATAAGGGCATTTTCCATGTTATTTTCTAATTTTTAAAAAATCTCAAATTTTAAGAATAAAAGAAAGCTGAAAACTCAAATTTTTTAAATAGCAAGGTATGACAAATTTCATACCACGTGAAAGGTCCTTTTTTAACAAACATTTTAGGTATTTAAGTTTTCTTTCTATCTCTTACCGTTTAAAAATTGCAGTAGAAAAACTGAATTTTCTATGGTAAAATTATAACTAGTTTTCTAACATAAAACATTGCACTTTGCTCAACGATGTATTATGATTAATTACAAATTGTTCAACTACTTTTACTTGTGTCAGTTCATCTTGGACCCTTCATCCTGTTCTTTTCTCATTGGTAACTGAGCCAGTTTCAGAAATTTCTTAACTAAATCATTTACAGCTTTATGACTTAAGGTCTTACCTGGATATTTATTGATAAGCACTTTGCAGTTATCCTGAAACACTTTTGTTCTGCCCAATAAGTAAAAATAAAGTCTATTTTTTAAGTGTACACCATATTCGATTAGATACTACAGAAAATAGTACTTTTTGAAATTAGTACTACCATTGACTAGTCAATGGTACTACAGAATGCCACATGTAGGTTGTCCTCATCAGCTATAAGACCTGTTTTTCACAAAGTAAAACGTAATGACTTGTTTGTTAATCAGGGTATCAATAATTATGAATTGTGTCCTTCAGTTAATGCACCATTAAATGTGCATCTAGAGACGAATTTTGGCTGTTTTATTAGAAAACTAGTTACAATATTACTATGGAAAATTCAGTTTTTCTACTGCGATTTTTAAACGGTAAGAGATAGAAAGAAAACTTAAATACGTAAAATGTTTGTTAAAAAAGGACCTTTCACGTGGAATGAAATTTGTCATACCTTGCTATTTAAAAATTTTGAGTTTTCAGCTTTCTTTTATTCTTAAAATTTGAGATTTTTTAAAAATTAGAAAATAACATGGAAAATGCCCTTATTACAAGTTATCTTAAAGAGTAGATCAAGAATAAGCTTGGAAAGAAATTTGGCGCTGTTCCGTTCAGTAGTTTGGGTAATACGGTACTTAACTTCAAAGTCCTTTTTTAAAACGTTTTGACCCACCCTGTAAATACGGTTAAAGATAATTACATTTTTATTGCACCAAAATAGTCAGGGTGATTAGACCTTTAAATTGATGTATCACACAACCCATGTTTACATTTGAAAATTTCTCAAAAAGCACCCCTACCCCCCAAATTGGGCCCTTTTGGGGCATTTTTCGAAATTGAAAATAATTTTATTGGATTTGGCATGTCCAAATTAGGGGGAAATGAGAACAAACAAGTGTAAAAAGCCTTACCTTTGCACACTACAGATATGGAAAGTTTTCAAATGAACACCCTGTATAACATTTAACGTGAAGTGACAAATACAACAGTACAACAGCTGACCAGCAGACCAGCTGATTTTCACGTCCATGTCACTGGCCCGGCCATGACGGAATTAGTACATAAGAATTATGCTAATATTTAGTACCTATTTCGTACTATTTAGTACCAACAAACAAAAAATTAGTACCCCACTCGGTACCGGATAACTAATTAATTTAGGATTCCGGGCCAGTGACATGCTTGCCCGGCCATTTTCGAATTTGATCCTAATATGTATACCATCATTTAGTACCTATTTCGTACTATTTTGTACCTCCATTAATATAATTTGTACCTCAAAGAAAACCAAGCTACGGGCCCGTTAACTGTACAGGTCAATGACCTCTCAGCCCGGCCATATCGTAACCTATGGTTATAAAATATACTACTATTTAGTACTTATTTCGTACTATTTTGTACCTCCATTAATATAATTTGTACCTCAAAGAAAACCAAGCTACGGGCCCGTTACCTGTACAGGTCAATGACCCCTCAGTCCGGCCATATCGGAACCTATGGTTATAAGCTATACTACTATTTAGTACCTATTTCGTACTATTTTGTACCCCCATTAAAATAATTTGTACCCCAAAGAAAACCAAGCTACGGGCCCGTTAACTGTACAGATCCATGGCCCCTCAGCCCGGCCATATCGGAACCTATGGTTATAAGCTATACTACTATTTAGTACTTATTTCATACTATTTTGTACCTCCATTAATATAATTTGTACTTCTAAAAAAACTACTAAAAAAAACTACTAAAAAAACTGAAAGACAAACAATTTTGAAAACTAGGGAATGTTGAAGCCATAATTTTAGTTTAGGGTTTCAGTTTTTTAGAAGATAAGTTTAAAATTGTAAAAAGTCTAGCAGCCGACGCTAACATTCTACATTCTAGAAATATTGATATTACTTCAGTTTTAGTTGACTACTAAATTCCCGTACGTAGGACGGGCCAACAGCTCGTTAAGTTTTACAACATAAATTAATTAAGAAAAAAGAAAGAAAAAATTAACAAAGTTGTGAACTTAATGTTGAATGAAATAAAAAAATCACCACAGTACCCTCGCACCAAAATAGCCTAAACCTCGACACATTGATTACTTGGGTTGTATGAGTAGTACATATTGTTTAATATGAAGAACTAAATAGTTGGAGATAACCACCAAATAACTGCATCACTTGTTAATTATTGAGTACTAAATAATAGCATACCTTATAACTAGAAACTGTGACGGCCGGGCTGAGGGGTAATTAACCACTAACAATAACATGATTACACATACAATATGTAACATAAGTAGTTTGTTTATCTTTGAGGTAATTTTTTTACCTCGAAAGGTACAAAAAAGTACGAACAAGGTACTAAATAGTAGCATAGCTTATAACTACAGGTTCCGATATGGCCGGGCTGAGGGGTCATTGACCTGTACAGTTAACGGGCCCGTAGCTTGGTTATCTTTGAAGTACAAATTATATTAATGGAGGTACAAAATAGTACGAAATAAGTACTAAATAGTAGTATTAGCTTATAACCATAGGTTCCGATATGGCCGGGCTGAGGGGTCATTGACCTGTACAGTTAACGGGCCCGTAGCTTGGTTTTCTTTGAGGTACAAATTATATTAATGGAGGTACAAAATAGTACGAAATAGGTACTAAATGATGGTATACATATTAGGATCAAATTCGAAAATGGCCGGGCCAGCATGTCACTGGCCCGGAATCCTAAATTAATTAGTTATCCGGTACCGAGTGGGGTACTAATTTTTTGTTTGTTGGTACTAAATAGTACGAAATAGGTACTAAATATTAGCATAATTCTTATGTACTAATTCCGTCATGGCCGGGCCAGTGACATGGACGTCTGATTTTCAGCCAGTGCTGCCAACGTATTTCGCGCGCATACGACGTTGCCATTGGTCAGCTGTTTCAACTAAAAAAGTTGGTTCTATGATATGCAAAAGCAGTAAAAAGTTATTGAGCGGAGCGAGCGAAGCGAGCGAAGCTCTTATACGTCGACTTTTATGCATTTCGTAATACGCAAACTCCTCCTAGACGGCTGAATCAATCGTTTTCAAATTTTGCATGGTGATAAAGACCATATCGGTGAGTGCCAACATCTATATGGCGTTAAAAAAGTCTCTCAGGAATCCGTAGAAAAATGAAACTGAAAATCACATTTTCTTAACATTAGTCTTATGGGTTACTAGGTAACCATGTTGGCTGAATTAAATAACAAGTAAAAAGTAAACAAAAGATTTGAAGTTTTAGCATGTGTTCATAATAAGCCAACTACCCACAGTATACTAGGAAATTACAAATACAGTACAAAAGGAAAAACATCACTTGTTAATATTGAGCAAAGATTATACTTAAGATTACTCGATACATTGTAGTCAAGGGTAGCAGTGCGAATTCTAGGATATGTTTTGTTACGAATACATTAAGGTATCTGCAATCCTAAAATGCTATGGGAAGGGAAGGAAACAGGTCCGTGACGTAGGAAGTAGTGAAGGAAGTAGTAAAGGCAATCATAAAATGCTATGGGAATAGAGGGAAACAGGTCCGTGACGTAGGAAGTGATATGAAGGAAGTAGTAAATGCGAGCAGTCCGGAGTGTGGGGACTGTTTATGACGATAAGATTAGGGTATCTGCAATCCTAAAATGCTATGGGAAGGGAGGAAAACAGGTCCGCGACGTAGGAAGTGGTGAAGGAAGTAGTCAAGGCGAGTAGTCCGGAGTGCGGGAACTGTTTATGACGATTAGATTAAGGTATCTGCAATCTTTAAGTGCAATGGGAAGGGAGGGAAACAGGTCCGCGACGTAGGAAGTGGTGAAGGAAGTAGTCAAGGCGAGCTGTCCGGAGTGTTGGAACTATTATGACGATTAGATAAGGGTATGGGCAATCCTAAAATGCTATAAGAAGGGAGGGAAACAGGTCCGTGACGTAAGAAGTGGTGAAGAAAGTAGTCAAGGCGAGCTGTCTGGAGCGTGGGAACTGGTTATTATGATTAGATTAAGGTATTTGCAATCCTAAAATGCTATGGAATGGGAGGAAAATAGGTCCGCGACGTAGGAAGTGGTGAAGGAAGTAGTCTAGGCGAGTTGTCCGGAGTGTTGGAAATGTTTATGACAATTAGATTAAGGTATCAGCAAACCTAAAATGCTACGGGAAGGGAGGAAAACAGGTCCGCGACGTAGGAAGTGATGAAGGAAGTAGTCAAGGTGAGCTGTCCGGAGTGTGGGAACTGTTTATGACGATTAGATTAAGGTATTTGCAATCCTAAAATGCTATGGGAAGGGAGGGAAACAGGTCCGCGACGTAGGAAGTGGTGAAGGAAGTAGTCAAGGCGAGTAGTCCGGAGTGTGGGAACTGTTTATGACGATTAGATTAAGGTATCTGCAATCTTTAAATGCAATATGGAATGGAGGGAAACAGGTCCATGACGTAGGAAATTGTGTAGGATGTAGATGTGTGGATTTATGTATCTCCAATACTACGGTGCTTTCAGAGTGAACTAATGATTTTCCCCGAGCAAAGCTCGGTCCCCAGGTACTATAATCAAATGACGACACTAGCTTGAGGTTCGTGACGTATGAAGAGGTTAAGGAAGTAGTAAAGGTGAACAGTCTGGAGTGTGGAAACTGTTTATGACGATTAGATTAGGGTATCTGCAATCCTAAAATGCTATGGGAAGGGAGGAAAACAGGTCCGTGACGTAGGAAGTGGTGAAGGAAGTAGTCAAGGCGAGCTGTCCGGAGTGTTGGAAATGTTTATGACAATTAGATTATGGTATCAGCAAACCTAAAATGCTACGGGAAGGGAGGAAAACAGGTCCGCAACGTAGGAAGTGATGAAGGAAGTAGTCAAGGTGAGCTGTCCGGAGTGTGGGAACTGTTTATGACGATTAGATAAAGGTATTTGCAATCCTAAAATGCTATGGGAAGGGAGGGAAACAGGTCCGCGACGTAGGAAGTGGTGAAGGAAGTAGTCAAGGCGAGTAGTCCGGAGTGTGGGAACTGTTTATGACGATTAGATTAAGGTATCTGCAATCTTTAAATGCAATGGAATGGAGGGAAACAGGTCCATGACGTAGGAAATTGTGTAGGATGTAGATTTGTGGATTTATGTATCTCCAATACTACGGTGCTTTCAGAGTGAACTAATGATTTTCCCCGAGCAAAGCTTGGTCCCCAGGTACTATAATCAAATGACGACACTAGCTTGAGGTTCGTGACGTATGAAGAGGTTAAGGAAGTAGTAAAGGTGAACAGTCTGGAGTGTGGAAACTGTTTATGACGATTAGATTAGGGTATCTGCAATCCTAAAATGCTATGGGAAGGGAGGAAAACAGGTCCGTGACATAGGAAGTGGTGAAGGAAGTAGTCAAGGCGAGCTGTCCGGAGTGTTGGAACTATTATGACGATTAGATAAGGGTATGGGCAATCAAAAATGCTATGGGAAAGGGAGGGAAACAGGCCCGTGACGTAGGAAGTGGTGAAGGAAGTAGTCAAAGCGAGCTGTCCGGAGTGTGGGAACTGTTTATGACGATAAGATAAGGGTATCTGCAATCCTAAAATGCTATGGGAAGGGAGGAAAACAGGTCCGCGATGTGGGAAGTGGCGAAGGAAGTAGTGAAGGCGAGCTGTTCGGAGTGTGGGATCTGTTTATGACGATTAGATTCAGGTATCTGCAATCTTAAAATGCTATGGGAAGAGAGGGAAACAGATCCGCGACGTAGGAACAGGTGAAAGAAGTAGTAAGGTGAGCAGTGTAGAGTGTGGGAACTGGAAACCGTTTGTAGCAGTTTTAATGTATCTGCAATGCTGAAATGCTATGAGAAGGGATGGAAGCATGCCCAAGACATAGGAAATTGTGAAAGAAGTAGTAAAGTCTAGCAGTACGGACAGTGGGGATGTTTGTTGCAATTAGATTAACGTATCTAAAATACTAAAATGCTATGGAAAGCGATGAATACAGGTCCACGACGTAAGTGGTGAAGGAAGTAGTAAAGGCTGGCAGTGCAGAGTGGGGGAACCGTTTGAGCAGATGGATAAGTGAATTTGTAATACTTAAATGCTATGAGAAAGGAAGGAAACAGGCCAATGACGTAGTAAATGGTGAAGGAAGTAGTAAGGCTAACAGCGCAGAGTGTGGGAACTGTCTTTGGCAATTACATTAATGTATCTGCAATCCTAAAATGCTATGGGAAGAGAGGGAAACAGGTCCACGACGTAGGGTGTGGTGAAGGAAGTAGTAAATGTGAGCAGTGTTGAGTTTGGGAATGGATTAATGTATCTGCAATGCTAAAATGCTACGGGAAGAGACTGTAGACTGTAATATATTAAAAATGATTACGAAGCACAAATCTATACATATTTTCGATACATGCAATCGTTTACAATCGAAATTTACAACTGAGTTGACAACAGCTGATTTTCATTCCATAGAGGCTAAAAACGATTTTTACTCCCTAAATATTAAAAATGCTACTTTAAACCTGCAGCACATGCATGAAAAAATACTGTTTTTACTGCAGTAAGACAAAAACAATATAATATGAACCCTTGATGACTCCGCTCAATTTTGTGGATGCCTCTGCGAACGCCACCTAGTAAGATATACCAACAGGGTGCAGCACTATTATTTTTTTCATTTATCAAATCTGCTATGAACTAAGCAGCAACTAAAAACTTTGATACAAAATGAGAACTGTCAAAGTAGGAGTGTTTAGTCATGTTTATGATTTTAATTTCATGAATAATTTGTGATATTTTGGGAGTTTTTAATAATTTATTTTTTCTAATGTTATGTGAAGTGGTAGAACATTATAACTATGGTAGATGTGTAATACTATAGTATACCGTACATTTAAAGAAGCAAATTTGATCAAACTGTGTCCTCCCCCATTACAAATGTAAAGCTTCAGTAAATACTGCAATAAGCATTTTGGATTTATATGCTAACCCGGTACGAAGGACGGGCACTCTGCTAGTTCTCCATAAGAATAACATGTGAATTTTAAATTTACAGATTTTTGTAATTTTCTCCGTAACCATTAGGTGCATAATAACGCTTCAATATACTAAATTATTTGTTTTTTTAAGCTCTACAAAATGGTTTGGAAAGAAATTGCTAAATTTTAAGTTTTTAGGGTCAAAAATGGGAAAAAACAATTTTTACCCTATAAAACCCCCCATAAACCCCTGTTCCCATAGTCCGATCATGCTGGCTCGCGAACTCGTTCAAATAAACGTACGTTTACACGTTTGTACCAAATTTCGCGCTAACGGACACATATATAAATATATATGCTATTGTAAATCATCGAACCAACTTTTTCAAGTTCAAATGATTTATTTGGCCATTCAGTACAAACAGACAATAGGCTACGTCAAACAATACAATAGAGCTGAAATAAACACATGCAGGATCTCATTTACTATAAAACATGCAAAGCAATGCATGCAACTAAAAGTGAAAAAAAATAAAAACTACATGCTGCAAGCCATGCAAGGCAGAGAAAAATAAATAAATTTACAATTTCGTAATACCTCTACTGGACTACTGTGGGTTCAACACAATAGTAAAACTGTGCATTCCAAAACTCTTTTATAGAATAAAATGGATTGGCAAGCATCCAAGCTTTTAGTGTGGTCGCAAACTTGTTCGGTAAGAGTTGTCTGACAGTTATGGGTAAGGCATTGTAGAACCTTATTCCTGCAACAGGAAAACAGTTGAGAGTTAAATCTAGTCTAACTCTATCTCTAAAAATATTTTCATTGTTCCTAGTGCTATAATGATGAACATTATTAACCAATGGAAAATCTGATTCATTGTTCTTAATCTCTAACAGGCATTGGTAAATAAATACATTGTGTACAGGCATTATACCATGCTGAACAAACAGAGGTTTACAATGCTCCAGCTGATGGACTCCACACAAGACCCTGACAGCTTTCTTCTGTAGTTTGAGGACTTTTTGCACTCCAGGGGAGTGACCCCAGAGCCTAGTGAAATTTTCTTTTTAGTTGAAACAGCTGACTAAATTCTTTAATTCCCTTTAAATATGAATACTCATAAGGTTAACATGGGGAATTACAGAGCCACTGGGGCGGAGCCCGAAAGGATTTTTGAGATAAGAATATGCCTATATGTTAATCGGGAATGTAAGCTATCATCATGCCAAATTTCAGCCCAATCCGTCCAGTGGTTTATGCGTGATTTAACTTCAAACACACAAACAAACAAACACACAAACTTTCACAATTTATAATATTAGTAAGATTATGACAACATACCAACGTTAGATAGCAACTATGATCAAGATTATAAGCCCCCCCCCCCTACAATAGAATTTGACAGAACTCTAAATCTATGGCTATGTTATCATCGTCCCATTCTTTGAGACCCACGGCAATTTCTTATCAACTTTCCAGCATCTTTATCCCTTGACCTAAACTGCTTTTTCCTAAAATAATTGGCGCGAATCTCTGGTGACAGCTATATTTTTTCTGCTGTCCAGAATGTTTTGAACGCCTTGGTTCGGTTGTTTGGGTTCGTTTCGTTTCGTGTTATTTCTTCTTCAATTCCACAACGTTAAACTTTAACTTTTTTAACTGAAAAAGTCAACTATTAAATCGTAAGAGAAGTGTTATGATTTTAAAATTTGATTTAAGTAATTTAAGTTCCTAGTTCTAATGAAGTTTAACTTAGTGCTACCTACCTACAACAAATTGTTTTGTTACATAGGCCTACTCGAATTTATACTGCTGTGTTGTGAACTAATTTAAAATTTATAGACTCCAACTCTGTTTGAATTTATAGCCTAGGCTTTCTCCTCAAACACAATGGAAGATTGGACAGAAGAAACTCTATTTAAACTCCCTGTGAAGGAACTAAAATCGCTGGCACGTAAAAGTAAAGTAAATCCCAATTTCAAGAAGGTATGTTCAGCCTATAAGTTAACTTAATTAATTAAGCTAATAAATAAAATTTCAGTTAGAAGGCCTATTTCAGCCTTGTCTGTGATTAAACATATGAATAAACTGGATACATTTTTCAAATATTAAAGGGTTTTGGAAGAGAAATCATTGAATAAGTCCTTAAGTAACCTAGGCCTAGGCCTCTATCAATTTATTTTAGCCTAGGCCTAGTTTATTATTATCATTTTTTTAATTTGTGCTTAGACCTAACTTACTCAGGCACAATTCTTCAAAATAAAAGCAGGTCCCCTCCACTCGATTTGCAATTTGCCATTTTGAAACTTTGATAACTTATCCGATCTGATCATAGTGTTTTTAGCAAGATAACTTATTAGGCTACAAAATATCAAACCAAGGCAATTACTTGATTGGCATTTTATTTACAGCCTAGGCCTATCCAGGTCTTTATTAGGCTAAGTTAAGTTACTTCCCCACCTCACCTCTTACTTTCATAAGTAAGTTAGGCCTACCTAGGCTTAGTAGACCTAACGGTAATACTGAACTTATAGCTACTACCGGTACTTAAAAGTTTATGTTAGGCTAGGCCTATATTGTTTTTTTTTTTTTTACCTTACCTACCGGTATCTACAAAAATTATGCTATTTTAAGCAATTTTTACCTTTGGCACTTTTGGAGTAAACGATTAGCCTATTTCACCCTGAAAATCCCGTTTGAAAATTGCAAAAACGCTAGAAATCAATGATTTTTGGGACTTCAAAATACCTAATCTTAAGTCATAGTTCCTATGTGTTTTTTTTTATTTTTATTATTGAGTCTAGCCTATTTCAAACACTCTGTTGTTTTTGACTTGTTGTTTCTAGCCAAATTCATATGTGGCTAGTAAAGAACCCGTTCTACAAATTTAACGATTTTTTAGAACTTCCTAAACCATTACATATTGAGTACTTAATGATTGTACTTTTTTTCTCTTGTAGTTATCCTCATCTGCATGCATTTTATATTATCTAGCTGTATCTTTTGATTTGACCTTGTACTCTACATCTATTGTACTCTTCCTTGACAAATGTTTACCAACATAACCTTCATTGACCATTCCACATGCATTTGTAATGTCTATTGTAAAATAAAGCTTTGATTTGATTTGACGTGGACCTGTTTCCCTCCCTTCCCATAACATTTTAGTATTGCAGATACCTACATTAAGCTAACTGCCACAAACGATTCCCACACTCCACGCTGCTCCCCTTAACCACTTCCTTCACCACCTCCTAAGACGTGGACCTGTTTCCCTCCCTTCCCAGTATTGCAGATACATTTTTATTAAACTGCCACAAACTGATCTCACACTCAGAAACTGCTTGCCTATAGGCCTACCGCTTCCTTCACCACTTCCTACGACATGGACCTGTTTATCTCCCTTCCCATAGCATTTTAGTAGGTAGGCTACCTATTGCAGATACGTTAATCTAACTGCTGTTTCTACACTCAGAACTGCTCACCTTTGCCACTTCCTACGACGTTGACTTGTTTCCCTCCCTTCCCATAACATTTTAGTATTGCATATACATTTATTAAACTGCCATAAACGTTTCCCACACTCCGCACTGCACGCCTTTCCCTATTCCTTCACCACCTCCTATGAGGTGGACCTGTTTCCTTCCCTTCCCATAGCATTTTAGTATTACAGATAACTTACATTTATTTAACTGCAAAAAACGGTTCCCACACTCTGCACTGCTCACCTTTACCACTTCCTTCACCACCTCCTACAACAGGGGTGCCCACCCCCCCCCCTAGACTCATGACGCAACCCCCCCCCCCCAATTGAGCATTGAAGCCCCCCCCCCCCACACCATAAATGAGGTACACAACAAATGAGAAAGGTTATTCCCCCGCCCAGCATTATTTGCAAAACTAAAAGAAGTTTTATACTTTTTTTTAGATAGGCCTATTGAAAATTCAAATCAGATAGTAAAATAAAATATCAAATGTAAAATTCAAACCCAGTTAATCTATAAATAAAGATGTAGTTTTGTCTGTACATTGCTCAGA
This sequence comes from Macrosteles quadrilineatus, assembly GCF_028750875.1. Classification (NCBI taxonomy): domain Eukaryota; kingdom Metazoa; phylum Arthropoda; class Insecta; order Hemiptera; family Cicadellidae; genus Macrosteles; species Macrosteles quadrilineatus. The sequence continues at coordinate 56,122,093 of NW_026542601.1, forward strand.
CAGAATTATACATTATGTCCGTCTGTCACGGCCCAGATAGTATTATACGCATTCTACTCTAAAGAAAACTAGAGTAGGTACCGATTATGATTCTAATGGTTTAATTGTATTCACAGGATTGGCGAGAGTGTCCTTAGCCATTAAAATATGGCCTCACTAGTTTGGAAATAAAATAACGGACGATCAAAAACACAATTTTGTGTGATTTTTTCAAATTTTTTTCTCCATGTTTACTACAAACGTCATTTATGAAATATTAATAATCTGTTAAGAGAACACGTCATATATGAAATTACGAACAGCTGTTATGATAAAGATTCCTTTTTCTAGCTGTCACTGATATGTTTACATAAATGCTGTTTACGAATACTGTGTAGGCCCTAACCATTTCCGATCACGTTTGTAAGCAAACCCAAAACCAAGTGAGATTAATAACCGTGTGGCTTTGGCTCACATAACGGGTTTGATTTATAACGGGTAATATGTAGCCTAACTGTAAATTAAATTAAATAAATAGCCATCATCCAGGTCGGGAACCGGAGATTCTGTGTGTATCAAGTTGTACTTGAATTTTGATTACCGGGGAAAGACCGTGAATCAGTGTTGTACAGGACTGGAAAAACTTATCTTTCTATATAAATAAAATTAGAGTTTTATAATTATAAGTCACCTCAATTTTTAAGGAATTTATTATTGCCAGAATATAGCGTTCTTAACCTCTGCTTAACGAACTGTCAGCGTCTTTCTCTTGTTTTAACGACCCTCTATCCCTCCCTTTTGAAACATCACAGCTCCTTTGATGAAAATGAAATGGAAACAACGCTTGCGCCAACAATCGTCTGCTCAGCCTGTCTGTTGTGCGCTATGTTACAACAGATTTCAGATACAACAGCTGGGGAATCAAGGCTCTGATTGGGCAACGAGTAGGCCTAAATATGGCGACTTGTTGAATTTGTGTATGAATTGAAGAGAAACCTAATAGGCTAAATGACAGAAGAACAAAGAAAAAGAATAACAAGATTGTTCTCGCGTTAGGCCTACATTATTTTTTTGAACAAAGAAAAACAATAACAAGATTGTTCTCGTTACATTCATTTTGTAAGAGTATTTTTATTATCTCTAAATATAATTTTACACTTTTTTATTTCTTATCTATCTATTCCTATGTTGTGATACAGCACCTACCGGTAGCCTATCCGACTATCATGAGCAGTAGATTATAACACTTTCTAAGGTTTAATATTTATGTTATTTATAGCAATGCAGTGTTTGGCTAGTTACTAGTTGAGTTTGAGTTACCCTAGCTATAATTTTAAACGTTGCCGTTTGTACAACTGAATCAAGATAAATAATTTGAAATGTCATAATTAAATTGCACAATAATAATGATTGTGTAATATTGAATTTATAAAAAAAAAATGCAAATCATGACGTTAATGGGCCTGTTTAGAGCGTTTTTAATTTTGTTTGGTTTGTCATCTGTTTTTATACTATATGGGATTAACCGTATTTTTCGTTACCTCCCCCCCCCCCTACTAGCTCAGGTAATTGAGTATCTACACAATAGTGTAAAATATTGTAGCCTATGCTACTTGATTGTATTTTAATGAGCTATGTCAACAAAGTGTTCTGTGCTGAGTCGCGGTGTAGCTGGACGTGTCTGTACCACACGTTATCTTTATCTATCTCAGCAGTTGAGTTATTCCGTGCCCTCCCTCTTAGATCTCACGTTCGTCTAATCTTGAATAATAACTTCCTACTCGAATCCTAAACCATCCTAAAATCCTATTTTAACTAATGGAATTCAATAATATAACTATTGTCATTAATCCACTTTCTATCGGGTGACTTGTAAAATATTTTTGATTATCGCCACGTTGAACACTGTTGCAATTAACTTTAGCCACCCCCCCCCTCCATTTGAATTTTTGCAAACCCCCCCCCCAGAATTTCAATGACACAGTCTGCGTCACAGCCCCCCTTGTGGGCACCCCTGCCTACGATCATGGTTTCGCCTTACTACACAATGAAGGGTGTAGCTGTTTATTTGTAAAATATACTGTTGATTGGTATTTATTCAGGGGACATTTCAGTTAGGCTACCCTATGATGTTTCGCCAAAAAAAAACCACCTAAGTTAACTTATTTTTTTCACAGGCGGAGTTGGTGCAAGCTTTATTGACTAATGTTAAACACATAAGTGATGAAAGTGGATCTAGTAGTGATCAACAACCCAAGAGAATGACCAGATCTAGAGTAAGCATGTGGCAGACTGCTGAAGAGACGGCAACAAATGTTAAAAACATATCTGGAGAAGAAAATTTGAATTTAGACACAGCTGTAAAAGTTTCTGTTAAAGATAAAAGGACAAAGAGAAGAAAAGTGAAAGAGGCTGAGGATGTAGATTCCTATGACACTTCTGAAATGTTCCCACTGGTAAGCACCATTCAGTTAGCTTCTAAACCGCTGGTGGAAATAACAAATAAGAATGTTGTTAGACAAGAAGTAAAACTAGAAGTTCAAACTGATCCAACAGCTAAAAGATCAAAGAGGTCCAGGGGACTAGAGAAAAATGTGGAAGTAAGGTTGTCCTTTAACAACACTGATTTGAACAAAGAAGCTCCAAAAGTAACTGTGTTGACACCAGATAGAATTGATGATCAGGAAGTTACAAAATTAAGTAGCTCATTTGTAGTGGAAGGAGAGAAATCAAGTTCAAAAGATGTTGAAAGGACAAAAAACCATAAACCACTGGTTGAAAAGTTACAATCGAATGGGAAACAAAACTTAAATAAATCCAAACAATTGGATGAACAAATCCTAACAAATTGTAACAATAATAAGATTGAAGCAAGCAGCGAAAATGATTTGATCACCAATGAGAAAAAAGGAACAAAAAAATCAAAGCGTGGGAGAAAGAGGAAATCACAATCTCCTCTTGATGATGATACAAAATCTGGAAACGCTTCAATCCAACAACAATCTGCTGATTCATGCAATCTAGAAGCAAATTTACAGAGTCGTTGTAAAAAAAGGAGGAAAAACGTTACCAAGGATGATCAAGAAAGTGAAATCGAATCAAGTACCGGTAATGAAACAACAATAAAAAATACAAAATCTCCTAGAAATCAAAATCCTGATTTGTTGAATAATTGTAAAAAAGACCAGGTAATCCAGCCGGTGGAAAATAATATAGTTTGTAGCACAGAAGCAAATGCACTTAAAAAGAGTGCAAGAGGTGGAAAAAATAAGCAACACCTACATACCTTCATAGAAGAAGAAAGCTCTAAAATTCAAGAGGAAACAGAATCAATTGAGGTGTCAAACAATTGTTCAAGTTCCCAGAGAAAGTCTCGGAGAAGTAAATCTCTATCAACCTCCCAAAATGAATCTGCGGTTGTGAATAGTAACTGTAATGGTTCTTTAGCAAGGAGGTCCTCTATGTCAAGCAATACTTCAAAGAAGGATATTTCCTTTAACAAAGACACTTCAACAATTGAAGGTGAGTACAGTTACGATTAATGAGACATATGGAAATTCAAAACAATCCTTTCTTTTTGCACATACTATTACAGAAGTGTCAATCCTAAATTTTAGCATTTCTAAGTGTGATAGTTTGGCCTGTGTATTCATTGCACTTTCTATCAACATTCTCTTTTATGTTTGAGCGTATTAGCATTGACCATATAGCTATTCCAAAGCAAGACTGAATACCATACGGGGGACGAGAGTGAAAAAAATAATGGTCTGCCGCGTACTTTGAGCACACACCTCTTCGCAAATACTTTTTATCCTTAAATGTTTTAAATCAAATTTGGCAAGATGATAATCTTAAGTACGATAAAATACTGAAGTTTCTGTGCTTATAACTCAGTCGTGCTAAAGAAAAACGGACTGAGGAACTAAATTGCTCTTGAAATAAACTTGGGTACTTTTGTATTATACGGAGGCCGCCCTTATACAGCGCGCTGCGGCGGTTTTGTTAAGTTGGGTTATAATAAATATGTTTGTAGGACTTTCCTCGTTCTGTTATGAATCGAACGATACCAAATGAGTTATAATTTCGCCCGCCAAATCCCCTCCAAGTAGCCAAGGTCAGGTCATTGACCGGAGCGCGCGCATCACCTGTCACCGCCTGTATCTGAGCCATTGGAAAAACTCAGGACACTTGGTCAGTGTACTGAGTGATGACTCATCTGGTATCGTTCGATTCATAACGAAACGTTGAAAGTACTACAAACATATTTATGATAACCCAACCTAACATGACCGCCGCAGCGCGCTGTATTCCTACTTGGCGGAGTACATGTTATTATCGTCACTTGGCGCTACCCATGGACCAAAAAAAATTGTAACTGAACTCAATTCATTGTTTTACTATGAAGTTACTCCGGACAACAATAATCTTTAATGTTCAATTATCTTTTCTTGGAACCTGTTGTCCAAATTCATTCCTTGATAAACAAGAATATTAATGCATTATGAAAACTGTGCTGCGATAAAGTATATACCTATATCATTTACAACATAAGGGCAAAGGGTTTGCTGTTAATTAAGGTCTCTTTTGAGCTCCTGTCACAGCAAAATTTAGTTCAAATCTGAGGCCTCCTACGTGTTTCTTACTTTATCGACTACCATTCTAAATGGTCCCCGCCAATATAGGATGATTATTCTTGTCATAGTATTTAAAATCACTGTGAAAGAAACTTGACACTCCTGCGCGACTGAAAATAATGCAAATGACATTAAACACGAATAATAAATGGTATTAGCAATCTGACACATGCTTTCAACTGACGGTGGGAGTAACTATTGTATTTTATAAGGAAAAATCACAAAAGTTGCAATAACTTTTGAATCCTAATTGTTTAGCAATGGGGACTTGCACTATTTTGTTTAGAATTACAGTAGAATCTCACTAATTCAAATTTCAGAGGAAATACAAATTTTGAATTATGGGATGTTTGAAATATAGAGTTTGATTTATATAGGTCAGAATAAATAAAATTTGAATTATGGAGGTCCCAGTTTTAAGCGTAGAGAGAGAACGGAAGCAACTGAACACATCTTGGGAACATCAATACATGTTTAATACATGTGTAGTACATGTTTCAACAGGTGCATTTTTTTTTATAAATTTGAATTACAGAGGCTTACGGTAACGCAGTTCAAATTGTAGAGGTTGACTGCGAATTTTTAAGGTAATAGTTCGAATTACGGCAACAAAATTCAAATTGTAGAGGCTCCATTAAGTGTAAAAATCTCTTTGAATTATCGGTAGGCTATATTATTTTTCAAATTTTAGAGGTTTTCTGAGAGGAACAGACAAACATTGCTAATTATAAAGGTTTTTGAATTATCGAGGTTCGAATTAGCGAGGTTCTCCTGTATAAGGACCATAACAAATTAATTTTAATGAAAACAGGCTTTTTTCTAATATCCGAGTTTTTGATGTTTTATGGCGGTTTTTTGGGGTAGCGGATTTTTATCCCCCTGGAATTTTAAACCTGGTCAAGACTGACGTCACAAACCAGGGGGTTAAAATTCCGTCCGCGAACTTTCGAGTTGTACAACATCATTTCAATGAATTTAAGGTGGAATTAAACGCATATTTTCACGGTTGTGAATTTAATCAGAACACATCAAATTATAAAAACCTAGAGTGTACGGGCCAAAATTTTACCCCCAGACTATTACTCGGGCCTTTATTAGGTCAGCTCAAAATGTATGGCCCGGATTTTTACCACCGGAATTTTACCTCCTGGCCAGATATAGCAATAAGTTAGAATGATTCATTTTCTTCTTTCAGTTTTAATTTAATAGTAAACATTGCATTATTAAGTAGCCTATCTTAATTTATCTGTAACCTTAACTAATCAAACAGGTTTTTTATTTTAATTTGATATTCAAGTTTTGGGATTCGATTTTTGGGGCAAACTGTTGGTTAATATGTATATACAAACATATGGGTTTCCTTGCAGTAGTCAACACAACAATTGGTCAAATACTTTGTACCGGATGCCTACAACTACAATTTACAACAGGTATTTTGATGACCTTTCTCAGTACAAACCATAAATAGCTCGTGCCTGAAGAAACAAAAAGGCATGTGTATAACAGAAACAAAATACATTTTTTTACACGGTGGTATGTATAATACATTGTTTAAGAAAAGTTCACCCAATTATCATTTAAATGAGATACTCAGTTTATTATACATACATATTAACCAACAGTTAGCCCCAAACCCAAATAACAAACATCAAAATTAAACACAGAAAATCCTGTTTACTTAGGCTAGTTGAGATTACAAATAAATTAAGATAACGCTACTTAATAATAAAATGTTTACTATTAAATTAAAACTGAAAGAAGAAAAATTAATCATTCTCAATAATTTCTTTATCTGTCCAGGGGGTAAAATTCCGGAAGTTGAAAATACGAGGGGTAAAATTCCAGGGTGAAAATCCGGGCCGTACATCTACAGTTGCCTAAACACTAGTTATTTGGACAGGTGGTAAAATTCCGGTTTTTATTGCTAATCTAATTTATCACGCACAGTCTATTTTCATTGGACTTAAATTTCGGCGGGGGTAAAATTTCGCCACAAACAAACTTTAGAGCGCTCAGGTTACTACGTCACAGTGACGTCAGCTTTGCCCAGGGGGTAAAATAACTGGGGGATAAAATTCCGGTGACCGGTTTTTTTTATAATAAAATAACATAAGTTAGAATACCTTTGAACCATAATTTTTACGGAAATGTTATTTGTACCATATTATTCAAAATTTAAAGGACATTAACATACAAATTTTAATTAAAAGCAGTTTTTTTTCTAAAATCCGATTTTTTGTTTCCTATTTTATGGGGGTTTTATGAGAAAATAACATAACTTATCAATGATTAAAGACTTTTTTGATAGTAAAAACCTTATTTGTACCATATTATTCAAAATTTAAAGGACATTAACATAAAAATTTTAATTAAAAGCAGTTTTTTTTTCTAAAATCTGATTTTTTGTTACCTATTTTATGGGGGTTTTATGAGAAAATAACATAACTTATCAATGATTAAAGACTTTTTTGATAGTAAAAACCTTCTGCTAAATTCACAAAAATCTAATTTTGTAACATTTACAGTACAACCAAACAGACTAAGCAAAAATTAAATCCCACAATATTCATTGAAGAAAACCTAATAGATCAATTAGAGAAAACAACTTTTTTGGGATTAGTTATTGATGAAAACCTAACGTGGAACGACCATGTAAATCTTGTAGTTAAAAAAACAACAAGTGGTTTGTATGCTCTTCGGAAAATGGCAACCTCTTGCAATATTGAAACTTTAAAAAACAATTTATTTTGCCTTAATCCATTCACATGTGTCTTATGGTATCTGCATTTTATGGGTCTTATGCTTCCTGATTTCTAGACTCACGCAATATCTTGCTACTAACTCACGATGAGGAATGTATGGTTAGTCAACTACTGTCCAACCATTCACTGGCTACTTGACCTTTTTAAACATAACAATATACACACATATTTTGTAGGAAGAACATTTATCTACACAGATCGGCATTTGTTTTCAAACTACGTATTATCTATTCACATTATTGGTGTTTTGTAAGTGCCATTTGCAACTGAGCTTTGAAGAAAATGTAAAGCATAAGATATAAAATATAGATTTTAGATTTGGATTGTTTTATATAACAAATCTTTCAAATGACGACTATATCAAATAAATTTAAGAACACATAGTTTTAACAACAGCGGAACCTTAGTTGTACATAAATTAAAGAGGTTATCTTTATCACGTAAAAACGATATTTAGGTTGGAAATTGGAGGTCAGTCACACTCTCTCAATCACACGAAAGTGAACTATCCCCGAGTGACCTGACATCCCAATTAACTGGTATGACCTGTTTTAAACATTATATTAAACAATAGGTCGAATAATTTGTACCGGAAGCCTGGAACTACATTTTACAACAGGCATTTCGTTCACATTAACAGTATATAGCTATGGTAAGTTCTGAATCAACATTAAGGCATTGTATTGGCGTAGCCAGGTTTGGATTGGAGCGCCCTGGAGCAGAAATTGCCTAACCACCCCTCTCCAAAATTGAACCCTATAAAAATATAGCCTATGATAGTTTATTTCCCTCTTAGTGGTCTTCGTTGATAAACACTTAAACCACAACGTTCAACGTACGTCTATTTTCAATTGACAATAAATTACAAATTATTGCATAATAGTATAATGAAGGTAGTTAATAATATATTTCGGAACTCTATCATGACTGTTTTTAGGCAGACTCTTAAGATAATGAGATATTGACAGTAGAAATACTGAAAAATTTATCGCTATGTGATGAAGGGGCTGCCGCGAGACGGTAGTGATCGTCTGTAGAGGCAGTAATGAGTGCAGACTGCTGAGTGACAACTGGTGTACATCCATAGTTTGTTAGTACATAACTATCCATGTTGGTACTGGTACAGCTTCCTTTTTACTTCTCATATTATTTATAAAGCAGTTAGGTTCAAAATGCTGTTCACATACTAAACGTGAGTGTAAAGCAGTGTCGGGAAGGCCTTTCCGTTTTTTGTACAATTGTAATTCACTATAAGTGTATTTCACTGTAAGTGGACTAACCCACAAATTTTCAGTTTTGAGATTGGTATACCTGCTGGTGAAGAAAAATCAGCTCTAATGGTAAAACAAGCTAAGCTCTATCAGCTGTATTTTTTTTTTCTAGAACAAAAAAAATGTTTAGTCCAAAATGCATTATCACACATCTTCTTCTAGGCAGAATGGACTAACCCACAAAATTAAGTGCAAATTTGGACTATCCCACATTAGAACAATGTTAATCCAAATGTCATTTTGTTGTAAAGTCAAAATGGACTAAACTGTGACATGCCATTTATTTTTTTGCTCTATTCTCCTTTATACTCTGTGTAGGTCTTTGATCCACATTTTTTGGTGTAACAGTAAAATGGACTAACCTTATTGTTAAAATGGACTAACCCACAGGACATGGAAGCAAACCGGACTACTCAATTTTGGAAGCCATTTTGAAAATGAAATATTGTGTTTTTTTTTTACAATTTACCAAACAGTATAATTCTATGGGTTTGATCTGTCAGATTACAAAAAATCATAATCCAGATCAACTTCTGACCTATGATTTTTTAACTTTAGCACTTAATATCTCAAAACTTACTTTTTGGGGTTAGTCCACTTTGCCTTTAGGGGCTTCACATAATACTAACACTTCTTCACTCTTGCTAATCCATCTTCTAATAAACCTCCTGTTACTTACATAAGCAAACAACCACAAATATAGGTTAACCATAACAATAAACAACAACAAAAAATACGTAAATTACAGCTGGTCATGTCGGCAATGAAGTCTTAGGTTGTGAAGACATTCGCTAGGCTTCGCATAGAAATTGATATAAAAAAATGGGTTATATCTATTTTGCGTAGCATATGTACGTACTAAAGTAAACATATTTAGTACAGTATTTTATTCATTTTAACTCCTTCTATTTGGCCTTACAGAAATCAATCAATAAATTGTTAAAGAAGGATAGATTGTGCACATAAACTCAACCACTTCTGCAGTTATTTAGATCAAATTTTGTTTTTTAAATTAAGAAATTAAATACATGTTTTAATCACTATAATGAAAATATATTTAACGATTTTAAGGTGTCATTCTGAGTTACGTAAGTGAATAATATAGCCAATGATACTAAACAGTTATTCTATAAGGTATTAAGTAACAACAATGAAGCAAAAGGATTGTTCTATGAAAGGCAGGCATTGCTTTGTACTTTGCACCCTGCACAACTGAGCGTTTTGTTGTAACATGTACTGGCTTGGCTTATCTAAGTATTTGGATCATTTGTAAATGTTTTAAACTCAGTCAACCCAGGGTTAGCTGGTGAGTAAAGCAGTGCTTTCAAATTCTTTGAATTAATTTGTTATATTTAGGATTTCACTTGACAGATTTATTGGTTTTGAAGCTTATTTATATTGTAGTAAAATCAACCTTTAGTAAAAACTGTTTTGTAATTATTATTATAGAATTAAATTTAACAATCATTAGTTTAGTTCTCGGTACTATGAACATGACAGTGTATTTACATAAAATATAACATGAAATATTTGCATTGTTCAGTATTTTTCAAGTTCAATTTCTCATGCCTTTTGAAGTACATAATCAAAACGTAATCATCATTGAATACATGTTCATTAATAACTAAGTACTTCAAATGTATATACCTAGGCTAGTTAACTAATTTATTACTTTGTAACCATGTACATGTAAGGGAAATAAATATGTTTTGAATTTGATGTTTTCAGTAATTTTAACAATTTTATCATCTGCAGGTGAAACAGGTGGAGAATCAATACAAGGTCCGACCAGAAGCTCAACTTTTATTCTCTCTAATTCCGGTAGGTTAAATATTCCCTTTCCGTTCTTATTAAATACCTATAACCCCTTTATAATTTAAACCTAGTTCAGTTATTTTGAATATAATTTACCAAATGCAGGCCTAACACTTTTTTTACTCAAAAATGTCACTGAAAAGAAGTACATAGTTTAAAATTTGTTCAATATGAATATTCATAAACGAGTGATTTTTATTTTCAATTTTTGATGGATATGGTACCTACTTATTCTGAGTTTATTATGTAAAGGCTACAACAAAACTTGACAATTTATGAAAAAGAACCCAAAACGATCCTAAGATCTTTATTAACCAATATTTTCTAGTTTCTTAAAATATCTTGTAGGCTAGCATAAAATTAGTTTGATTAGTTTAGTTTTATTGTTTAATGTTATTTTACTTACAGCTGATCAAGAAACCGATGAAATGCCGGTACCAGCACCGTTGAGAAATGCTACTTTTATTTTATCAGGTTAGTTCTGATTGTTTATAGAATGTTCTCTTAAATCTCAACTTGACATGGATTATGTAGGCTACTGCTCATCTTTTTGTACAATCTAAAGCCTGATTTGATGTGCGTTTAATGTTGGTTAAACCATAATTCTGTGTTCATACAAGAGTAAAAGCAATAGTTTACAATAGATTGTTTTTTATCTTACTTCTTCTTACTTATAACGTGAAGGTTTGGATATTTTTGCGTATGTTACACATTATTTTCCCATGAAAACCACTAGACCAATTGAGCTAAAAATTTGCAGGAATAGAGACAATATACCGTAGATGAACATAGGTCTATTTTTCTTTTGAAACTCCTATTGCCCACTGGATTCCAAAGTTCCCATGTTATCTTTTAAACCAAGTATTTTTTTCTATGTAAGTGAGAAAGTGACTTTTTACTAAATTAACACTAATACCGAAACCCCACCTAGGCTGACGTTAACCGAAACCCCCGGTCTGTGAGACCCCATTTGAAAAATAATGGACCCCGCTTAGAAACACACAAACCGAAACCCTCGGTCTGTGAGACCCCGCTTTAAAATACACTAACGCGGGGCTTCTGAGACGGACATGTTATGATACGACCTGTCAAGGTCACGGCACCCATGCAAAATGAACAAACGATATATCAATAGGTAGGGGAGGAAAAGGGGGGAAGGTATTGGGGGAATGGAATCTACCAAGTAAACAGTGTTGCCAACATGCGTTTTTGAAAATTCCCATGGGCCTGTCAGACCGGGCGGTATTAGTGTTAAGCAGTATTTTTATATGTAATTGTTGTTTTAGAGTCAGACAAAAATGTTCTATAACTTAATTGTTTTTTTAGGTTTAGATTGAATTGACAATGTCACCAGTTTAATATCTTTGCTATGTACAAATGTTTTTATGTGACAATAAAGTGAATTTGAATTTGAAATTCTTATGAATACGCTAGCTATTAGAATAAGTATATAAACCGGCCATTTAAAAATGTTTTTGTATCAATAACCTTATCTCGCACTTGGCGGGAGATTCAATAATTTAATAAAATTTAAAGACACACAGTAAAGTGTATACGTCAGCTATAGAGCTATAAATAGCTATGTCCACACTCGCGCGCTTTTGTGTGCGCCAAGCGCATGCCTCTTAACGCATGCCTTGAAGCAGATGGACGCAAGTGACGCTTGCCTCAAGGCATGCACGAAATGAGTCGGAAGGGGCTCCATTCCATAGCGCACAGCGTAGCGCAAGACAATCCACCAGCCTTGGATTTCTATGCGTTTCAACTTGCAACCGCTTTACATTTTTGACAAGTCGTCCGTGTTGCAGTTGTTTGAAGCATATTGAATAACTAAGAAACCTCAGAATTCATAGAAGATTGTTGCTCTTATTTATGTTAGCAGGACATACGGAGTAATACAAACATTAAAATAAATTGATTAAATTAAGATTACATTAAGAGAATTAAAAAATTAAAATAAAATTAGAAAATTTTGAGTACTATAGGCCCTACTTGAGTACTTCTTCATCTATATTATCCGATATGGTTTCTTACGGTTTGGGACTTTTATTGACACTAAATTTGCCGCACTATCCCTCCTATCAGAATATTGACGTCTTAATCGAATTGTTAAAAGGTATCTAGAAAGTGAGGATGGTGGCGCATGAGTGTGGACAGCTAAAAGGCATGCCTCAAGGCGCATGCGATATTGTTTGTGTTGATGCATGTTGAATTGAATATTGAATTGAAAGCTGAAAGGCACATTGAAATTGAAAGCGCAGGAGTGTGGACATAGCTATTGGTGTCTTTCTGTTAACAAATTATGCCAGCAAGGGGTGAGGAGTCTCCTTGTGGCATACACACTAACTTTATAAAAACACTTTAAAATGCTAAAAAGTTTTAAAATTGAATTTATATGGAAGCCATAGCCTACCAGTAGAAACTAAAACTAACATTTCTTGTGTTCCTTTAAGTTTGTTTATACTACAATCTATACTATAATATGAGTAAAGTTTGCGCACAATGATTTCAAAAACGACAATGATTTCAAAAACGGATACTACGATTTCCTCCAAAATGTTAGAAATATCTTAGTTTTAGGCTAAAAACAAAATCCATGGTAGCCACTGTTCTGGGAAAATTTGTTTTTGATAAAAAGTTAATTTTTAACATTTAGTCTTATGGAATGTCAATTGAACATTTTTAGTTTTAGTAAAATTTAAATAAATGAATTGTAGCATATGCTTGTAACAAATCAACTACAGTACGGAAGCAAATTACTAAATACAGTACAAAAGAAAAGGATATTCCTACAAATACTATTGAGCATTGATTAAATAATAAACTGCACTTGGGGTTTATTACTCAGCAATGGGATGATTACAACAGTTCAAAAATGCAAAATCTTTTGAGGCAGTTAGATTAATGTACATGCATTACTAGAATGCTATGCGAAGGGAGGGAAACAAGTCCACGTCGTAGGAAGTGGTGAATGAAGTAGTAAAAGCGAGAAGGAAGGAGTGTGGGAAACATTTGTGGCAGTTGGATTAATTTATCAGCTATTCTAAAATGCTATGGGACGGGAGGGAAAGAGGTCCCCGACATAGGAAGTGGTGAAGATATTCATTGGTAAATGTGAGGAATGGGGAGTGTGGGAACCATTTGTGGCAGTTAGGTTAATTTACATGCAATACTAAAATGCTATGGGAAGGGAGAGAAATAGGCCCCCGACGTAGGAAGTGGTAAAGGTGAGCAGTGTGGAATGTGGGAACCTTTTGGGGCAGTTAGGTTGATGTACATGCAATACTAAAATGCTATGAGAAGGGAGAGAAACAAGTCCATTACGCAAGAAATGGTGAAGGAAGTAGTAAAGGCAAGCAGTGCGGAGTGTGGGAACCATTTGTGGCAGTTAGATAAATTTATCTGCAATGCTAAAATGCTATGGGAAGGGAGAGTAACAGGTCCATGACATAGGGAGTGGTGAAGGAAGTAGTAAAGGCGAGCAATGCGGAGTGTTTGAAAAGTTTGTGGCAGTTAGATTAACGTATCTGCAATACTTATATGCTATGGGAAGGAAGGGAAAGAGGTCCCCCACGTAGGAAGTGGTGAAGGTATTTCTAAAGGTGAGCAATGCGGAGTGTGGGAACCATTTGAAGCAGTTAGATAAATGTATCTGCAATACTAAAATGCTATGGGAATGGAGAGAAACAGGTCCATGATGAAGGAAGTAGTAAAGGCGAGCAATGCGGAGTGTGGGAAACGTTTGTGGCAGTTAGATTTATGTATCTGCAATACTTAAATAGCCCCATACTTGAGAATTATAATACGTTTTAGTATTTTTAGTATAGTATTACATGTTTTAGACAGTATTTTATAATGTATTTGTTTGTAAAGAAAACAAAATTACGTTGAAAATCATACATAATTAACTATGTCTGTTTTATATTTTTTACATTCCAAACAAAATTTACACCAACGAGAAACGCTCGGTCCCCTGGTACTAAACATAATTATAATTTGACTAGAGCTTAGATTTTTCCTTCACGTCTGTTTTTGGTATTATGATGAGACAAATGCATAATACAAGCTACTAAGGGTAGAAACTAGATTGAATTGAAACATAAAAGTAAAGAACGTGGCATTGGTCTTCGATTTGAACTAGCTAATTTGGTCTTAGATTGTTCTTGTTTTGATGGAAGTACGATGGAGACCTTAATTAAAAGACAGCACTCGTATATAATGTTACTTGTAATTTTATTTCTAATAACTGGTTTTGTTTTGTTTTCAGGTGGCAAAAGTCCACAACGCAAGTCCTTCAAGTTTTCATCCAAACTAAGTATGTATGTTTAGATAAAAAAAATACCCCCGCCGCAGCAAACCTGCAGACTCAGCATATTTCAACTTGTCTGATTACATATTTACTCAAATATTTCCATAAATAAGACATATTCCCAATTTAAATAACATTAGATTTAACAAATGCTTAGGTTTGCTGCTACGGGGAAGGTAAACAGTGTTTTTTGATCAAACGTCAATAGTATATAATGAAATAAATAAATTTGCCAAGTTTGATCAACATATATCCATAAACAAGTAAACTGCAACAGTTTTCATTTTCTCCATAAGAATAACATGGGAATTTTAAATTTGCACTTTTTTGAATTTTCTCCGTAACCATTAGGCATACAACAATTCTTCAATATACTAAATTATATCTTTTTTAAGCCTACAAAATGGTTAGGAAATAATTTGCATAATTTTTATGTTTTTAGGGTCAAAAATGGGAAACCCCATTTTTACCCCATAAAACCCCACATAAACCCCTGTTCCCATGGTCCGATCATGCTGGTTCGCGATCTTGTTAGAATAAATGTAGGTTTATACCAAATTTCATCAAAATCGGATAAAGTTATCGTGCTAACAGACACATATTGTGCCGATTTAAAATGCAAAGATTTAAAATCCGCGCTAGGCAATGGACAAGTCAGTCCAACATGACCTAACGCGGAGGAATATTACAACTGGAACTACACTCGAACCGTGCCGTGTGCAACCGTCTCGCCGTCACTCGTGGTCCAGTACTTGCACAATGAACATCCAAGGTCGCGTTTGTCGCTGGTGTAGGACGATTTTATTAATATCTTCATTCGTAGCTCGGAAATTCGCGTTCGGGCGAAAATTGTACGTGCATCTAATGATCGCAATTGTCAAAATATATACTAGCTGGCCCGACAGACGTCGTCCTGTCCTAATGTGGTTTTATGTCAATGCTCGTTAATTTCCAAGATGAACTCGTTCGCATGGCTCAATCACGTCCTGGTTGAAGTTCGTTCGCTACGCTCACTCATCTTTAGGTTGGAGCTCGTTAGCTGCTCTCCCTTGCCTTCAGGTTAGCTCGTTCGCTACGCTAACTCGCCTCCGGGTCGAAGTTCATTCGCTACGCTCACTCACCTTTTGGTTGCAAATTAGCTGTTGTCATAAATTAAGAAAAATATAGTGCTGCACCCTGTTGGTAAACCTATTACCTTTTTAATGCTATTGAACATCACAGAATCAAATTGTTTAGTTGAACCAGCTGTTAAGATTCTTTAATTCCATTTAAATATGAATACTCATAAGGTTAACATGGGAAACTCCAGAGCCACTGGGGCGGAGCCCTTTTGACGGATCTTCACCAAACTTCACACAGACCATCCTTGAATAATGCTTAATAATGCCTGAAAGTTTCATTACAATCTGTCGAGCGGTTTCGGAGTCCATAAAGGACCTAACCTAACCTAACCTAACAAACATACATTGGATTTTATATATATAGAAGATGAATCTGAAGGGATGGTGTTTTTGGCCTCTGGGGACCTCAAAACGAAAAAGTAAATTGGTCCCGGGTTCAGGTCTTACCATGAGACCTACGGTAATAGCTTATTCCCTATATGGGAAATAGTATTGCATTTCTATTTCCATATGTTAAATAAGTGCATTTCTTTATTATTGTTGATACAATTAACATTTTATATGTTATTTTCAGCTTCTGGGAAAATGACTGCTGAGTCAAAAAATATTGAAAAACCAGTAAAATCAATTGGTAAGTGGATAAGTACACTACATACAACAGCATGATAAAATAACATAAATAAAAAATTTATTTAATTTTTCTAGAGAGTAAAGTTACTAAAGATTTAGTCAAGGTTTTTAGAATCAAAAATTAAATAGTGACACCCTCCCCCCTAGCTTGGGAAAGAATTGTGTTCCATCAGTCAGGTATCAATCAAAGGGTTAGTTATATCAAAATTGTGATTAGTTATGAGGGCTATCCAGAAAGTAGATTACATTTTTGTCTGTATCCGCTAGGGGTGGGGCTAGCGCGACCATCTTGGTGTTAGTTTGTTATGCAGCTCAGTCGGCATCTAGCCGTGCTAGTAAGAGGTTTCTGCTGTACTCCGTTGAGTTACTGTGACAGTTTAAAATGTCTGTGTTAATTGAAAATGCCGCGAACTGTGAAGTGCGTGCAGTT
Source organism: Macrosteles quadrilineatus (assembly GCF_028750875.1). NCBI lineage: Eukaryota > Metazoa > Arthropoda > Insecta > Hemiptera > Cicadellidae > Macrosteles > Macrosteles quadrilineatus. The sequence goes on from NW_026542601.1 coordinate 56,139,044, forward strand.
ATAAGGTTTTTGACTGCAAAAAAACTGTAAACCGACAGAAATCTATCGGTAACTTTGTGAAGTTTATGGGAATAACATTATTACTGAAGGTGGAGTTCGTCCAAGATCATAAGCGAAAAGCTTGGTTACCAAACTGTAACCAAAGAGTCCATTCATTTTAGCGAATTTCCCTATAGGGAAGTAGCTATTACCGTAGGTGGCACGGTAAGACCTAGACCCGGGACCGATTTTCTTTTTCATTTTGATGTCCCCAGAGGCCAAAAACACCATTCGTTCAAATTTTTATATATGTATATATATATATATATATATATATACGTCCGTGAACGCGATAACTTGAGTAATTTTTGTCCGATTTTGATGAAATTTGGTTTAAAGGTGTAAAGCAGGATAAACTTGAATGAGTTCGCGAACCAGCATGATCGGACCTTGGGAACGGGGCTTTACGGGGGGTTTTATGGGGTAAAAATTGGTTTTTCTCACTTTTGACCCTCAAAACACAAAATTTCCCAATTTCTCTATAGACCTTTTTAAAGAGCTTAAAAAAACAATTAATTTAGTATATAAAAGTATTTTTGTTCGGTTAATAGTAACGGAGAAAATTAAAAAAATTGTAAATTTAAAATTCCCATGTTATTCTTATGGAGAATATTGTCAAATGTTGTAGTTTGCTTGTTTATGGATAGGCCTATATTTTGTATTTTGATCAAATTTATTTATTTTGTACTAAGCTATCAATATTTTACAAAAAACACAATTTATTAGTTTCCTTGTAGCAGCAAACCTAGGTACTCGTTAAACCTAATGTTATTAAAATATATTTAATTGAAAATCAATTCAGACAAAATGGAAATTCGCTTAGTCGGCAGGTTTGCTGCGGCGGGGGTATTTTTTTTTTTTTTGCATACACTTCACAGTTTGCGGCATTTCCAATTAACACAGACATTTTAAACTGTCACAGTAACTCAACGGAGTACAGCTGAAACCTCTTACTAGCACGGCTAGATAACGAACTAACACCAAGATGGTCGCGCTAGCCCCGCCCCTAGCGGATACAAACAAAAACGTAATCTACTTTCTGGATAGCCCTCGTACATTGCCTGCTTAACTTAATAATCCCTGTTATATTAAATAGGCTCCTACTTCTTATTATGCAGATAAATCAATTAGTTTTCTCTGGAAATTTAATTTATATGGCATGAATTGTTATGTTGTTGCACAATATGGCTCAACATTATTGCTTAGACATATTTACTCCAGATTTGGTAGAGGATACCTTAGCTAATAACAAATATAAACAAACCTAAATATTTCTTTATACCCCCAAATACAAATTAGAAACCTCTAATTTGTTTCATGCCCTGTTATTCAAAAGTTCCAGGCCAAAAAGGATTAAAAAAATACTCTGTCACCAGCAATAATAATAAGATTTACAACTAGAACTCTGAAAAGCAAAAATATTTAGACGTTTTTCGGTTTTGTAGCACTAATAGTTTTAAATGTAAAATATGCATTTGCCTAAGAGAATAAGTTGTTCACAGTAAATTAACAATGAAAAACACTTACAGTAATTAGTGCTAGGTTTTCTTGTTCAATATGCTTTAAATTCATAAACCTTTTTTGGTGTTGCTATAAGAAGTTTGATGCTAAGATAACCCTCCCCCTTCAACGTCTCTCTTTTGTATTCCTATTGTATTCCTTCCTTTATCTTTAAATAAGACGTCAATAAATTATTTCTTTTAATTTACTCTGTGCATATCAGTGTGTTGTATAAAATAAACCCCTGTTTTATTATATTTCACGATACATAACATAGGCCTATATCATGTACCTACTGATTATTTATATTCTAATACTTTTGTAATTCTTTTTTCTTTCCTTGGTAATCTAAGATGGATATCCTTAGTATTAATTTTGAATTCACACATTCATTATCAGTTAATTATCATCTTCCCTCTTATCACTTAACTGATAAAACTAAACATCAAAAGGAAACAACATTAGAAAAGATATTAATATTAGATCGAAAGCAAGGAAAAATCCAATCAATTGTTACTTCTTAAAATATCTTGAATAGCCCACAACCCTGATTTATTTGGAATCATGTCTTGTTACATCTTTATCTTTGTAGTTTAAATATAATTATTTTCTTGTAATGCTTATGGTTTCTTTCCATATACTCATGAGTTTTCCAGGGGCCAAATTTTTTGGTTCTGAATGTCTTGGTATATCTGAAAAAGCTCTCATTAACACGTTCGCTGCTAGAATCCTTTTGGCAGTACGGTCAGAAATGTGACGCAGCCTCTGCGCGCCTGTAAATCAGCGAACGCAATAGTATTAAAATAATTCAGTCTTGACAGCGGCAAAACAGCGGTGGTAATGGTACTGTGTTAACCTGAGAATGGACGTAGTTCACTGAAAAACTTACAGATAGCAGCACTGCCTGGATCCGTAGCCAATGTCTTTGTAATCAAATCAAATCAAAACATCTTTATTTTCCTCACATGTACATGGGTACAAAAATAGTGTCAAGTATAAAGTACTAAACTAGCTTAAAGATATAAATACATTTTAAGTATGAATAGGTATTTATCCAATGAGTTCCTCCATTGTATAAGGCGCCTTTTCTATTAAATGTTTTTTTAATTTAGATTTAAATAATTTATAATTTGATTCCTTCTTTTATAGAGGCCGGCAATTTCCTTAGAATTAGTGATCCAGCAAAAGTTGGTTTTTTTTTGAGGATTCCAGCTTATAGGTTGAAGTTACAATATCCTTTTTATGTCTTGTATTGTAACTATGTGGCACAACTGGCTCATATTTTAAGCTGTCTCTTTTAGCTATACATGCTATTTCAAAAGTATACGCTGCAAAAACTGTTAAAATATTTAGATTTTTAAAGTGAGATTTAACTGATTCATCTTTTTTAAGGTGTAACATAGTTCTAATGGCTTTTTCTTGCAAGATTAGAATTTTATTTAAATTTTTAATCGTAGTTGCCCCATAAAGTCCAATGCCATAGTTTATGTGAGAATGAATATGGGCAAAATATATTTTTTTAAGTGCATCTAAATTGCACAAATAAGACATTCTTTTCAATGCGTACACTCCAGAATTAAGCTTTTTTAATAATTTTTCAACGTGTTTATTCCAACTTAGATGTTCATCTACATAGAGACCTAAAAGTTTGGCTTCAGAAAGTTGTTCTATTGATTCTGAATCAATGGTCAAATTGGGTTCAAGTTTCTGTTTACTTTGTTTAGTAGAAAATGACATAAAGTTTGTTTTTGTCGTATTAAGATTCAAATTATTATTTTTTAGAAATTGTTGTATATTATACAATTCTACAAAGGCCGAAATTTCCAACTCCTCTTTACTTTTCCCCGCCACTGTTAAATTTGAATCATCTGCATATAAACAAATCTTACTCTTTTGAGGATTAACAATACTTTTAGGCAATTCTTTTATATAACATAAAAACAAAATTGGTCCCAAAATTGGACCCTGTGGCACCCCCCCACTTAATTCTACGTTTATGAGAGTTAAATGTAGTTATATAATTGTTTTTGTTTGATTTTATTTCAACAAATTGCATCCGACCATCCAAATAAGATTGAAACCATTTTAAGGGGACTCCCATTATTCCAAGACTTTCCAGTTTCTCTAGCAAAATTGAATGACAAACACTATCAAATGCTTTAGAGAGATCCATGTATATCCCTAGAACATTTTCACCGTTTTCAATTGATTCTACGATGGACTCAATGGATTCAGTAGATGCTGTTATTACTGATCTTCCATTTCTGAAACCATGTTGAGAATTATCAAATAACTTATTTGAATCAAGATAATCTACCAATCTACAACCTGTGTGAGTGTCGTATTTGCTCTCACATATCCAAAGACCTTCAATTTATTTCTACTGAGCTCAGCCATCTTGGTTGATACGGTTTTTCCTTGGCTATCAGAACAGAATAAAACCTCCATCTCCGAAACCCAACTACTTTTCTTTGTACTGTAAAAACTCTTCATTTTCCTTGTCCTATTACTTTTCTCGTGTATGTTAGATTGTTTGCTGTTATGCTCCGATGCTCCCGAGATGCTCTCTTTTTGACTTTCCTGAATGGCTTTTAATGGCAAAAACTGGTTTGCTGTTGAAATATCTACTCGTTTCCTAGTTTTTAGCTGAGTTTTTAGCTGTTTTTAGTTTAAACATTAATGTGGCTCGAAGAGAGATAATCCCTGAAAACTGGACATAAAGCGTTGCAAGACAGGATTTTACGGGAAATTTTACTACCAACCTAAACCCAACCTACACCAAATTAAAGTATAGGACCAGCACAACATGCTGACATAGTTTAGTTGATCCCCGATAAATGTGGAGGTCACAATAGACCAACTTGTATAACACTGCACTGTATCATCCCTGACTATTAATCTTAGTAATTAATTTATTGGAGGTTAATTACATTATAGTAAAATACTGTTAAATAGTTTAAACTATGATTCCTATAAAACAGATTTTTTCAGGTCTCCGAATAATGCAGAACTCAACATTGAAACAAAGAGTTGACAAATCTTGCAAAAAACAAGGTGAGGATTGAGGTTATTTAATAAAATAATGTTTTTATGTTCATCTTAGATGTTTTTGTAATTTTGATTTCATTCTCTCCTAGTATTTTGTATTACAATATAACTTAAATTATCCAAATTAATTGGGACACTACCACATTCAAAAAATGCAAATTCTACTGAAATTCGGGGTATTTGATAGGAAATACTTAATTTTGGTACTGTATGCATTTTTAAATAATGGTAAATAAAAAGTTAACAATATTTGCAATCGAAAAATGCACATGTTTGCCATGATTGCGGAGACGATGATAACGTTTTGTGACCCCGGGTGGCAATAATTAATTTTCATGACCTTGTGAAGCGATTATGATATCCACACAACTGTAGTAGATGTTCAGAATTTTGTCAAAATCATGGCTTCTGCCTTCTTCAATAACTTCTTATTACTATAGTGTTAAGTTGTTAAAATTCACTCTGTAAGCGATTCGTATAATCAGCGATTCAGATAGTTGGGAGTTTGTATGATTGGAGTTCTTCTCTAGTAAATTTATAGTAATCCTAATACTTAAAAATAACTTGTTTAATGATTGTATTATTTTTTATATAATTTTTTTATTGCCTCTAAAACATGTGTACTAATTTTTTAGGCAGTTGTTTTGTCTTTGTACTTAATAGGCCTAGGTTCCGGTACTTGATTGTTATTTTATATGAGGCTACTGTTTTGCTGCTCTACCAAACTGGCGCTATTCAATAGTTCAACATTGTTTTATTATTTCATTTCATTTCTGGTATATCATTCTGCAAGGTACCTACTGGACTTTGAACGTGCTGTGAATATTGTGGTTACACCTAAAAATACTGATGGGTCAATTCCAACTCTCCCTTCATATTTCTTAAAATGCAAACTGTATAGTACTGTAATATGAAGGAATTGTCAACTTTGTATTCAATATCAATTCTACAATCACTTGTGTTCGCGATAACTTTATGATAATCTCCTGCCCCGTTATAGTGACATTGTTTCTGCAATTGTGGCGATAGGCTATAGATCTCAGCCAGGATTACTTGCAGTTTTAGTCGTGTGAACTGTGGTAAAACATTAAATCACTTTTAAGATATAAACGGATTATATTTGAGACACTACAACAGTCATTTCTTTACACAACAACAGTACAGGTACATTAAAACATTTAGCAACCGACAGCAGGATTACCAACATTACAAAACGTATTAGCCTATGTACAAAGCAATGTACCAATCCATTAGGCTACATCTTTATCACTAGATTACAGTGATATCTTACTAATATTATAAATGTGAAAGTTTGTGTGTTTGTTTGTTTGTTTGAAGTTCAATCACGCATAAACCACTGGACAGATTGGGCTGAAATTTGGCATGATGATAGCTTACATTCCCGATTAACATATAGGCATATTCTTATCTCAAAAATCCTTTCGGGCTCCGCCCCAGTGGCTCTGTAATTCCCCATGTTAACCTTATGAGTATTCATAGGTATTTAAAGGGAATTAAAGAATTTAGTCAGCTGTTTCAACTAAAAAAGTTGGTTCTATGATATGGAAAAGCATTAAAAAGTTATAAGATTTACCAACAGGGTGCAGCACTATATTTTTTTTGCATTTATGAAAACATCTAATTTGAACTAAGCAGCAACAAAAAACTGTGATTCGCAATGAGAACTGTCAAAGTAGGATTGTTTACAGTTATGTGTATGTTTTTTCATTTCATGAATAATTTGTGATATTTTGCGAATTGATAATTTATTTTTCTCTATTGTTTAGGTAAAATGGTAGAACATTATGGCTATGGTAGATGTGTAATACTATAGAATACTGTAAATTTAAAAAAACAAATTTTATCAAACTGTGTCCTCCACCCATTGCAATCGCAAAGCTTGAGTATAACTGCAATAAGCATTTTATACTTATATTCCAACCCCGTACGAAGGACGGGTACTCTGCTAGTATATAATAATACAACAGGATTGAGGTCATTAAAATTTTTTTTGTACAAGCTTTGCAGATGGATTCTGTGATCGCTTTTATGCCCCCGTCCCAAAAATATAGCAATGTTAATAGAAACAAGCCTGAAAACGTAAATAAACATTTCCTTCAAAAATTAATATTTTTCAAATGATTTTGGTGTTTGATCAATCTATCTTAATATGATCTTTTGTTGTAATACTTGTAATCATTACACAACTAGTAGATTTTGATGCAAGAAAAGCCAAAGTAAGAAACAGATTTAAACAATTGTTCTGGTAGTGGAGGAAACTTAACATAGTAGTTTTTAGGGAGTCTTTTGTGGAGGCTAGTTGAGATATAAAAGAACATTAGGTATAGAATATATTGACCTTCTGTTTGCAATGCTCAGTCCCCAGGTAGCAAACAGTATACAATCTAATGCTCTTTGTTTTCTACAGGATCTACATTGAAGAAGACTACGCAAACTAAGAGCACACCAGGTAATAATTACTAGCAGTAATGTGTTGTCATCTAATTATGCTATTTGCTGTTTATGATATCTCGGAAAATCTTAATAATCAAATACAGTAGGTCATTGACAAAATGAAGTTTTTGTATATAAATATTTAACTGTATATAAATATATAAATAATATATATAAATACAATATAAACTTTTATTTGGCAGAAAAAAGCAATGATTTGTTATCTTTTTTAGATTGCTGACTTGGCTGGGAAAGTGTTACCTCTTAGTGGTTTTTTGTTAGATTTTATTTATTTTTGTAGAAAATTAACAGTTGAAATAAAAATCCTCTTTTCTCTGAAAAAAATTAAAATAAATTTTATTTGTAACAAAGTAATACTGTACTGTTAAAACAAACTGAGCTGACGGAATTTAACTACAATTGATTACTTTTGCTTCTACTGTTCTGTTAATAACAGCATGTACAAATTCTTTGAACCAATGGGCCATCTTTGCTTTGCTATGGGTTCATCATTGGCTGTTGTCCAACCTGAAGCTGTCTTCATGGTGCAAGTATATAATTAAATAGGGATGGACGAGACTGGATTTTTAGTTCGAGACGAGACGAGACGAGATTTTTTATTTCTCATAAAATTTCGAGACGAGATTTCTCTTCTCATACACAACGGGAAATGCACGTTCGAAATTTTTACCTGATTTTGTAACATTGTTAGATGACTGTTTAAATACTAAAATAATGATAATAGGCAAGAATATTAACAATCTTTCATTAAATAACATCAGCATAACATTTTTTTATTAATCACGCCTAACTTATTAAAAATGCCTACGATTAGGAAACATGGTGATATCAGTTAGGATAGAGTTCAACTTATCCTAAAATAAAATAAATCATAAAATAAAAGCAATATTAATTTTTATAAAGTAGTTACTTGTTTTGACTTTTTTTATAGTAATAAAACATTCCTCACACTGCTTACACTTAACAAAACTTCTCAAATGTTATTAAAGTAATATTATTAAAATAATGAAAGTAATATTTACATTAAAAGAATTAAAGTAATATTTACATTAAAAGAATTAAAGTAATATTTACATTAAAAGAATTAAAGTAATATTTACATTAAAAGAATTAATTAAATAAGAACGCCTTCGAAAAGGAAACGCAACTACAACACGCTCCTGTATTGCGGGTATTGCATTGACTTTCTGCAGGCGTTTTTTATTTTTTTTTATTTTTTTTTTTATTCTCGTCTCGATAAAAATCTCGGCCAAAAAGTAATCTCGTCTCGTGTAACGAGATTGAAAATTTCCCGAAATTTCGAGACTTGACCATCCCTATAATTAAATAAAAACATATGTATAAAATATGTTTGCATCTGGTGGCCTACTTAGCACCAATTTAAAGTTGACTTAGAATTTGTGCAAAAATTTAAAATTTTTATTTTTTTAAATTTTTTGTAGCGTTATGTTTTAATTTTTCGAAAATTTATATAAAAGGCATATCCTTCCAATATAAAGAATAAAAGAAGCCATCTCTTGTATTGTAAGCATTTTATTGAAATAAATTAAAGGGCCATTTATTTAAATTAAAAATGATTATAAACAGTTTGGGTGAAATATATAGACCACGGCACAACTACATCTCATTTCATTTCAATAATATTGTTTGTGTAGAACTAAATTCTACATTTTTGGTCTTATCTGCTTTAAACCGATTAAAAACTTTTTGACACACGTACCAAAATTACTATTCAACAAACCCCCTAGGCTTAAACTCAATTTCAAATTGCTATGTATGAAGTTTTTGAAAACACATTTTTTTCTATTTCTGATTTTGTCAAGAATATTGTTACACTAAACACACACTTTGCAACTGCATTAAATTAATCTAGTTATCATCCATTAATATAGGTTCTGTGTCTGGGGCTGTAAATCCATCAATGTTCATCTTGAACAACATAAAATGCATTAATGTTACATAAGTGTTCTGATAATTAAACCCGTACATCTAAAGACTAGTGTAAATTGAGCCCTTATTATAAAAGTAAAAACGTAATCAAACAGTTTAGGTTTGTTAGAAATAGCATAAGGCAAAACAAATATTGAAAAACTAATCTATCCTAAATTTATATATCACTTTTTAATTGCTTGTTTAACATACGTAGAGTGATTTTCCTGATTGTTTTATTTGTTTTAGTGTATCAAAGCATAAAACAAACCTTAGTACTAGTAACTACGTTTCAAGTTCCTAGGTTTCATATATGTTTTGAGTTTTGATAAGTAGTATTAAACTGTAAAAAATTACGAGCTACTGATGGTACACTGCATTTTCAATGGAAAGTATCAGGGAATATCACTGCTCTAAGTAATTTTATATAGTAAGTAGTTCAAATCAACCGGTATACCTGAAAAAAATACTTTATAAAAGTTTTAAAATAATTATCAGCTGTTCCTATGAATTTCTCTAACAATTAAATTAATTGAGATTTAATCGCAGCTGTTCCTTCTTTTGTTTTGATTTTAATCCCATGTTATTTAAATGGGTCAAAATCGTACTTTGAGGGCTTGCCAAGGGTTTATGGGTCAGCGCACCGACTTGAGACCCTCAAAAGGCACATCTACTTGTTAAGGGCTTTCGAACAACATAAAAAAACATTAAAATTGAGCCAGTGGTATGGGCTGTAGGTCCATCAACATTCAAGGAGAAGGAGAACAGGGAAAATTTGTGAATTTTCAAACTAGTTTTTCTTGGCTCAAACACAACCGTTTTTTAAATTCTTTTTTTTTATTTTGTTGAGAATGAGTGCCCCTATCCAGTAGATGAACAATTATTTTAATAGCTTTTGTTTCTTCAGAGCTATAGACGAGTAAAAAAGCCACTTTGTCCACTGCAGCAGCTGTGTACCGCTGGGGGACTTGGCGGACTGTATAACCAAAGAAATATTATGCTTTTTAAATTGACTAATGATTTAGTACAGGAAATACAGTACAGGAATTATTCACCCCTCCCCCCACCTTCATATACCGAATAGTGCTAGATAAACAAATAATGAATTATTTGTTTATGTAGCTACAAAAGAAAGAGGTTCTTAAACGTGCAGACAGCGTAAAAGTCAAGACGACCTTTTGAACCATTATACGTTGGAATCAAACATAAAAAATTCTATTGTAGACCCACAGAAATATTTTTCAATTACTCTACGCTATGGAATATTCTGGAGGATGGTTATTGGTTTAAATTAAATATGAACATATTTTGAAATTATTTTATAAATTATTCTATAAATTTCCCTAGTGCACTTTTGACTCCTGGTACTAGGTAAAATGTATTACTGTTGTATGTGCAGTTCACAGTTTTTTGGATTGCAGGTTCAGTGTTTAAGAAACGACCAGTCAGCAAGATGCCGGACTTTAAAAAGATTCATCAGCAGCTTTTCAAAAACATGGAATCCCTCAGTGAGAACAAGAAGCGGCAGCAAACTCGAGCTCAAGTGTTGCTGCAGTCTCCAGTGCCTAGGGTGGGTTGATATACCAGGTGTTTGGTTAGGTTGAGGCGAGCTTCCTGACGTGGTTTGAACAGGACTATGGCTGGGCCGGCACTGTGAATAAATCCCATTAGTCACAGCTCACTGAGTGCATCACTAAAAAGTAGATGTATAACAAAACAAGGTACTCTAACTAAGTAATCGTAAGACAAGCAATTGTGTCTCGGTCTCTTGTATATCCGATTGAAGGGTTCCCAGCTGACTTGAAGTGTTGGAATCAAAAGAATAATATGCTGTAAGTTTCAACACTTAAAAGTCTTATTTTATCTTAAAGAGAATACAGTACAGTGTTTCAGATAATTAACTAATTATATTTTTAAATAGTTCTTTACATTTCCAATTTTAAGTGTAATTTGCTCAGCCATGTCCAGTTCATCCTATTCTATATTCAGGGTCCGGCAAAAAAACCACCCTGATTTCAATAGGCATTTACAAAAAGAATTAGAAGCATACAGAACAATTACTTATATTATTTTGTAAATAGCCTATATGATGCCATTTTACATCACTTAGTACACTTTACTTGGTTTTGAAAATTATGTTCGATAAATGATGTCCCTCATTGTTAAGACATTCACAAAGTCTTTCCCTGAAGTTGTCCATAGTTCTTCGTGTAACTTCCCTTGGAATGGTTGCCACTTCCTGCCTAAGTGTTTAGTTCCTGTAGAGTTCTTGGACGATGTTTGTATACTTCAGCCTTTAGGTAGCCCCACAGAAAGAAATCACAAGGTGATAAGTAGGGGTGTGCGAATAGTGATTTTTAGGTTCGAGCCGAGCCGAGCCGAACTTAAGCAAAAAGTTCCGAGCTTCGAGCTTTTTCGAGCCGAACCTTAACCTTCTAAAGTTTGTGGTATATTCCTGTTTTTACGCAAAAATAAAGATACAAAATACATGTAATTGTTTAAACTTACTCAAATAGGTGTTTAATAAGTAAGTATTTTACCAAGCCCCTATATATTCAATGAGTTTGCTTATCCTACTAGGCCTATTTATTAAAGGTTTAATGGGAAATACAAGATAACATTCTTAATAAAAATGCAAATTTATTTTATACAAGTAAATAATATATCAATACAAAACAATAGATTTATCTTGGAAATATAGCCTATTTGAAAATTAACCAAACATTGGAAACTGAGATCAAGTTGATAATGCCAAAACTAGGAGATGAAAAAATAACGGTAACAATAACACATGAATAGATAATGTAACAAATAAAAATCCATACTAAAGATTAGGATACACACTTTACCCTGACACTACATTTTAATTTCCTAAAAAGGAAGTATTTTGTTGAAATTAATACAACTCCTTAAATCATCTTAACAAATTAAATCAACAGCTACCTACTATAAAATAAACAACATAAAACCGAGATCAAAATGAAAATGACTAGGCTATATTATTTAAGGAATATCGATGAAAACAATTAACAGTGTAATAAATAAAAAACTATACAACAAACTGTTGTATGGTATCTTGCATACTCGAAAATGAAACGAACTTTGAAAGTGATATCCAATTAAAAATGCCAAAACTAAGAGATGAAATAATTTTTTTAAAATAATAACTGGTAGCAATATTACATAAATAAATAATGTAACCAAAAAGATACACTTCAAAACCCTGCATCAACATTTTACCAGGCAAAAAAAGGCAGTGGTTATTGAAATTATAGGCCTACAAAATGTTAAATCATCTTAAACATTTAATCATAAGATAATACTAGAAAATTAGGAACATGAAACTGAGATCAAGATGAAAATGTTCAGCCCATGTTATTTTAGGCAAGTAATAAAAACATTAACAGCTAAACAAATAAAAAATACATAAGAAACCGTTGTGAATATAAAAATATTTTTAAGCCTACGTACAGTAAATAGATAACTCAATCAGGAAACTACTTCCTTACGCAAAAGATATAGCCTAACTTAGAACTTTAGCATTTTTTATCTGCTATATTAGGCTATATTTCAAATGAGTACTAGGCAGTGCCTTGTTTCAGGTGTGTAAGCCTATTTTGTAAAATTGAATTGGCTATAACTAACCCAAAAGTATGGTAATCGAAAGCCACTTGGCCTATGGTAAAGATAGTTACTGAGATCAAGAGAAAGTTACAGCAGTAAAACATGAACACTCAAAAACTATCTAAATTTAACAAAAATTATTGAATGGATAACATAACCACGCATGTAGAAAATAATTATATTATAGCCTACTATAAAAATATAAATATACCAAACAAACACTCAACATCTTGAATATAAAAATATAACCTAGACCTAAACAGATAACTCAACCTGTAACCAGATAACAACAAAACTAATTGAATGGATAACTTAACCATGTATGTAGAAAATAATTATATTGCACTATAAAAATATAGGCCTACCAAACACTCAACATTTTGTATTTCCAGAGTTCATGAAAAAGTGTGGTTATGTTTATAATGTTTCATGTAACATGAAAATGAACGCCAATGGCAGTTAGTTAGCTTAGTTAGCGTTTGTACTTTGTATCATAAAATGATATTGATTTGAGATTGTGAGGGTGCATAACCATGACCCAAACGTCCCTTGTGCATTTTCGAAATATCTTAAATATCTATATTATGGTGCAAAAAAACCAATTCACTAATGTGTTCCTGGGTTAAACACCTGCGCCTTTCATTCACCACATTTCCGGCACTCGAGAAGATTCTCTCACTTGCTACTTCAGTGGCAGGAATCCCCAGATAACGCTTTGCAACTGAAGCGATTGGTCCATATAATTGAGAATGCTGTTTCCACCATGAACATGGATTTTCTTGCATTGGTATGCAAGGAGAATTTATGTAGGCCTGGACATGTTGTTTCACTGCATCTTCTTTTGAACTCGGTCTGGTTCTTTGTGAGAGAGACTGGAGGTGACCCCATAATGACATCTCTGGTAGACCCTCTGAAAAGAGTACAGAAGGTTGATACTTGTTCAACTTGATAGGTTTTCATGAGTAAAAGTTGTAAAATGCCAATAGGCCTACAACAATAAAGACAATATTGACAAAAAGAAAATGCCCTCTTAAATCCTTCCAAAATTCCCGCCTTTTGGCTAACGCAATAAGAAAACATTTTTTTTTACTCAGTAAACTAATCAAGCTGTTACTACATCCAGTACTCTCATAGAACATTACATTCAGTGTAATTGTCAAAGCCTCAACAAACTCTTGTGTAGAGCATTATAAAATTAATGTTTTCATTTTTTATATAAACTAGTAGGGCAAAGATTTGGCCCTAACTTTATAATTTTAGCCATTCTGCTGACTAAAAATATACTAGGCCTAAATACAACTAGGTCTTACCCTAAAGCTTGTACTGACCTTTTGGACCACCAGAAGTAGAAGAACCTATGGATGCTGGTGGGTTATCTTCAGCGTAGAAACTCATTGCTTCCCTCTCCAATAAGTCAATTGCAAGCTTCTTGTTGATATCATCTAGGATTAGTGCCTTATACCTCGGATCAACCAGCATTGCCAATTGATAATGTTTGCTAAGTAGATATTCATCTGGCGGAAATCTTGCATTGATTGCCTTGTCAAGGGCCCTAGCGAACATTGTGCCTCTTGCCCCAGATGTAATGAATTGTCTAATGACAGTTCTTATTCCATCAATCAGAGGTAGTACTGTTGATAACGTTGGAAGATAGCCACTGGAAGATAATTTTGTGGCATCATCAAGTGGTTTCAATATATGTATATAGCCTTCAGCCAAGTCCCATTCGGTAGAAGTGAGGTTGTTAGGTTTTATTGATGTCGATAGTTCAGCTGAAATTGCCTGCTTTAGAGTAACAAGACGAGAAAGCATGTTGTATTCAGAATTCCATCTTGTCTCGCAGTCTTGAACAAGTTGGAGGGGAGTTTTGCCTAATTGTTGTTGTAATTTGTTTAGTCTGGTATTTGCGGAAGAACTATGCTTGTAGTGGCTGACAATAGCCCTAGCTTTGGCCAGCATGTGTAGCATACCAGGAACATCTTTTTTAGCATCGCTGAGTGCTAACTGAAGGGTGTGCGCAAAACACCGTATATGCGTCCATGGTGTCATCGACGCTGCACTGACCATATTGGCAGCGTTGTCTGTTACACAAAAAACTGGAATAGTACAATCAGTTCCTTGTTGATGATTCCAATCATTTAGTAATTCCATCAATTTAGAAGAAATATTTACAGCGTTATGTTCTTCGGGGAAATGAGAATTACTCAAGCAATAAGATTTTATATTGAAATCTAGATCAACAAAGTGGCCTGTCAGGGAGATAAATGAATCGTTTGCTGCGGATGTCCAGATATCAGAGGTCAGAGATAAGGATTTTAAATCCTGCATTGTATTTTTAAAATCATTTGATATTTTTACTTTTGTCTCTTTGAAAAGATCCGGTATAACACTGCGAGAAAAGGTCGTTCTTGAAGGTATTTGATATCTGGGTTCCACAATACCCATTAGGTTTCTGAAACCATCTTCCTCAACCAAAGTATATGGATGGAAACTTTTGGCCATCCACTTTCCAATTGCCTTGGTTATCAGTTGCGATCTGGGATGGTTGGAAGATAATTTCTCAGTTGTTCTAAAATGCTCATCTATTTTAAGTTGCTTAGGGGCTGTAGGCCTAGGCATTTTAGACCTTTTTTGTTCAGCTTTTAAACTTAAAAATCCCTTCTGTTCTGTGTCATATTGTTTATATATGTTAGCATGTTTATTTTCCAAATGTCTTATTATAGACGATGTAGTCCCTGTAGGAGTTTTGAAGGTTTTTTTGCAACTATTACATTTTGCTTCTTTGGAGCTTGTCTTAGTAAAATATTTCCAAATAATGGCCTGACCAACTGGTTGTGTAATACTAGAACTAGGCCTAGGACTAACTGGGTTGATCACTTCAACAGAAGTACTTGTAGAAGGTCCAGCTGGTGGGTCATCAATGCATTGTTCATCTTCACTATCCATCTTGTAATTTGAACGAAACTCAGTAAACTAAACAAAAGGTCAGGCCTTAAAAACTACAAATACAATCGAAATTAATTAAACTCGCTACGTCCAAACTGTTCTAATTGTACTTTCATTACACGACGTGACTAGAGAAATACACGCACTTCCTACATTTTGGGCGAAACTATTTTTGTAACAAACTACTTTATAAAATAACAAATAAATTATAACAATGTTACGACTAGAGAAAGATAAAAAATTTTAAAAGTAAACAAACACTAAACAGAGATAACAGCCAAGAAGTAAAACCAAAAACAATAACAACAAACAACGATTCAGAAACGAAACGGCAACACGCAATATGATTTTTTCACATTCGTGCAGTACAAAGTAAAACCAAATGCAATCTTTAACCATTGATTATAGTACCTTTATAACATAATAAGCGTAACGTCAACAATTATATGATTAAAATCATTGACGAAGCAATTGCTTTATACGAAGTTGGTCAATCATAACGATTTTAATGGAATAAAAAATCCACAAATATTATATACTAATATGGTTGTACCGTCAACCCGCCACCAAGCACGAAGGCACTAACGTGCCACCCCGACAATCCGCCACCACACGGAAGAGGTGCCACCACGACAACGTGCACCACATCAACCCGCAACCATTGATTATACTTCTTCCCCAAGATGTATAATCAATGATGCAACCCTAAACTGCTTCTTCTTGTTGGTGGTTGGTTGATGTGGTGTCATCTTGACGCGTTCCCGCTTTGTCAATGCTAATACCACGAATATTAAAACCACGGCCGCCTCTAACTACAGGCCGCGGCCTTCGAACTGGCAACGTCGCAAGTGGTGTTGTAACAGCTGTTTTTGTTTGGAAGCAGCTAATGGTATTTGTGTATTTACGAACGAATGGTTACTGGACTATGACATTATTGACTCCGCTTAAAAATCTACAGATAAATTCATATTGTTTCGGTTTTCAATTCTGTATGTTTTATTTTCAATATTTTAATAAATTTATATTAATAAATTTAAATCAATAAAGTGCGATTTAATGAGCTAATGTCACATGTCTGCCATGTTATCTTATCGGACGTCTGTCACTGAACAACACCACTTGCGATGTGTTGCCAATTCGACCAGACCGCGGCCTGTAGTTAAAGGCGGCCGTGATTAAAACAGACACGGTATTGTTCATAAACATAAACAAATGTGTTACTGGCTGGAAAGTGCAAATTTAAAATAGCTTAAAATGATTTGTCCAAACCATGTTGTTATTAGCACTCGATCCGGACCAGTTACGTCATTTGTTTACATTGTCGATTTTATAACAAAGTCGCCGTTCCAGTGCTTCTCAATCCAGTATTCTTTCTCACTCAGTCTCAGTTTAGTGTCCAATCCAAACATTGCAGCAAAAATGATGTGCAGTGTCGACGGCAGTGGCATTGGCTAGTTGATTTAGTCAGCTGATTTCGTCTTGTCATTGCGTAATTCTTTCGTTGATTGGTTCTTCTGTTCTTCAGTTCAGTTCAGTATTTACTGAGCAAACATCGTGTAATGATGTAGGCTATGCTTATCGAATTACATATTGACACAATTATGAAACGGAGATTAAATTTAAATGAAAGTTAGTTCCTTATTTCCTATTTTAAGTTTTATTTGCTAGTTCAAAAAGTATTCGGCTCGAACATTTCGAACTTTTTGAAAATCACGAGCCGAGCCGAATAGGACGCTATTCGGCTCGAAAAAGCTCGATGTTCGAATACTCGCACACCCCTAGTGATAAGTCGAGTGACCTTGGGGGCCAGGAAATGTCTCCTCTTAAAGAAACAAGACGTCCAGGGAACAACTCTCTTAACATTTCCATGGACCGCCGAGCAGTGTGAGCTGTGGCTCCGTCCTGTTGGAACCAAACTTCTTCTTCTTCCTCATGGTCTAAAACAAACTGGTTGATCTCGGGTCGGAGAAATGTCTCTATCATGTGACAATAGCGATCGGATTTGACCATTACTGTTTGTCTATCTTCTTCAAAAAAGTACGGTCCCCACACACCAAATTCCGCAACAGCGCACCAAACTGTGACTTTTGGGCTGTGTAGTGGTTGTTGGTGGAGTTCCCTAGGATTTTCTTCAGCCCAGTAGTGGAAATTCTGTTTGTTAACATTTCCACACAAGTGGAAGTGGGCTTCATCTGGGGGAATGTTTTGCAAAATGTAATCACATGCAGCCCTGCGAGTTTCATAATCTTCTTCAGACGACTTTTGGCTAACCATTATTTTGTAGGGATGCAGATGAAGTTCTTTGTGCAGAATTCTCCTTACACTCCTTTCTGACAATCCCAGGGCAGCTGCATGTTTAACCGCTGAACGCTTTGGAGACTGTTGGATTAATGTTCTCACTCGCGCCACATTCTCCGGTGTTATTGCAGTACGAGGTCGTCCAGTTGGTTTTCTTTTTAGTGCTGACCCTGTTTGTCTAAAGTTTGACACTCACAGTCTAATCGTTTTCGCATCAGGTACACTATCACGTCGGCCAAGTTTGAATCGAATCCGAAACGCTCGTTGAGTAGAAATCACAGAACCGCCATTTTTAATAAACTCCTCCACAACAAACGCCCAATGCACACTGAGCCAAGCCATGGCAACAATGAAAATGGCACGTACGCCGCTACGTAACAATACCCCCTCCACATCTCTATCCCCACTACAACTCACGTGGTGTCTTGCTCAAACCGGGGAGGTTTTTTTGCCGGACCCTGTAGTTCTTGTGTGTTTAAATTTCTTTGGGAAGAAGTTTTTAGTTCCTAAAAACCATATTTCTTATTTTTAACCCAAATTTAGAACACATTTTTAAGTCCTCTAAAAACTAACTAATTTAATTTGTCATATTTTTATCACAGGCATATTAACTTAATTTTTTTTAATTTTGTTAAAAACACGATAAAAACTGCACAAAAGTAACAGTGCTCCAGACTATCCTCTAACAACATATTTTTTTTGTAATTACTTGCAGGAAATAGAATGTTCCTAAACTATTTTCAACCATGTTGGTGTTACCTGTCTTGGTAAACTACACATTGCACCCAGCAACTGGAGCAGTGCTAAAATGGTACCATCCTCTGGCTGCACTGGAAGAAATATTTACAGTTTTTCACCATCTCTTGAAAACTGCTGTTTTATTCACCCAAAGAATACGTCAATTTACACACACACTTATAATAAGTTGGCGTTAAATTTGAATCTAGATCTCTCAGTCACCATCACACTCTTACCTAGGAGAAAAAATGTTTTGGAGGGTTTGTCTGTAATTTTAAAGAATCTAGTATTCTAATTCCGTAAGGAATTTCTTGTGCACAGCAAATCTCTTTTATTTATTAACCGATTTTGATGATTGATGTGTCAAATTAAAGGGAATTATCTGAGGAAGTCATGGAATAATTTTTGTCACGCTCAGTTCAATGTGCTTCGCCCCATTGGACTTTAAAGTTTCCATGCATTTTTAAATATAAGTGAAAATTTAGTTAAGTTTATCAAACATATGATTCATTTCCTTTTAAAAACATCTGTCTTCATAAAAATAACCTCTTTTATATCATTTTAATATTTACTTTTACTGTTTATTTTTCAGTTTACTTTAAAATACAATGATGACTGATGAAATGGATAGATCACCATTATGGCCAATATGTTTAAAAATAGTTCACTTGCTAAAAACATGAGAGCTAATCCAAGGGAATCAATATTTGCTGAATATCTTTTCCGAATAGGGGATGGCCATGAGAGCTATCATAATGATCTTGGTGATGCATTAATACTTCTTCCACCACAATGTTTTGTGAATGAAAATATCATTGACAAAATCTTCAGTGAAGGATTCTCTGAAGACGCTTTAAAAAAGACAAAAAAATCATGCATTACTTTCACTAAAGAATGAACGTTGTGACGAAATAAATAATAAAATAGTTGAGCAACTAAATAATGACAGTCGAGTTTACTACTCAGTGGACACATTGATTCAAGAAGAGGGGGGCCAGTTACATATACCTGGTGAATTTCTTCACACTTTAGCACTAAGAGGTTTGCCTCCTCACAAATTATGCCTTTAAAAAGGTGTAATTGTAATTTTACTAAGGAATTTAAATCCACAAAAAGGACTGGTTAATGGAACCAGATTAATGGTAAAGAGATGAATAACAAAGTCCTAAATCTTGAAATTATTACTGGAAGTTCGGCTGGAAAACGAGTGTTACTGCCCCAATTAAGTTTAGAACTATCAGAAGGAAATTTTCCCCTAAAATTCAAACGTCAACATTTCCCATGTCGAGTCGCTTTTGCCATGACCATTACAAAAATTCAAGGACAGACACTTGAAAAATTTGGTCTTTATATGCCAGAGTCCTGCTTTCAGCATGGGGCATTGTACGTAGCAATGTCAAGATGCCACGCTTTTGATGATCAAAAAATAATGGTTAAAGAACAACGAAACCAAAGTCATCTGGCTAAAGACGTTAGAGTGTTAACAAAAAACATAGTATGGGAAGAGTTTCTCATTTAACATTTTAAAAGTAAGATGACAATTTTAACTGGTCAGTCAGTATTCTGTAAGCCTACTCTGTTAGAACCTTTATTAAAACAGTATCGAGCTTAACATTTTTATTTATTGTAATTAAAAGTTTAGCTCTTAAAAGTTTGTTCTTTTTTTCGTAGTGATAAGTTAAGAGTTAAAAGGTTATTTAAATTTGTTTAATATATTGAGATATAGTTAAGATTATTAACTGGAAACAACTAGTAGTTAGTTAATTTGAAACTAATTGATGATACAAATTTGTTAAAAAAAAAGAACAGTAAGATGTTAGTAATATGTATGAAAATCTTATAAATACTGCATGACTCCATTCACATGTACTACCTCCTGTATTAAAGAATGATTATTATTTTTCAGTGTGCTTTGCTGAGCCCGAAACAAAACAGTAGAAATACAGACAGAAGCCCCATGACAAGAGGTGAGATTTTATTCTGTTTTGTTATTCTAATAAATTAAACAATATTTCTAGGGGGTTTCCTTGAAACGGTTAGAGGTCAGTTAACCCTTTTTGAAGGTTCAAAACTAGACCCAGCTGTTCCTGACCATTGGGCATAAAGTTTAAATACATGATCCTGGCTAAAGAAAACACTGATCTTATTCAGTAACAAAGTCACACGGATCATCACACTTCATTCTACACTCATTTTTTTGTTAAAATACACACCTAGGTGGTGTTCCCATCTCACTTGGTAATAATAATAAATAACCTATTAAAGCAAATTAGATACTGGTATTAGGCAAAGGTCACATAACCTAACAGGGATTTATTTTTGACCTTAAATGTGTAATATAATAAAAGCATTAAAAAGTGTAAAACCCTCACCACCGGCTTCATATTAGATAATTTAGAGCCAGTTGGTTAGCTCTACCACAGAGAAGTAAGGTATAGAGGAAACTTGCTTATGGGACAACAGTGCACTTTCAACCCTAGTATGTTGTGCGAGAAATATACTTGTGACGAGCAAGAAAAAGCATGAGCAGCGAACAGTTTGTGGAAATTCCTGTCGCACAGGGTCTACCTCCATCTTGAGCTATGTCGTAAATGAAGGTGAAGAATGCGGTGTTGGTCATTGGCCTAGATATTAGGGACTAGTGCTAGACACCACTTAGGTGTACCATTGAATGATACTCTCTACCTTACTTCTCAATGGCTCTACCATGTGCAATAATCGTTGACTTTTATCATACAACCTGATGTTAAATGGACAACTCGTAGCTTTGGTTTTTCTTAATTTGTACCTAATCCAAAAAAGATTTTAACCATCTTTTGCAGCCTAGTTAAAGTGAACAGATAAGACGATGTGTGAATACAGGTTACACTAAAGAATAGATGTACAATTTATGTAAAAATAAAGTTACAATAAATTAATGTACAAATAGGACATTTTATTATTTTTATTACGTCATTTTATTTTCTCTCTGATTTAGTATAAATTTTCTTATTTCAGTGGCACCTTCGCCGCTTGCTGCAAAATTGAGAACTCCTGTAGCCTCTTGCACGTCAACGACCGGAAATAGACCAATCACAGCAGTGTCACGCACACCAACCGCTTCATCTGTGAACCGCTTCGGTTTCAGAAAGCCTGTGAAAAAAGAAGAAGCGTTGAACATCGTTGGAAAAAAATTGCCTGTTGTGAATATGTGAGTTTGACTGTATTATTCATATTTTGTAGGGATTAGGTAATAATTGAAAATCTACTTAAGCCTTAGCTCTGAATATTTATAAGGTATGGAAATACTCCTAAGTATATCTAAGACCACAAAATTATGAACGAAAAATGATTTTGGGATTAAAAAGATGTATGTAGAAATTAAAACGATTTATTATTGAATGAAGACAGCTGTTTCTACAGCCAGGACAATTTAAAGATCCAATTAAGGACAGCTGGAGTCCTTACTGTCTTGGTAGCCACAAACATTTATAATACCTTGATGAGCCGATCTTCTATTGTCTTGTGAGTTTTTATCAAAGATTGGCTTTTGTCCCCTGAAATTGACCGATATTATTTTGATCTGATGTACTTACGAATTTAGTTTCAGACTTGTTAAACTTATTTACAGTAGACTCTCTCTTAACTGGACTCCTCGGAACCGAGGCCAGTCCGGATAACGGGTTTTCCGGTTAAACCGACGTCCCCAAAAACTGGTTAAAACGGACTGTTTAAATGCATACTGTATAAGCCAATAATGATTACAGTAGAGTCCCGCAAACTCGGCGTAATATGTGGACTGGAAGGTTGCCGAGTTTGTGAAATGCCGGGTTATCGGGAACTAGAGTTAAAAACAAGAACAATACAATTTTTAAGCTTTTTAACACCTTTTATAATTAGATTTATATTTCAAGATATAGTTCAAGTCATCAGATATAGTACAACAAATCCTTAGAACGAGTTGCAAATTATTATACTTGAGCTGGCTTGTGTCCATGTTTAACTCGGACTCAAAAATTCACTAATTTTCTGAGCCAGGTGATGGCCGAGTTATCCAGGCTGCCGGGTTATCGAGTGCCGAGTTTGCGGGACTCTACTGTATTATGTATTTAGACACGTGATCACTGGTCTCAAATCTTTCCCACGAGAACAGTTGTTTCAGTACCGCCCACTTCCTGCCGATCTAGTCCATTTAAACCGATGTGCTGATAAAAATTGTCCGTTTAAAGAGATGTCATTTCCGCCATGTGTAGACCGGTTAAAAGGTGTCCGGATAAGAGGGAGTCTACTGTAGCATGTTTCTAATTACGATTTTAAAGGAGTTTAGAACTTAAAGCTAACTAACCAAGCAGTATTTTCAGTTTTTGTGATGCAAACCTCTATACGTAATTTCATCTTTCAAATACCTGATGTAACTATTTGAGTAAAATTCAAAATAAAGTAAGAAAGTATTTTTGAGAACAACGTTTTGGTTGAGTCTCTAAACAAGTTAAATGTTCATATAGTTGGATTTTGTTAAATCTTATGTTTGTTAGCTTATGTTTGTTGGTTATCAACCTGAAAATTGTAGAACAATAAACTATGGATTTTATATTTTAGGGAATATTCGTAGATTTACAGTTTGTGTTAAATGTAAAAGAATATTTTTTTTTCTCTGTTAATAAATTTTACATTTCCATTTTTGCAGGGTGACAAAGAAAGAAGAGCAAAAGAAAGAAGGTCGCAATATGTTAAAAGGTGTACGCACGAACAAGCGTTTCATGCTTTTAATGCAGATGAGGAATATGGGCGTAGACTCCCCAAATTGAGTTTTTTACGATCGATTGCTATATCAATAAAACAAAAAAATGTCTTAACTCTATGGGACAATAAATATCTTTTTAATAATATAATATCTTATTCTATGTTAGTGTGTGCTATAGGCTATATTTGTGTATATTATATTTCTGATAGTGACAATAGAACCCACTATTTTATTAAAGAATTTGTAAGAAATTTGGTTTTATTTTTTCATTTCCCCGTACCTATAAATTTATATATATCATTTTTGTAGAAGAGGAAACTTTTGAACATTGGAATGAGTTTGTTGAACAGAGCAAAGTTGTTTCATCGTTATCCTTCCTTGACTACGGATGGAACTGGAACAAAATATTCCATTACATGTTAAAACTTAAGAATAAGGGAGACAAAGGATAGGATAAGTAGGCTTACCTTAAGAAATGTGGGCATCACACTTCAATACAGTAACACAGAAGAAAACACAAGATAAATTGGATATTTCGAGGCCACTGGCCCCTTTCTCAACATTGAGAGTCACAATAGATACTAAAGTCTTTAGTATCTAAGGTAGTCTTAGTATAGATACTAAGGACTTTAGTATCTATTGTGACTCTCAATGTTGAGAAATGTTTAATCTTTACTTTAAAATACTTGTTTTATATTTTTAGAATATCTCGGGAGCAGAACCTGTACCTCTTAACCTCTGCCATTGACTATATAACACTGCGTTATATAGTCGCCTCTGCTCTTCGAACTGTAAAATTTAAGTATTAGACACACGACACACATGTACTGACACACATGCTCACAGACATCACATCACTTTGAATTGAAAACCACTTCATTTGGTTCAGGGAGTTATCCACCAAAACCTCATACTCGAAAATTGCGTCAAAAACACTTCCTTCATGTTATGGTATAGGTCTAAAAGATAAAAAGTTATACTACCGTATAATAATAATAATAATAAAACGTCTTTTATTTAAAGCGGTTTTCAGTAACAATACTGTTTTTCAAAACCACTCAAGTCAATACAAACAAAAGAAATATTACAATACCAATAAATGACTTATTAACTAACAATACCTTAACTTATATTCAAGTCAAGTCAAGTCAAATAAATCTTTATTCAGACATACAACAATGTGTACATGAATGCGTCTTAATCTTAAACTATAACTAATACTAAAAACCATTTTCCTGATCCATTTTATCTTTTATTTTTTTTACATATTTACATGTTTATTTACATATTTGAACATAGTGCAGTAAATTCTTCAAAATTATAAAACTCTCCACTAATTAGAAAATTCTTAAGCTTTTTTTTGAACTTATTTCCGTTTTCCTCATTTCTGATGCTAGAAGGGAGGGAATGAAAAAATGTAACCCCAATATAATCAGGGCTTTCTTTAAATTTTTCTTTTTTATGCTTTTTAATTATAAAATTTTGTTTGTGTCTAGTATTGTAAGTATGTACATCTTGCTGTCTTTGCAGTTGCGACTCCCGGCTTTTAACATATAATATAGTCTTATATATGTAGAGGCTGTAAACTGTAAAGAATTCTAATTCTTTGAAACGATTTTTACATGATTCATTTTCATTTAAATTAAGGATGCACCTTATGGCCTCTTTTTGTAAATGTAAAATTTCATTTAAGTTAGATTTATTTGTTCCACCATAAATTTCAATACCATAAGCAATATGGGAGTGTATATTTGAATAATAAACCACACGCAAAATTTCTTTACTGCAAAGGGGATATAGTCGTCTTAAAGTAAAAATACCGGAGCTAATTTTATTACATATTTTATTGACATGTGAGGTCCACTTTAGTGTGCTGTCCAAGGTTAGACCTAAAAATTTGGTTTCACATGCAAAATTTTCAAATATCTTTTCGCCAGACTTTTTACACTCAAATTTGATAAAGGTTGTTTTGTTTTCATTAAGTAAAGGTTTTTTTCATTTAAGTAATCTCCAATTATTTTGAGCGAATCTTTCATTTTTATTTCTAGAAGTTCAATATTCTTTTCATGTATAGACATACTTATGTCATCTGCATACAAGCAGAGGGCATTGTTTTCTACCCGTTCAGATAAATGTTTTGGCATCCCTCCCAAGTAGCACAGGAACAGGAATGGACCCAACACAGATCCCTGAGGAACAGAATACTTAACTTCCCTAACATTAGATCTAACATTGTACATCTTATTTCCATCTAAATACCCAATGTTAACAAACTGTTGGCGGCCCTCTAAATAAGATTTTATCCAGTCCAGTTCTTTACCACTAATTCCATATGCTCTGAGTTTTTGCAGTAACTTTAAATGATTCACGCTATCAAAAGCCTTAGACATATCTAAAAAGGCGCCAACAACATAATTGTCCTCATCCAACTTACATTTTCAATATAAGAAATTAGAGCTGTAGTAGTAGATTTATTTTTTCTATATCCATGCTGTTCTTGATCTAATAAGTGGTTATTTTCTAAATAATCTACTAGTTGAAAAAGTAAACTTTTTTCAAATAGCTTTGATAGAGCAGGTTGAATTGCCAATGGTCTATAGTTTTGCGGATCTTTTTTATCACCTTTTTTATATACTGGAATTATTTTTGATATTTTTAGTTGAGCGGGAAAAACGCCTGTTATTAGTGATGTATTAATCACATGTAAAAGTGGCTTTAACAAAACAGATTTTGATTCTTTAATAATTTTGATTGGAATTTCATCATAACCGGATGACCATTTAGGTTTTATTGAATCAATTATGGATGTCAAAATTGATTCATCGATGGTTTGACACCTAAATTTTATGTTTAAAATACTTTGATCAGAATGTTGTTGGGTTTTCTTTAATTTTGGTAAAACATTTTTGTCAACCATCTCAGCAAAATTATCATTTAAGATGTTTGCGACAGCATATGGTTCTTCTATTTTTTTGCCGTTATGTTTGAGTGAAATATTACTATGACATCTTTCTTTTTTACTTTTTGTTTCAGTGTTCACAATTTTCCAAACAGTTTTGTTAACATTGGTAGAATTTCTAATTTTATTCTCAAAATGGGTTTTTTTCTTAAGTTCTATCATATTTTTGTATCTCTTCTTGTGTTCCTTAATATAATTCTTCAATGCTATGTTACTTCTATCATCTCTATATAAGTCATGTTCTGCAATTATTTCATGACGCTCATTGATAATTTCATCATCAATCCATCCATTATTTACGTTACTGGAAACTATTTTTGTTTTAGGGAAATGTAAATTGAAGTAATATTTTTAAATGTTATAGAAATAAGTAAATTTGTCTTCCACATTACAGTTATAAAGTTTTGTCCAATCCTCTTTGGAAAGGTCATAAATGAAAAGGTTAATGCTCTCTTGTTTATACCTCCTTTCATACTTATATATTTTAAGATTTAAACTGTTTTTTGTACTTTTTGAACTGAGGATTTTAAAAAGTTGGATTTTAAAAAGGATTTACAAAAGACATTTTTTGGAGTTCAGTCGAAAAGCTTTATAACTAAGTTTTTTTACATTTTCTGGCAGTTGATTGTATTTCTGAGGAGCAAAAAAAGAAAATCCCTTTTTACCATAATCCAACTGGACGGTCTGCTAGTGTTGGTGACCCTATGAACAATAGCCACAGTCTCTAACAAACATTCCGTCTGCACAGGCAACATCCCACTTTGCTTTCTGAAGGAAGATATGTGGTCAAACTTTCTCGAGTCATATACAAATCTTAAAGCATTGTTTTGTAAACGATTTATTTGTTTTGTATAATGAAACACGGGTAAAATTAATAACGAAGAAAACCCACCACAGCGTTTCATGTGGTAATTTCATTTAAAAACGGAATTTTTTTTGTTTCCTACAACTACTATTTTAACGCGAATGTGAATGACGATAATGATGCCCCTGGATCACAGTAGATGTTCACGAATCCTCTACAGGAGATGTTAAAAGTTTTGCCGCGACGTGATCACGTGTGGCGATGGTGATGTCCCCCATGATTGCAGAAAGTCCAACCTTAAGGGCTGGTGATGGCCGCCCAGATCAAATTTGGCCTGGGCCAGAAAGTATTCTGAAACTGGCACTGCTACAAAAACTACATTTTTGTGTTGAGATGAGTAAAGCATAGATCCATCCAAAACACAAACTTGAAAATTTTGACCAAAACAATACAACAGACTAACCAATACCTAATCCATACAGTAATTATTTTATATTTTGTATATTGTAGAAGGAAGAATTTATTCCGAGTTATTAAACTTGACTTTCCCAAGCGACCAATATTTCAAGTGTCGACTACAGAAAATGGTGCCCGATAATTCTTCCGAGCACTACAAACGGCCACAAAACAGGCTATACCAGAAGAATAGAATATTATCATAGGTAAATATTCTCCCTTGGACTGATGCTATTATTTTATTCTAGAAAGAAGGTTTCAGTGATCGGAAGCCATTTGAAGCGGCGCGTTTTGGCCGAGATACTTACTTACTTTCCATGTCCGGAAATCATACTTCGCTCTTCCAAAAATTAGCTACCGATATGCCTTTGTCATTCGCATGTAAAAGATCATCTAATGTGCAAGACTGGTCTAGGCGTGGGCAGATCAGCAGATGGCTAGGATCCTGAACAGCACCACACGAGCACAAGATGTTTTCTTCGTCTGGTAAAGAGACCCCATTTCTGCATGTTTGTCTTGCATTTTGGTACCTCGACCCTAATTCGATTTAGGGTCTTCCACACCGTGTAATGAAGGCCTCCACCAGGAGCCAGTTCCTCCCTGGCTGGTATGGGAGGGTTAGTCAATGACAAACGTGGCCTCCCACCTTGCCACCCGATTGCTTGAGAGTGATCCATCCAGGACTTGTGTCCGTGATAAAAAGCTCTTTCTGGGCCGAAGCCGTCGCTCTGCAGGTTGGTGGCCGTGTAATGGGTGACGAGGGTCTGTCTCTTGCTTAGTCCTTTCTGCGTCGGCAGCGACATCACGTCGGATTGATGGAGGGGCGATCCCTATGATAGGATAGAGTTTGTTTGGATGGGTTGGTTTCAAACACCCAGTTACAATCCGAGCCATGTCATTGACTGCAATGTCAACCTTTTTTTGCATGTGACGATGCATTCCATACTGGTGCAGCGTACTCCGCAGCCGACACACTGAGCGCTAAAGCTGAGGTTCTGAGGACATTAGGGTTAGCACCCCAGCATCTGCTGGTGAGCTTCCTGATGATATTATTCCTCGCTGAGACTTTACCTCTTGTCGCAATACAATGCACCTTAAATGTCAGTGTGCGGTCCAGTATGACACCAAGATATTTGGGTGTAGGACAATGCTGAAGACGGTCTCCCCGCCACCTCACATTCAACTCACGTCCTGCTTCTCTATTGTTTAGGTGAAAGGCACAAACTTGGTTCCTAGCAGGGTTCGGCTTGAGGTGATTTGCGTCATACTGGGAAAGTTCATTTAGAGTCATAGTCAGCTTCTGTTCCACCTCTTCAAAACTCCTACCTTGTGCCGCCACCGCTGTATCATCGGCATATATATACTGATGTGTAGCGTTTGGCAACGGTTGGTTGTTAGTGTAAATGTTATAAAGAGCTGGGGCTAAGACGCTACCCTAAGGCAATCCATTTTTTTGATTCCTCCATCTACTTTTCTTGCCTTGAAGGGACACGAAAAACCACCTGTTATGAAGAAAAGTGCCTATCATTGAAGTCAGCATTGAAGTCTTTGGGTAACTGTACACTTTTCGCGAGAGTCTTCGATGGTTTACGGTATCGTAGGCAGCTGTTAAATCTATAAAAGCGACACCCGTGATCTTTTTTCTCTAAAACCCATCCTCAATGTGCTGGGTCAGGTTTAAAACTTGGCCACAACAAGTTCCAGAAAATCGCCGATTCGATTGAGTATCAGACGTTCTAATTGTGTGGCATAAGAGGGAAACAGGTCGAAGGTTCTTAGGATCGTTTGGATCTTTCCCAGGTTTGAGCAGTACAGCCATAAGAACTTTCCTCCATGCCTTTGGTATATGCATTTGGCTTACGCACATGTTCATGAGGCTCAACAACCATTGCATGGCATTTTTATTTAGGTTCTTTAGTTGTTCAACTCTGATCTCGTCAATATACCTGGAGCTCTATTAGTCTTTAAGCTGGTAATGACTGCAGTTAGCTCGGACATTGTGAATGGTTCTTCCAGGAAGTGATTCTCACTTGCCTTGCCACATCACGCACAACAGGCTCCCGGTATTTCCTTACATAGGGTTTGCCATTTAAAAGAAGGTTGGTAGCGACTTGATCGGCTGTAACTGTTGTAAAAGTTGTCTTTTGGTTTTGTCGCATCTCTATTTATGGTTCTTGAGGAACTTCCAGGCCCGTCTGCTGTTCACCTCCCATATCTAAACTCTCTACAAGATCACACCACTTAGTTTTGTGATTTTCGGCAATGACTGACATAAGCTCTTCACCTGCTAGAAGTGTGTCCTCAGCAAAGGGATCATTGTCAAAGAGACCTTTGGTATCATTCTAGCAGTGGCTTTGCCTCTTCAGAGAGTCCTGCGATGTAATGGGTTCGACAGCCTCTAGGTATCATTTTTCTCGTCGAGACACTTACTTACTTAAGTAAAAAGGTTAAGTAAGTAAGTGTCTCGACGAGAAAAATGATACCTAGAGGCTGTCGAACCCATTACATTCGACGACCTGCGGGACAAGCTTAACGAAGGAGTCATGTACATATCAGGTTGTGGAGGGATATTGGCGATTTCTCTGTTAATGATCTCCCTAAAACCCGTCCAGTTGGCCTTTTTGAAATTAAACCTGCGCCTTAGAGGAACAACTTCAGGTTTAACAACAGCACTAACGGGTGCGCAAAGGTCTGTGTTGAGTTCGGGGAATCGGATCACCTACAGACTTTTCACACTGGGAGGCAATCCTTGCTGCTCACAAAGATGTTGTCAGGGTTATAACCCCTCTTCCATCTATCACTGTTAAAAGGAGCAAGGGAGCTTAGGATCGTGTATGAGCTGCAGGTCATTTGCCTCAGCCCAGGTTTCAATTTTTGTCCCATTTTCACCTGTCTCTTTGTATACCCCAAGCAATGCTCTGACAATTAAAATCCCCCTAGACGAAATTAATGTCATCATAGTATATAGATTATCGGGCTCTGTAAATACATACTGACATTCGGGAGGCTTATAAGAGGTGACACTGTACGTACTGTGGTGTCCTGACCGTTAGTATCTCAGTATTGTTCCTCTCAGTAAGTGAAGCTGAGGTGATGTCAATGTATGGCCTGGCGAAAACAGCACTACCATATTGATCATGAGGTCTCTCTAGAATCAGTCTCATTCCCTCTATGTTGGGTCTAGGTTTTAAAATGACCCGGTGTGGTGTGTTTCTTGCACAAGGAGGAAGTCGCATTCGTACGTCTTGCACATATCAGACAGTAATACTTCTTTGTCTCTCGATATTCCCTCGATATTAATCGAGATCGTTACCAATGGCCTCGAAAAAGACCGTTTAGGCAGATTTATTTTTCGAAGTCGTCCGGTTGTAGAACGATTTTCCGCTGACATGTCAGCGTTGCCCGGAGTGCGCCCGATTGTGATGTCGTTCATAGCGTGTAATGGTCACAATCTTCGGGGAGGTCCTTCTGTGCACCCCTTGCTTGAGGGTGCATTGGCCGAGATTACCAGCTTTCACTACTATTTGCCATTGATTATATATGTCCCAAGTATGCAATTGCATATAATTCGTTTTTTTACATTTTTATATAATAATTCAAACTTAGCCTACAAAGGCCTTTATAACGATTTAGAAGGCTGTGACTTTTATTCAATGAAATGTTCTTAGACCATGTGGCCTTTGTGCCATTGATCGTTGGAGTGACGTCACAGGATCACGCCACTTTCTGCCTACCCGATACGCAATTTGATTGGTCGAATCCTCGACCGAAAATACGACAGCCGTTGGGTTGGAGGAGTGGCCAGGCCAATCCAAATAATGTGCATCACGCAAAGTATGTGTCAAAAATCAAGTTAGGATCGTCTGAAGTAAATATTATTAAGGGAGTTTAAAAGTGTGTTTGATATTCTTTCTTTGTAATACAGTTTTTTCGTGTTTACAGTGTCGAACTGAATTGTAAACTGCTCCTAGCTCTTCATCTTCAACAATCGGCTGCTTAATTACGTCGTGTGTTGACCAATCTAGGTTAAAAGAAGAGAAAATTTAATCAATGTAAGTTTATCTTTTTAAGTTATCATTATTTTCTTATTAAGATTAGTTGGCTTTGGGTCGGGTAAAAGTACTTCTAGCAGTTCTAACCTTAACCTTGTTAGTTTTGCTAGACCATGGCTAGATTCATCTGCTAAAGCTTGCCAAGCCAAAGTTTGTAGTAAGCTAACATAAATTTAAAAAAATACTTTAACATTTCAATAGGCTTTACTTAGGTAGCTTTCTAGTTGACCTTTAAAACCACAAGTAGGCCTACTCTTAATTAGGTTTACTTGCCTGCTTTTTCTTACTAGCCTAAGGTGAGTGAGATGTAACAGTTACTATGCTACTGCAAGAGTGTTGAAAGTATGCTAGTCAAGTCGTAGAAGTCATTAACTTAATTTAGTCCTGTAAGCTGTTTTAGTCTAATAGGCCTAAGTTAGCTGACAACTAACTTATAGATTCTAAATTACTGAATAACAATGCATAAACTTAGGGGTTTAGCTTCCCCATCAAACATTGTTTAGGGTAATTAACCTTCCAGGGGGCGCAAGTTCGTGGAAAAGGCCAAAACACAATCTTTTGGTAACTGAAAGAAGGAAACAGGTTGAGGTTCACCCTAGCAAATACTCAGAAGGTAGGGGTTGAGCATAACAGTGGTGTTGAAGGGTTTTAATTAGGCCTAAGTTAATCCAAACTGCAGGGCACAGTGGCTGAGCAGTGCATAACTTACTTGCGCAACTGCAAGCTAACTTAAAAACTTTTCACAAGGCATTGGGTTAAATGAGAGCATTCAGTCAAAGCCACTAACTTATTTGCCGTCTCCAAAATGGTTGCATCACCTGTTTTGGGGTTTAAAACGTCAGTTCTTATGTGGAAACAGATAAGTTACACACTTGCATTTGTCCGTTTCTCCTTGGTAATAGCGTAGAATTGTTTTTATATTTAAGAGATTTAAAAAGTAAAAGTTCATCAAACGACACTAACTTATAACTTAATAGGCCTAAAATGATTTTGTGGGAATAAAGTTCAGTGTCTGATTTTACTGAACCAAACCTCTGTATAACTTTATCATCTTTAGCAAATTCTTTTACTCAACTTAACTTAAGAAAAGGCATGTAAAGATGGTTGGTCATTCTTCCTTCAAAATCAAGACTGCTTTAAACTTGAGTCAGACTTTTGAATGTAGGTTAGAAATGTATGCATTTGGTTAGGTTCTTTGCATTTAGGAAACTGTGTGATATAATAAATAGCATATTACACCTATATCCAGTCATTAGGTAGCCTACATTCGTTCATGGCATTATCATAACTTATGGGGTGGAGCTTTTTCCACTAGCCTATTTTAGAATCTTCACAAATGGCGACCATATAGAGTAGGTACCTATTTTAAGCCAAGTATGAATGGAGATGAGTGTATGATGAGTGGCGCAATCTTGTAGTCTTGTTAGTGACTAAGGCCGACATATTCTAAAGTTTGTAAACCAATTCGCTACCCGACAAACGTATTAGCCAATGTCGAAGTTTTCTTACTCAGTGTAAGACAGTTGTTCATCAAATTTCTTTCAATTCATGTACCGGTATTCCAAGAACTTCGATTCTAGATTTTAACCATAAGCCAACATCACATTCTTGTAATACCTGATACGACTCATGCACAAAATGTTGGATTAACTCCCATTTTCGGACCTCACTCAATAACCAATCCAGATATATTAATTACGTAAGGCGATTAATTACGTCAAAATTGTGGGCGACTGGGATGTCGTAAAACGATGGGAGAGGGCTTAAGTTAAAGGTCTCTATCCCGTGACGGCAGAAAAATAGTGCAATTCCCAAAAATTTTAACCGTAATTTTCATATAGCCTAGGTAACGTAAAATGTTCTCCATAAGAATAGCATTGGAAGCCATACACAGCTGCAAAGCTGATTTTTGTTTACTTTAAATAGTTGATCCCTCTATATTTGCAAGCCAGTGTTCAATAGATGGTTTATTTCTTTGCCAATTAACCCTGCAATGCACTGTATCCTATATTTAAACCAGGTATAACCTTAATTGAGACTTTGAAAACCAAAGATTTCAGTGTCAACTGTCAATATTGGCTTTGACAACTGGGAAATGGAACCTTAAAACCATAAAATATTATTCAATGTGGCTAATAAAACTGTCCATTTTGTATAGTAGGCCTACTTATTTACTTACCGGTACCTAAAGTTTCATCACAATCGGATGGTTGTTTAGTGACGCATAAAGGACAAACATTGGATTTCATAACAACAACCAAAGTAAACGTAGAGACTTTTTTAAACCAAGATATGGTGTACATGCATATCCATCTTCATAAAGATTCTTAGTTTGTTTGAATATTAAAATAAGTTGTTTTACATTTTGAGCTTTTTAGGGACTTATGTCCCTAGTCCCTCTTAATTTACATTTCAGAACTTGGTAACTACATGCATGATAAGGTGACCATTTGGGAACCTATACGGTAGTAAGAATTTATGTATATTACCAGAAACCTTATTATTTCCTGAAAACTTTGCAAAAAAAATTTTGCAAGCATTTTTGAAATTAACTTATTTATTATGAAAGTATTGGCTCCCAAGACAGTTAAGGCTTAGTGCCGACAATCTCATAAACTTATCGGTTTCTGTTGTCAGCTCTAGTTTACAAGTCATGACGAGGAACCTGTATTACAACAGGTAAGATAGGACCACTAATTTAAACTTTGGAATTTCAGTGACTGATGGATTTTTTGTAACGTTGTACTGCTCATAAAGTGAATTGATAGTTGGCTGCTGTACTAAGGCCTCTATATTTCTTAGCTGTAATGCATTCAGTCCAGTAAAAACTTAGGCTTACTTTTGAAATTTTTTTGTCATTTGATGTTAAACAATTTAACCCCAATGATTTTCCCTTAAGATATTTACGACTGCTGTCTGTAAATTAACGTCTTCATCAAGCACTAATTGCGGCTAAAAAAGCTGTTCAAATTCACGTTCTTGTCACTCATCTTCTACCATCCTAGCCAATTTCCACCCTATGTGACAATTAATGTTGTTATAGTAGTTAAAAACTACATGAAGAAATATGTGTTTGGACAAAGTTAATGTGCGTAAAGGGTACCGGTAGGAGAGTTTGGTGGTGATTGATAAAATTTGCACAATGTTTATGATGTTTTGTATAGTGTAGGCCTTGTGCATTTGTTCAGTCTTGTTTGAGGCAGTGACAAAATTTTGGAGAATTTTAGTTGTGACTGAATTAACGATTAGCATAGGGGTATCTGCATTTATGAGACTAACAACGATTTTATAAATCTGTTACCAATGATTATATTACCATTGAGATGGGGACACCACTTAGGTGTACGTATTTTAAACCAAACATGAGTGTAGGATGGAGTGTAGAATGAAGTGAGATGCCCTGTGTAGCTTTGTTACTGACTACAACCAGCTGTTTCATTAGCCAGGACCATTTAGTAAAAGCCCACCAAGGACAGCTGGGTCAAGTTTAGAATGACCAAAAGCTACTGACTTTTCTCTGGCAACCTTTTGATTACTTAAGGAAGCATTATTACCTCTCAGCTACTTTACCTTCCTAATTAGTTAGTCCCAAACACTTAAAGTAAAGTCCCCTCAACTTTAATTATTGTCTTGATGGAATCTGATCAGCATCCCTTGCTAGTCTCATGTCACAAATGTATCCGGCTTTCTACCCTCCTTATCTACCTATATAGGTGCTCAATTTCTACACTAACCCACTTTTGAGCATGGCTGTCACAGGAGCTCGTTGGGCCTTAATTTACATGCAAGCTTTGTATAGTACTTGGTTTAAAAGGCTAAAGCTCTTTAAGCGAATTTCCATATACCGTAGACTCCCTCTTATCTGGACTCCTCGGGACTGAGACCAGTCCGGATAAAGGTTTTTCCTGTTAAACCGACATCCTTAAAAACTCGTTAAAACGGACCATTTAAATGCATACTGTATACAGTATTTGACTTAAATTTAGGAGAGCATTGTATTTAGACACGTGATCACTGGTCTCAAATCTTTCCCACGAGAACAGTAGCTTCAGTACCACCCACTTCCTGCCGATCTAGTCCTGTTAAACCGATGTGCTGATAAAAATTGTCCCGTTAAAGAGATGTAATTTCCGCCGAGTGTAGTCCGGTTAAACCGATGTCTGGTTAAAAGGTGTCCGGATAAGAGGGAGTCTACTGTAGGGGAGTTAGCTATTATTGTAGGTCTCATGGTAAGACCTGGACCCAGGACCGATTTCATTTTGAGGTCCCCAGAGGCCTAAAAAACACCATCCGTTCCAAGTCATATATGTCTAGGTCTTACCATGAAACCTGCGGTAATAGTTTTTTTTATAAAACTAATTTGCTGGAAAACTGTTAAATCTGAAATAATTTGTATTAAAACCCCGTTTAAATTTTGTCCACACAGTAAAATTTCACCTACAGTATATAGCACATTTGGTCACACAGCGTTTTTGCTTAGTTCTAAGCTCTTGGCAGTTGGCATGTTATAAAAACTTCAGTTATCATTGAAAGGCTTCATATATTGAGGATCCAACTCTGTCAAAGTTTGTACATACGTGAAACTTATGAAGGGTTTAATTGTCCATAAAGTCTCTGACAAAGTGAACGTTTACTGTTTCTTAACTGGGCTATGCTACTATCGATTTAAAATAGGTATTGATTTGATTAGTAAACCTTCATTCAATGTTTTCATTATCAGCAAGTTTGGTTGGTTAGGTTAGGTTATAACAGTTTAATTTTATAATTGATAGTTTAAAAAAATCGAATGAAGGTTTACTAATAGAATTGATATTTTCAATTGATAATAGCGTAGCCCAGTTAAGAAACTGTACCCAAGTTAACAAACTATTGCTAACCGAATGTAATTTGACAAGCCGACTGATAACTCCTTGTGTGTGTGTGTGTGTGATAGCACAGACTATGGTACTAGAGTAAATTGTATAGTTGTTAATGTTTCATTCATTTTTCATCTTGTATGAGGAGTCTGAAACGCTTTATTACCTTAGTGTTGTGTAATCAAGAAGTATACACAAATTGCTATTTAAATAAATATTACTTTTTCGTAGACAGGTTTGGCACGGCAATGTAAAATAGACGCATGCATAGTGGCACAGAAAACATACTGTTTTCTGTGGTAGTGGCATTGACTATATAACAGTGGACAGGTACGGCACATGATGTACATGATGATATAGTGGCGTGGGCAATGCGCCTTTAGCCCCGGTATCGTCATGTGACACATCACAACAGCTGTGTCTTGATTGTTTGTTTACTTCTATCTGGGTTTGATAATAAATAGTCAGTTGACAGGGTCAGTAGGCAGGCGAGAGATCAATATAACTGACCTGCCTCAACTAGGAGCGCGTTGTAACTGCATATCCAAATGAAAACTGTTATACTGTTACATTGAGATTACAGCTTATCGTGCTTGTTGTGTCTTTTGGGGGTGTAGATAATAGAATATTTTGTTTAAAATAACACCACAGATTAAGAAGTAGGGACACCTTCTTTAATCTATGATTTAATACTAGATTGGCAATAGGATATACAACCTGAATATGTATTATTAGTCATAATTCTTTATTTACAAATAAGTAATGATTTCATGTTTTTAATGTGTTCTTTGCTTCTTGCTCTATTGCAATTTAACAGATAATATACTTTAGTGGAGTTTTTTGGCTGTATTGATAGCCTACATTTTCTTCTTTTGCCACTATATCTAATTTCTGTTATTTAGATACAATTATAAAACAAAATTTGTATAAAAGCTTCAAGTCCTATCGTACTCTGCTCCTCACGAATACACTTTTTAACAAGTAACTGAGCAGATGTATTCTGCCCTATTTAATTTCATCCCCAATAGTTGGAAAGTTTGCCTAATCTTTGAAAACGGGACTTAATAGTTCATACTGTAATATTCAATTGATGCTTTATTATTATGACTAGCCCGGTTGTAGTTGAATACAACAGAAAGATAGTAGCCTACATTATATGCTTTGAAAATGCAAAACTGTAAACAACAAAATGTCAACAAAGGAAAATGTCTTCATCAATTTGTATTTCGCTTAGCTTTTTTTGCACATAACTTTTAAATTGTGAGTAAATAGACCATAAGTGGCAGGTGATATCCTGAAAGAGAATCATATTTTCCACAAATTACTGTTACGAATTTCTTGAAAATACTCAAGGCTGTCTCCAAATAAAAACTGTGAAAACCCCCGTTTCCTATTTATGGAAAACGTGTTTTTTTTTTAATTGTCACCATAACTCCTAACAAATCAAACAACTTTCATAATTATTTGCAAATCTACAGGAAGTGAGCTTTCCAGCATTCCAGCGACCCGAATAACAAAATCGGTCCAATATAACTTCACACAGATTTTAAAAACTTAATAAGAGTAGATAGGCGCGTTGCTTTCGTAAGGTTTCAGAGAACCAGCGAACTATCGGTTGTGTGCGGTGGCCTGATTCGAACGGCTGATAACATGTTAACAGCTGTTAACCTCATGCTTCCGCTCTTCGTCTCGTTAGCCTCAAAATACACCTGACAAAGCACGTGGGCTGCTTGTTATTTTGTTGTTCGGATATTTATTCGTAGAAATAATTTATCATTGACTTTTATAATATTGATCGTAGAGAAAAATTGACACCATTTGAGTGACTGTGAGTCACATGTTTGTGGGGGTTTCATAAAAATGCAAGTGGCTGTTATAGATTGTATACTTTTGACTAGTTATAACCAAAAAGGATGCGTTTTTTCTCTAATTCTAATAGTCTAGAACGAAAGATGTTTTATACTAAGCTATTGATATTTTACAAAAAAAAAAAAAAAATACACTTTATTAGTTTCCTTGTAGCAGCAAACCTAGGTACTCATTAAACCTAATGTTGTTTAAATAGATTTAATTGAAAATCAATTCAGACAAATGGAAATCGCTTAGGCCCTGTACACATGAGGGCGGCAGCCGCCGCCGTTGCCATTGCGCGGGAACCGCGGCGGTTGAAAGTACAAAGGAGTCAGCAAGTTTGCTGCGGCGGGGGTATTTTATTATTTATTGTTCTTTATTGTTTAGATGAAGTGGTGGAACATTATGGCTATGGTAGATGTGTAACTATAGAATAATGTAAATTTAAAGGAGCAAATGTTATAAAACTGTGTCCTCCCTCATTGCAAACGCAAAGCTTGAGTATAACTGCAATAAGCATTTTTTATACTTATATGCCAACCCCTTTCGAAGGACGGGTACTCTGCTAGTTATTTATAAATTTATAAATTTACACGTGAAGTTAATGGCGATGACATACACTGGTCCGTAGGCCCTATTATTGACTCTTAGAGCCTAGAATATATCTTCATTTTACCTGTCACAAATTAAGTACCTAATGACAAAGGGTGGTCAGTTATATAGCATTATAGTTACAGTGCTTGGTTTACAGCTAGCGTGTTGGCAAAACACCAGATGTTTACTCCAGGGCTGTTTACCATCGAGATATCTTGTCTTGTCTAATTTTAGTAGTAAATACTCGGGAAGATGCCCATTTTTGTTTTGCTCGTGTCTTATTTTTGACATTGCGTTCTACTCAAAGTTGCAGTACTGTACTTAGCCAGGTGTGTGCGAGATAATTTCATGTGGAAATCCACATGTCTTGCTGGATGAAGATTTTTCCTTTCATCAAGTCTCGAAATGATCATGTTTATTTCGCCATGGCTCGCAGATGCTCTTATGAGTTACCTATTTAGTTACTGTATGATTTTGAAGCCATCTCGTTGACAAGAGCGGAGGTTGGTTTAATTATTTATGGTGTTCTGAACTTGCCCATTTTGGAATAATAAATACCAATTGAAACCGGGTTTACCTATAGTGATTAATTAACGAACAATTTACAATAATATTTAAAATACAGACCAACACTACTATTTGAACGGTTTTACGCTTGCATTATAACTTTTATGAAATTTCAGACTTGAATAAATGCTGTACCTATTGTCTAACCTAATTTAATTTATGGATCCCTGACTCTCAAGCCCTGGACGTAGTTGTATCTTCAATAAAAATTTAACCCGCGTTTCATGTCATTGGTATGAAATTAACTTTAAATCCACGTTTCAATATTTATATATTAAGCAACAACTAAAAAGACGAACATATTTATAGGCTAGTTGTGAAGTTAAATATTTTCTATTTCCCACGTTGAAGGAATTGTTGAAGGAACTGCAGTGGTTGTGAATAGTTGATATTGTGTACAAAAGCGCCCAGAAGTTCCTCAAGGGGTTAGCCTCCAACCTTTTTGTTACCATCATAACATAATCCATGCATAATATTCTGTCAAACTAGAATGAATGCATAGTGTGTGGAGATAAAACAATGTATTGTTGTGTATATTATTTACCTGTGTATGGATAGAACAGGTTTAATACCTCATATAGTAGGAATATACTGTATTTAAACGTTTCATACTTTCGATACTTGCATAGTATGAAAGAAATCTGTTTTAAATGTGTAGGCATTGCTTAACATAACGTATTTAGAATTTAGCTGGTTTTCTTAAATGTGGTTTAGTTTTCTACCCACCTAGCTTCATTGTACTAAAAATAGTTTCGATTACAAAAAAGGAAATATTACTATGTAAATTGTTTTCAAACAACCTATATTCATTAAAAAGTCTCATTATTATTTGAAACTATAACAACACAGGCTATTTTCGTAGTTTCCCAAATAAAATTCTAGAATAATAATTTTTTAACCGTCGGTTGAGTTACCGTATGTGGATTGTTTAGTCGGAATAGGCTATGAAGGTACTGTGAGTTAAATTATAGTGTGGAAAATATTGTTGAGTATTATTATGATATTTCAATCACGTTACAGTATTGGATTTTAAAACACGAAAATACTGCCGTCGGTTTACAAAGCTATTCAAGTTAAGATAAGTGTTAAAATATAAGTGAAAAATAAATATGACGAAAAGGTGCAAAACAAAAAAAAAAATTGATTCTTATCCTAATTGTGTTTTAAATGCATGTCTCCTTTTTACGTGATGCATTGCTTTTAACCTTTAAAATTCTTATCCTTTATGTAATGAATTTGGAGACAGTTAAAACATATCACTTTGTCCATGTTAAATTTTTGCATTTGAGATCAATACGAACCGAAATGTCCTGATTAACTTATTGCCATGCCATTTACGTAACGTTTGCTTGAGTGGGTGGCTGCCCGGTGGGAGGGGGTAATTGTGTGGGGGAGGGTGCGACCTTGCCCTTGGCAGGTGAGATTCTATTTTCACGGATCAGCTGTTTACAAGCCCTTTTGTTCTTTAATGGAAAACGAGCACGTGCATGAATCTTTGACTAATGTTTTAGGACAGACAATAATTGTTGTTTGGTCTTATTCCATTTGGGTCGGTGAAATTAGTATGAAAAAGTTCTAGGAAAAAGTTAATTCGCGTTTAAGACTAAGTTTAAAGTACTTTCAATGCAAACAACTGTTAGTTAATGTACGTTCCTAATATGCTTCGCTTAGGACCGTTTAACGTATAGGAAACCATCCTGTAAACTCAACTTGAAATGCATAACTAACGTATAACAGACCTATCCTAAACATGTTTTACGATTCTAATTAAACATGTCTGACTGTACACAAGCCGAAATAAGAAGGCTACATTGCAGTAGTTTGAACCTCCGACACAAAATGTGTGATTACTGTATCTAAATTCCTTTTGTATAACAGTGTTAAGACTTGAGCTCATGCACCACGATCTCATTAGGTTATTGACCATGAAACATTACTCATTTTGGTTTTAACTAGAGCGTAACTAAGTAAATTAGATTCTGTTCAACGAAACCGTAGAGCAATCATCAAATGGAGTGTTCACAAATTATACCTAGCGTTTACAGTAACGTGTTATGTGGTATAGGTTATAAATTGTATATGAACAAATTGACGACGGCTGTTTATATCATGATATACACACAAATATTCTTTTAAAAAGGTGCGTCGCGTCGGTGCTACGGAAAAATATCTGCCAAAATCGATAGGCTGAGGACGTAGCCTACTGGACAAATCGTCTTTTTCAGACGAAAAACTGAGCACTTTGACACAGGACTTATAATGGTACTTAAAATGTTGCACTTATCAGGATGAACCGTTAAAACAACACTCGGGAAACAATTATTGACCTCTTATGTTCAAACATAATCAATCATTCGTCTGTTCGCGAGATTCGGTAACATAAACAACCAAGCAAACATGTTGTGTATGATTAATACTACACCGGACTTACTTTAACTTGCAGCGGACCGGAGTACAACACGAGAACGTGGCTCGACCGGTCTGCCAACTTTCTAGTCATCGGACCTAGAAAACTATAGTTCTGTGATCTTTTTGAAATCCTAGCCATTCAAATATGTTGTTTGCGGTAAAAAATATTATCACTTATCAGCCGTTGTGCAGTGGTTCACATTGGTGTTTACTCTATGAACATATTCAGCACAATATGATGTTCTATTTGTGTATAATGATATTTCATTTCACAGCGAAGTCCAATCGACATTGGATTCATTTGGCGTACAGCTTATAATAATGCATCAAACTCTCTTTACTAAACGATGCCATGGATACCAGTGTCTATGAGTGAATATACTGAATAGCTGGGTAGCTCAGTGGTGATAGTACTCGCTACATATGTTGTGGTAATCAAAAGGTCGCCGGTTCGATCCTGAGTAAAGTGTGTAGCTTTTTAATTATGGTTCGAAACTGGACCCAGCTGTTCCTGATCATTAGGCTTTCAATAAATTACTAATGAAACAGCTGATTTTGGTCAGTAACAAAGCTAATCACTCACATTCATCCTTCACTCATATTTGGTTTAAAATACGTACATAGAAAAGCCCCAAATTGTTTGGGGTTTGTGGGGCGTCCCCATCTCAAATGGTAATCTACTAATCTACAATATTTCTGATTGTATATTTTTTTTCGTTTCTGTGCTAAAAAATTAAATCAACACAATCGTAATATAGTTCGTTTTTGTCTGAAAAAACGAACACTAATGTGTGGCCAGTTTTATTGTGCAATTGCAATTCAATTGAATCTCATTATTTTACGATACAGTACCATGTGTTTATATATATATATATATATATATATATATATATATATATATATATATAAAACTCAGATTAGGGCTGGTCGATTTTAACTTAACACTAAAGTAGCAAGACTTTTAATCTAAACTAAACTACTAAACTTTAATCACAGATTAAAGAGTAAACAATAATCTTTTAATTTTATTTTTTATCTATACTTTTAATTTCTACTTATCATTTCGCCTTTATCGTATTACCATCACAGAAGTTCAAGCAAGAATTGGATGGCTGCATCTATTGGTTAATAATTTTTCCAAACACGAAAATTTAACATACAATATAGACTACTTTTGCCACCCAGCGTCAATAAGCGAAACAGATAATAGCGAACTGCGCCATTGGTGTTCCAATTGACACATAGGCCCTGACCACACTGTGCTCATGTAGTGGTCATGATACACTGACAGTGATAGACTGATAGAGCATGGCGGAGAGGGATACGTGTAATGGTGAGTTGAGTTGCGTTGCGCCTTGAATGAAATATGCAATTTTGTTTGATGTCAGTT
This sequence comes from Macrosteles quadrilineatus, assembly GCF_028750875.1. NCBI lineage: Eukaryota > Metazoa > Arthropoda > Insecta > Hemiptera > Cicadellidae > Macrosteles > Macrosteles quadrilineatus. Next base: position 56,182,303 of record NW_026542601.1, read on the forward strand.
TAATGTCAGTTTACGTTTGAGTGCGCTGATGTCGGTTGAATGTTGTCTCTCTATGTTACGGTGCATTTAACAGAATGTGTTGGTCTTTGGTTATAATATAAAACTCATATACATTGGACAAGGCTTGAAATGCATCTAAGCTTAGTTGTCGTTTAGTTTTTAATACAGGTTATTTATCAATACATATTTTTTAGTTAGGTCAAAGCTAGTAGTAGTGTATAATTAATTAGGCCATCATGTTTTAAGAATGAAGTTTTAAAAATTATACTCTATTCAATAAATTATCTTAAAATTATAAATAAAATAGTATTCATAAATTGTCGAAGCCCTGATGGTGTTGGCCCTTTTTTCACCTAAACTATCAATGGACTAGGGCCTATGTGCAATATAGAGTTTACCTCCGAATGGCCGTGCATAACTGAGCCAGTTATTTAATGCTGTACTCTTGTTAACACTGGGGCATGCCGGGCTGACATGTCGCAGTTGTACAGCCCATTATTAATCGGTGTTATTTATTCTAGGATTTAAATAATTTTAAATAATGTATTTTTATATCTAGGATTTAAATATTAGTTAACTTGTTTCCCAGTAAACTGTTTCCAGAGTTTATTAATAGCCTCCATAACAAAAATGTTTTATTTCTTACTACAATTAACCAACTTATCATTTTCACAGACATCTTTGAAAAATTAAGACACGTTTGCAAGAGATGGGTTTCATGTTTTATTTTGAGTTTGCCTCAGGATAAGATACAACAGTATTTAATTAACATGTGTAATGTATTCTGTTCTAGGTGAGTTTTCTGCTGTGGTGAATTTCCGTAAGTCTTATTTCAACATCCAAATTAATATGCTATAAAGAGATTTGCATGCAAACCCATACTTAGTGTAAACGTGTGTTAGTGTGCGTCAGTACATTACAAGGCCGTTCAGCTACGCATTTGATACTCGTTACTAGAGTGATTAGATAATGTGGTTAGCAACAACACATAGAAATATCTAGGTATAGTATTATGGCAGTCAACCGTTTCAATAACAATTGAAAAAATCACTTGTACACTAACTATTTTGTTCTGTGTCTTTATAATGTTAATCTTCTTCGTGGGAAACGTACTATGATTAAAACCAATGCATTTTGCTCGGAGCTTTTTCGTCCGTACTAAGGAGTTACAGTACTACATGCTGTGTTGAGTTACAGTTTCCCTACCTCTTAATTTGTGCGATGGTATTTCGTGTTTCCTGAGAACTTTGTTTATCTATTCTACAGTAGACTGAACCCAACTTTCCTTTATCATTGGGATTTCAATACATACTCTTGGCTCATTATACTCCTATTTATTGCTGGACAATATAGTCCATCTCTGACGAGTGCACTTGCCATTGCGATGAATGTTCGTGTCAATGTCAGCGACAACGACCAATTGGGAGTGAGGCCGCCGCGAGGTCCCATGTCATCCTATCATTGTCACATACCGTACTATGGGTGGCGATCTGGCTGTTTGTCACACCAAGGAGTCACAGAGTGTTGATTGCTAGTTTTTACCATTATATATAGTGTTATATGTCCAACGTGTATACATTTATAATCGGTTCTTTGCCATTTCTTTGCCTAAGTTAACCGTATCCATAGGCCAGCCTATCGTGGGCTTCAGTGTCTTTAAAACTTAAGTACCTGATAAACGGTAAGATCCTACTTATGAGCTATGCTTGAGGCAAATCCACGTGTCAAGGTATCTGAGTGGCAGAGTACAGAAGTTTGCCGGTTCGATACCGAGTACATGTTGTAGTTTTATTAATCTAATCTGACCATCACCGTAGTTCCAAGAGTTCCAAGAGTGATGTGTAATAGCCCATTGTCTGCAGTCCCAGAATGGGGAGCATGTTTTCTACGCTGACCATGCCTTTCAGCTATCCCAATGATCTGTATCAGCGGTCTCCTTTCCACCCGGGAATTTTCGAGGCAACTATCTGGAGCTTGCTTACCCAGTGATTTGTGTGCGCCCTCGTCCATTTCACCGTGGCCATTGCATGACTAATGAACACGCTTACCCACGGGACATTAGGTCTTTGAAGCCGAGGAAGCTGTTACTCTTCCATATCTTCTATATCAATATCTATCTCTTTAAAGTACCTGCAGAGCGTAACGTTTTTGACGAGTATCGTGCGATATTCCTAGGCCCCGGTCTCAATAGCCAACGTTTTACATATACTAATATTGTAAGTGTTTTTATCTCAGAGATACAGTAATTGTGCCGTTTTGTCCCATCATTACCTGAGTGTAGACGGTCGGATACAATGACCCAGTAACTGCGCTCCGCTGGCACGCCGTCTGCACCTCGCGTCGTGCCAAGCCTAGCGTCGTCACAGAAACGATCGTCTTCAATTCTCATCTCGTCGTGTCTCGAATACTTGTTGACTATTTTTATACCTCTGTTATATGTATATAGGGTGAGTTTCTTTAACTTGTTAAAATATAAGGCGTTCCTCAGCAAATGTGTGTGTTTTGATTTTGTGTCTACACGTAAGAGGCTGACAACTGTCTTTCTTGTTACCTAGGTCTACTTACTGATTCGTTAGAAATAATAGTTACTTCGCTGAATAGCAACTGGGGCTTAAAGTAATCCGTGTTTACTGCAACTGATTTTGGTGGTTAGATAACTTCTTACGTAAAAGCACTTGTAATTGAGTAGCGTCGTTTTTGTAGTCCCTCTGATTTCTACATTATAATGTATTTTGTTGGATGTAGATAAACATGCATCGGTACAACCTTATACTGTACTTTATAGTACGGTATTACAGTACTGTATTTCCACACATCTCTAAATACTGATGTATACTTTTAGCGTTCAATAGTGATCTGTGTGGGAGTGCAAATAATTGATACTTGTGCCAATAGGTAAACAACTACAAGGGAGCATGCACAATACCTATGCATTTTTATTTCACGCGTGAACAATATTTAAAATATACTCGGTATAAGCGAGTTTTTCCCATATAGGAAATAAGCTATAACCGAAGGTCTCATGGTAAGACCTATACCTGGGACCGATTAACATTTCGTTTTGATGTCCCCAAAGCCAAAAACACAATCGGTTCTAATTTATACACATTTATGTATAGGCATATTAGGCTAAATAGTTGAACGCATGATTAAACACTAGAACCCTTTCATATTTATTTTATTAATCAACAACTATTTTCAATTCTAAGGTCATGTTGTCATCTTGAACAAATACAATAACAAATAAAGAAAACAAATCAATATAAGTATAGGCTATATTAGGTTTTGGGAATTTCCCAAAACTCAAAGTTAAGTTAACATATTGTGATTTATATTGATTTGTTTTCTTCATTTGTTATTGTATTTGTTTAAGAAGACAACATGATTATAACCATATAGTAGCAGTAGCCCTTATCACAGTGATTTCTATAACTACACGAGTTTATATGCTATACTATATTTCTGTTGTTAGCACGATAACTCGAGCAAAATTCATCCGATTTTGATGACATTTGGTACAAACGTGTGAACCTACGTCTATTCGATCGAGTTCGCGAACTAGCATGATCAGACCATGAGAACGGAGGTTTATAGGGGGTTTTATGGGGTAAACATTGGGTTTTCTTATTTTTGAACCTCAAAACATAGACTTTTCCAATTTCTTTCCAAGTCATCTTGTAGAGCTTAAAAAACAAATCATTTAGTATGTATAATGAAGTGATTTTGTACGGTTATATTGGTTACAGATAAAATTCCTATTTATTTATTTTATACTAAGCTCAACATTTTACTAAAACCCACTTTATTACCCTCCCTGTAGCAACAAACCTTAGTACTCATTAAATGTTTTTTTTTTAAATAGGGAATCAATCTGACATGTTTAAGGAAATATCAATTGAAAATCTAATCAGGCAAATGGAAATCTGCTTAGTTAGTAGGTTTGCTGCAGCGGGGGCGTTTTTTTTACCTCAGTTCGACTGTATAACTCCCATTTTGTTGTTTTACGAGATACATTTTTATTCCACAGAAATTGATGGATACTGTATATTGAGACGAATTTGAAAAAATGTGGCTTTGTTACATTATTGCATTGAAAGACAACAAAAAAACAAAATATTTTCCAAAGTAATTTTACCGGACTCTAAACTCTTCATGGTCTTTATTTATACCATGCAACACTTGAGTGGCGAGTTTCGTATATCTACGTGTTTGGGTTGGCACAGGTCCAGTGACTGACCTAGGTCATGTATCGTGCTAGGAACTCCTATGTCTGATCGTGATGTCGTCAAAGAATTTGTACATAACAATCTATCTGGTAAGACATCTTGATTTGGTTATGTATATCATGTTTACCTTAGGCTAAGAAATTATCATTTATAATCAAAGGTGTGTGATGGTGGATCTTCTTTCGTAAAAACCTGGGTTTAAAACCCACAATTACTTTGAGCCATGTGATTATGGCCCTGTTGGTTCGGAACTAACTCTTAAGGCGAGAACTTTCTTGAAAACTTCCTTCACATCGATAGGATTTTTTTAAATGCTTACTTGATAAAATTAAAATATACGCTCAAGTGATTTTTAACGTAGCGAGCCTTCCTTTACACATCTACCGAATGTTGAAACATGCCACGTTATCTTGTACTATATTCAATATATTTGACTAGCCAAACATTGTCCAGTATTTATGTAAGTGAACCCGCATTGATTTATGTAACTCGACCCTCTGATAAGGGATGTACCAATTAATCTCGGTGATGAAGCTGCAGATGTTAGAGGTCACGACCTTGACCTCGTCACCTCCTGTTATCTGCAGAATGCACCGAGGACGTTCTAGATGTACTGGCGATGCTTTTTAAGCTGAAAGTAGGTCAATGCAGTTTGTCTAACGTAGAAAAAGTTAACAATACATTGATGTTAAAAGCATTCATGTCTTAAGTGCGTACTTTGTTCGCATCCGCTTCGAAACTTGTTTCTTCATCTATAAAAATGATGAACGGTAAGTAAATAAATATGAAGTAAATATTGAGTAGAAGAAGCAACACATTAAATTGATAGGAGGCAGAGGTAAATAAATGATGATACATTATTGATGTCTTGGACGGAGCAGTTGTTTTGTATTTCATGGGACATAAAACGCAAAAGTGATTCCTCAATTCTTTAAACACTGGAGTAGTATGCAAAAGTGCTAATCCTCATAAAGTGATACCAGTTTCAATTTTTGAAAGTAGTACCTTTGACTTACTAATTGGTGGAGCTGTATTTGATTACAAAAACAGACTTTGTACAGTCCCGGGACCTTTTCCCACTTTGTCGATAAACCGTGGATTATTACTCAAACCGAAATATCGTCAAGGATCACTGGACGGAATCTTAGCACGTGCTGGATAGTTCCAATTAGTTTTAATCAGAGGGCAATTCACTTGGTTTATTATGAACACGATAACCCAAGTATCCGGCTCAGACCTGATGACTGATACTTTGTTACTGTGGACTCTAGACTTGGAAATTTTCTTCTTTACATTTATGGGGGCGCGGCTGGTCTACTAGTAGTTGTGGGAGGGCGGACTTCTGTCCTGGTGGGCTGGGGTTGGGATCCCACCAATCACTAGAATTTTAATCACGTGATAATGGCGTTATCCGGCATTTTGACGTTTACCTGTTATCCGCAGTGCTATCCTGATAATAAGACCAATTCGTTAATACCAAGGCAAAATGTAGTTCGGATTCCACTACAAACTCTGTAGGTCCCTTAGTTGCTATTAGCTGTATAGGCTACTAATTAACAGCTGTGTGTAAGGAATATGTCGGCCTTAGTCACTAACAAGACTACAAAATTACGCCACTCATCCTACACTCATCTCCATTCATACTTGGCTTAAAATACCTACTTTGTATGGTCGCCATTTCATTGAAAAATATTAAAGTATTACCTATCAAGAAAATGAAAAATTTGTAGTTATGCCTTCGAGACTTGAACATTTCATACTCAATTTTATATTTGTGTCTCATGAAGATTGATTGTGTTGATACTTAGTTATCTATTGGGAAAGATTATAACGAATGTCGATTTCAGTGACGTTCCAAGTTCATGTCGATTGTCGACTAATTTGGTTGACTTGACTTGAGCTATTATGTAACGACAAAAATGTGTCTTGATTAATGTTTTGTTAATGTTAGTGAAGCATGATTATGTACCTACCTATGTGGCTGTGTCCTTGAGAAAATGTGGTTAAATGTGTTGATGGTTCTGTTAACATTATGGACCAACATATAAACTTAATAGCGTTTAAATAACTAATAAAAGTTTTGCGGATTGTTTAATATGTATATTGTAAGAAAACTATGTTTTGTATTTTAAGAAAGTTTGAAATCGTGTTTATGTTTTTATGATCAACAAAGCTTTTATGCTAGTTACAGAAGAAGAAATCTGTAGATTCGATTCCCTTTGATACGTATAACCATAGACAAAAAGAATTAAATACTTTTTTCTATGGTATAACAAATGGAAGCATTGCTCCATCCCTCTAAATTAAAAAGTTAGAATTTTAAATAACTCTTTCTTGATTGCCACGAAGCTTCATTTGTTTACTACCTACTGTATCGGTATTTTTGACAGAGTATGGAATGAATATTTTCGATTACAGCCACATACGTGCACTATGTGCATAGTGTTAGCTAATTACACGTAATGTACCGGCAGATGTGGGCATATGTAGATGTGACGTTCCTAATGAAACTAATCATCTCCTATTTGACTCTAGCTGCTGTACCTTATTTAAACGCTACGATTTGAAATTTGTGTTAAACTTAGTTAAAATAAGATAAAATTTTAACCGGCCTAACGCTTATAGCATCACTATGTACCTATATAGTAGTTGAAATAATTGATATAGTTGATTGATTGATTGTACCATACATAGTGTACATATAGTATGACTGTGTAGAATAGAATTACTAACGTGATAGAGATATAAAAAAAACTAATTAGTGAACTTCATTAATTAATTGTAGGTATTAAGGACTGTGGAGCTTTTAAGAGTTTGCAGATTTACACATTTAAAACTCGATTTAGTGACAAAATACATACACAGACACAGTTTAGATATTTTATAACGGGTGGCGTCGTCCTGTAATCCAGCTACTAGGAGGTCACGAATTGTGGATATTTATAGGCATGCACTGTGGATGCGATACTCCCTGGTGTGGATTAACGTCCGCCCGGGTGAGTACTACGACTATCCGCAGTACTATCCTGATAATTAGACCAATTCGTATATACCAAGGAAAAAATTGGTTCGGATTCCACTATAAACTGTAGGTCCCTTAATTGTCATTAGCTGTATGGGCTATTAATTAACAGCCGTGTCTAAGGAAAATGTCCGTCTTAGTCACTAACAAGACTACAAGATCACGCCACTCATCCTACACTCATCTCCATTCATACTTGGCTTAAAATACATACTTTGTATGGTCGCCATTTCACTAAAAAGTATTAAAAGTATAATATAATAACCATAATATCTTTCCACTCTAGCAACTGTACCGATTGCCCTCAGCCCTCAGTAACTGACGGATATGTTACTGTCCTATTTCATTGCCTTCGCCAGTTCCGCTGTAGGACAGCGAATGTTTCTATCTGGCACGCTAAACCGGCACGCGATTCAGGACTACTCCACTAGAAACATTTAAGTTGTATCGACATGTTCAATGCAACGAGCATATGGCATCCTTGCATAAAGCTGAGGTTCGCCCAACCCAGAGTTTGAAGTTTCAGGATTGATCTTAGAGAATGGCGTTTTACCTCAAATCTCACTTCAATGAAATCGAGCCCTTGCCTGTTTGCCTCACGCAACATGGATGATATGGACGTACTGTTAACTGCATATTAGGCTCATCCTCCTCATATGGTGTGGCCTGCCCAATGCTACCGAAATAAACCAAACTGTTGCTACAAAATAAAATGTGGCTGTGCAGGGTATTGTTTTTGTTGTTATGGAGAGCAATCAATATTTATCCCAAAAGCTCCTTAGAAATTTTAATTGGCAACTGGCAATGGATGTGTCTGTGAAACATTGTGCGTCAATCCTGCAGTGAATCGATACTATGCTTCATCTCTTGATTATGACAAATTGTTGACAGGTATATTCTGTAGAATTCAGATGTTACAAATTGTATGTGTGTGGAAAGTAGACAATTAATAGCTGCATATAACGACATTTTTGGTAATTTTTAGTTGTTTATTATATTTATAGTTATCCTTCAAATACTCTAAGGGTGGCCGAGCACTATTAATGAAGTACAAGCATCGGACATGTCGTGGTGATGTGAAAAGTATCAAGTACTTATGAACATGACAAGCCTTAATGATGACTTCCTGTAGGGAGTCAGTCCATGCGATCGCGACGCGACAGGGTTGGTAGAGAGAAATGTCGCCGCCATGTGAAGCCGATAAATAGTTCCGCTCTTAGAAACTTTGAAGTGCAATCGTCTAAAATATTGCAATATCTGGTGTAATATTTCACACTGAGGTCTAGACGTTGTGCAATGTAGACTCGAGATGTTTGATCACTTTTGAGAACTTGATAAGATCAAGAGCTTTCAGAACTTTTTCGCGAACTCTATTTTCCGACGAACTAATTAATAATCTTTATGAAACTGAACACAATGCAATCTCAAAATTAATTTGTAATAACAAGTTTGCAATCGTTTACTAAAAAAGGCACAACGAGTGAGTAATCAGATTTTTTATTTGATTTGTTTGTTGTTTTGTCGAGTTGTAGCAGTACGAATAATCTATGTTCGTTAATTACCAAAATGTGTTGATGGTACGAATAATTTATAGCACCCTAATATTATTGCTATTATTACAGATTGGGTTTATGGTTCTTGTCTTCTAGTTGGACCGTGCCAACGATATGTAGTTGAATGCTGACGTTTCGGATACGTTGCTCATTGCCACATCTTCATCTTTTACCCAGGATGATGTGATTCTTATTGATGGGGTCAAAACTTTTAATTTACACGAATTACATACATTTAAAACAAACTGACAAAATACTAAATACATTTACAACTTTGGCTGTCCTCCACCAAGGTGCAAATGTAGCAAGGTTCAGTGAAGTCATTTCCATTGACTTTATACCGTAGTCGTAGTCAATGGTGGTACAAACTGTAATTAATGTCAATTGCACTAAACAAACTACCCCTTTTCCTTTATTACCCTTTATTCCTTTATTATTAAGAATTAAATAATTTGTTTAATTCCATAGATCAACTGCTGACTTTCGTTGTCAGGAGCAGTAGGGTTCCAGTCAGTATTCGTTCTACGTTGATTTAGTTTATATAACAATTCATGACTGTCCAGTGTCCAGTCAGGGTATAAGGGTGTCTAGTGTCGACCTGTACAGTACTTGTATGGGTTGTGCCATTGCTCCTAGTGGATACTTCGTCGTGTATACATGTTGCATGTAGTACTCCACACGTGCAGTGCAGTAGTGACCCCGTCAACATCAATGCACAACCAACTTTTACCGAAATAAGATCACGACCAGGTTCTGATTTCATGAACAATTACGATAGTGATGTGTATCTAAGAAATTCAGAACTAACGAAGCAAAGTTGCAACGAATAGTTCTGCAGCGTTGTGGATTTATTGGCCACTCGGATTCATTTCGGATTGGTTAGTCATGCCGTGCCAATTGTGTCTACAACTCGCAGAGCACAAAAACCCATCGAACTATAGAATATAAAATTACTACTTTACTAAATTTTCTGTGGAAAATCAATGTTCAATTGCGTAGCTTTGTTAAAAGAACGCATGTTTCTCCATCCAGGATCTTTTATTAAACCAATGTTAAGGGACAGCTGGATCCCGTTACTATGAATAAATATACTTCGATGCAAAAACCGTTTCACTGTAAACAAACTTTTGTTGTAAGCTGTAGTCAATTATCCCAGTAAAACTGTAGACTCACCTAATGCAAGGTGAACGTCCTCTAGCTCTCTCTTGCATACTTTCTGTTCCCCACCTCTGGTTAAATGTGCGAGTAAGCGGATTTAAATACATGATTACGGTATAGTTTGAACTAGTTTGTTCTCTTTCGTACTTTTATGCATTGACAAGGTTGCAATTTTAGCTCCTTTTTAACTGAATGTGGTTATAAAAATACGGTTTATAATGAAATTCGGTCTAAAATTTATCATTGTAAACGCTTAGGCTTAATTTAATATAACTGATATTACTACATTCTTACTTTTAATCCAGTAGCATTTAAATAACGTCATTTGGGGTGATTTGATTTGGATTCGATTGATTGATACACGATTGACATGATACACAATAGGGTGAAAATATGAGTAAAGGCTATCACCACATGACATTCTATTGACCCTACACTATGTATCATTTAGATGGTAACATGTTTTATCTAATTTAACTACCGACAAACAAATCAATCTATTCATCCATCGGAAGTCTTATGTCTAAACTATATTTTCTTGTCATCCTCTACTTACCCGGCGCCTGTTGGCCAAACCAGTCAGTTAAACTACTATCAATGCAGTATGGATGTCTCAGTTGATAGCTTAACTATTTAGAGCTTCCAATCTAAAAAAATATATATATTACAAACGTATTGTGGGTTTTCCCTAGAATGTTTAATAATGTAACCAATATGACAAATATAACACATATGTATTAAGATGATAGACAAACACATTTAATTCAATATTAATTAAGTGTTGGATTTTTATGGATGAAACTTGTAACTTAGACTTTTATTTTATTAACCTATAAAATTAAAACATTTGAATATATCTCACAATATTATTTGCATCATAATTAATGAGCTACATAGAGTGTTTAAAACTCAGTTCGAGTAAATTTTAGGTTTTATTAATGGTCCAAAATTTGTTCTGGTGCATGGATAGGTTGCTAATTCCAATTCCCCCGAAACTTCACTAAAACACTTTAAATTTTCTTGAAGATTTAATTAAACGTGGTTAACTCCATTCTCATATAAGAAAAAACCTCACTTTGTCCAATTTCAATTGAAGAAATTGATGGCGGTATTCCCCGAACCCACCAATTCCGCGGTTAATTGCATGAACACCTACTTCCCTTCTACGAGTTTTTAATTCTATATTTTCAATCAAAAATAACTATTCATCACTCGAGGAATATATATTGTCTCAACCAGAGCTGAGACTACACTGCGCTTGAAATGCAAGCGTTTGTTGTGAACACACAACAGCATTCTCAAGCGCTTGGAACAAGCGCTGAAAATAAGTTACTTGTAACCAGCTTTCTTTGTGAACGCACAACACGATAATGCAGGACTTGATGTAGATATAATCTAATTGTTTAACTGTTTATACTTACAAATTACCCCCTTCTTGTCTATTCAACGCTTTATCATTATGACAGGACGAGTGGGCTGAGAATCCCGATTATAACTTTTGTTCTTCACATATTGAAAGTTCGTTCGAGGTTTTGAAAAATTTCTAAAGCCTATTATAGGAACCAAACCTTTTTAAAACGTTTTTATTAGCTCGCTTTCTTGTCCGGTACAAATTTTGCAATCAATTTTATACTAACTTCCCGATGAGCTAGAGACTTGAAATTTGAAACATAGCACACAAGTGGATGACAATGCAATATTATAGCATTTAATTTTCATATTTCCCTTGGGCTACGCCCCACTGGCTTCCAGATTTTTCATGTTTACGTTTTGAAAGAATGTAAATATATCAATTAATTAAAGTCAGCTGTAAATACTTAAATTTGACAGTTCAAAAAGCAGAGGTTAAGAGGTACTTTATACAAACAAATATTTCAAAATAAAGATAAACAATCTGATTGCAGAAATAAAGGTGTTTGTTAATAATGTCATTTGTTATTTATTTAATATTCTATAAAGTAAACAATAATTAAAAAGATTGATATATTTATATTTAGTAGGTAGGCCGTACATCCAATCTAATAAATAAAATTATATGAAAAGAAACTCAAATAAACCTTAGATTTCCCACATGCCTCTGTCCTAATCTGATATAGATGCATAAAATAGATTTAACATCCACACACATTAAAAACTAAAAAGTAGAAAATAATGTATAAATAAAAAGCTTTTTTAAAACAAAACGTTTTTAAATGCACTAAAAAGTAGAAAATAATTTATAAATATGTGGAGAGTATAAATACTTGTAAGATTTAAAACGAAAAACGTGGGGTGCATGCAATTGATAATAATACATTAGTTCAATAGGTGAAGGTAATTGTAAATTATCTATTGCATGCACCCCACGTTTTTCCTTTTAAATCTTACAAGTATTTATACTCTCCACATATTTATAAATTATTTTCTACTTTTTAGTGCATTTAAAAACGTTTTGTTTTAAAAAAGCTTTTTATTTATAAATTATTTCGATTTTAATTTTTGTAGTACAGTACAGTGACTGCAATATTTACTATTAACAATAAAAGCAATTGGTGTGTAATGAAATGTTTACGGACATTGCTAACAACATTACGATTATTATTGGAAATTGGCGTGACGTCTTTGCTAGCTTGTGGCGGTTTTTCGCCAATGAACAATAACAACAAGCACACGACCTTATGTTTAGTACCGGTAACAACAAACTTTTTCGGTAAAACTACAAATTTACACAAACCTCCTTATTCCAACTCGTTATGATTGTTCGCCAGACCACAAACGCCTCCACTGTCGCAATCTGTCGCTAAGATGCGAATAAAGACGGCCTTGGTAATACTTCGTAGGCGGTCAGACCCAGTGATAAACCATGGTAGAAACAAACAATAACAGTGGCTATCTGTGTTTGTTGATGTTAACTGTGTGCGTTATCATAACTATACTACAATCACAGCAACAAAGGCTATGTATAATCAAACAGTAGCTACCTCAACAGAGATGTTCGAAAGTTTAGAACATCTTTTTTGAAGTAGTCTCCTAAATTAACTTCAGCTACAACGACAAAGCTTACTGTACTACAAAACTAAAGTTTTATCAGCTCAGCATAGCTTTTGCAATCAAACTACAGCCTCAACAACAAAGCTATTTTTACTTCACCTACTTAATTGGAAATTTTACCTTTTAAAACTCCCTGGCATCGGTATTTTGTAAAATACATTTTTTACGCCACACTACACTGTTTAAACGAACACACGGAATTAGTCCAGAAAACAGCTATTTGTCGCCAGCTTAATTAAATGTGGTTTTAATACGTACTACTTGTACTGTTATGAGTTTTTACCGGACAGCAACCAGCTGATAATATTTGGCAATGAGTGGTTATAAAAAACAGAGTAGTGATTGTTAGTCTTTTAGTAGGTGGGAATATATACATATTTGTACAGATTTTTATTGTTAAGTTATTCTAGAGTAGTATTGTGCAAAATATCGTACGTCATTCGTCCAAAAAGTGTTTACAAGACTAGTAACGTAATATACTTTTACCGAAACAATATTGTAAAAAAGATGCAATAAATAACACTGATGTCAATTGTTAAAAAAATCATTTGAAATTTTTTGAGTTGTACTCTTGTGGTTGTTAAGTGTTCTTGAATACAAGAAATATTTTCATTTTCCATGGACGACTGTTAGAATAAACATAAAAAAATCACAAATTCCAGAAATGTAACGCCGAAAGTTATTTTTTTCAAAGATTAAAGTCGAGCGGGTATTTCGGTTTCCTTCGTGACTAAGTCAAAAAGTCGTTCCTTACCTGTTCGTTACTGTATTGTGCATTTAGTTGCGGTATAGCGTAGACGTACTGGTTTCTGCGTTCAGCACATCGATTATACATTTTCACCATAACTGAGTCTCTCTTGACTCCGTTTTGTAAAGGGTGGAGCGCGGTAATTTGCTTATTTGGGAGTGGAATAAAAAAATTATGAACATGTAGAAACTTAATTTTATATTTCACTTACATTGAACAGTAATTTAATTTACAAATTATTTTGTTTTAAATATTATATCTGGCAAATGTTGACCTTCCCGATCCACACACTGCTGCATACGTTTTCTGAAGTTCTCATGCACTTTTTCAAGCATGTCGACTGGTATTCTGGCAATCTCAGCAGCAATATTGTTCCTTAGGTCTTCCAGGGTTTTGGGACGGTTGCAATACACCTTGGACTTCAGGTAACCCCAAAGGAAAAAAATCGCATGGAGCTAAGTCTGGTGAGCGTGCCGGCCAGTTCAGATCACCATTGCGAGAGATGAGCCGTTCAGGAAACATTTGCCTCAAAAGATCAATGGTAACTCTCGCTGTATGTGCAGTGGCACCATCTTGTTGAAACCATGTATCCTCTAATTGCATTGCCTCAAGTGCTGGATGGAAAAAATCCTGCAGCATAGTTAGGTAACGTTCGGCATTCACAGTTGCCGGAAAAAAGTAAGGGCCAATGATGCCTACTCGTGATAAGGCGCACCACACAGTGACGCGGTCCGAATGCAGAGGTCTCTGATGAACTTCTCTGGGGTTTGTGTCACTCCAGTACCGCATGTTTTGCTTGTTTACACACCCACTGAGATGAAAATGTGCCTCATCAGAAAAGAACACAATTGCGTCACGAGGTATGGTTGCAAGCATGTCTTCACAAGATGTTCGTCGTGTCAAATAATCCCGTGCTGACAATTGTTGGACCACACACATTTTATATGGGTGGAAATGCAGTTCACTATGGAGAATCCGGTGGAGAGAACGCCTTGAAATGCCAAGAGCAAGTGCTTGCTTCCGAGCAGAGCGTTTCGGAGATTGCAATACTGCTGCTCTAACTCGTTCGATATTTTGTGGTGTTGTAACACTTCTCGCAGGTCCTCTTCGTACAGATGACACATTCCCTGCTGTCCTGAATGCATTCACCCAATTCACAACTGATTGCCGTCCAGGAACACGTCCGCGTGGGGAAACAGCGAAACGCAAACGGAAAGCACGTTGCACTGCAATTATCGAGTAGTTATTTGAAAAATATGCTTCAACACAAAATGAACGCTCCTCACGTGTCCACTCCATGATGGCAACTCAAAATGAGCTGAAGACAAACTTCCGGTCAGTCACAACAATCATCGCCCACTTCCGCCTCTTTTTGACTAACAGTGCTGCCAACCACCTGCAACTCAAAATAGCAATTTCCCGCGCTCCACCCTGAAGAATGCAAATACAAGGTCTGAGTAACTGTGTCTCGTTTTAATTTTGATGAGTTCAAATTATCCCTGAAATTCGTAAAAGACTAAGCCATGATTCTGTTCATTATGGACCATTCAAAAACCTTACAGTCATACTTTTATTAGCCAGCACTGGTACATCGCCACAAAGGAGATGCAGTATGCGGTCGCGGTGATAGCACAGAATAAAGCGTTTATGGGGGGGGGATGGGGGGGGGGTGATAAGGCCGTGGCGTGATGGGGCGTAACTGAGTCACAGCTTAAGACGGTGACACACTATCGATCTTTTCCCCGAACAAGACCCCGAACCGAGCAGGGAGAAGGGAGAAGGGAGGTCGAAGGGAGGATGTTCGATAGTGTGTCACGGGTCCGTACACCGATCAAGACGCCGAACAAGACATCAGGCCGAGCAGGGAGACGAGCGCTCTGGAGGCGGTTTTTTGACGAAAGATCAAAGAAAAGATCGGTCCGATGTACGATAGTGTGTCACGGTACATTTTTGCCCCGTACATCGTCGCGAGCGCCGCACCGAGCGGCCGCCTGCGCTAGCATTGATAGTTCTGATTTAATATGGCAATTAAACTCTTTAATTGGTAAAATAAATAAATGTTGGGTAATATGTTGCCGTTATATATTATAATCATTTAAGATGTAATGTTTGTGGTTTGTTTGGTCAAGGTTGAAAGTGTAGAAACTGTTAAATCAATTATATCAATAATATTAAGGTTGAATTAAGTAATTGATGTTGACTTAAATTCTTTCAAAAATAATATAAACATTAATATTATTAAAGGCAATTAAAATGATCATTC
Source organism: Macrosteles quadrilineatus (assembly GCF_028750875.1). Lineage (NCBI taxonomy): Eukaryota > Metazoa > Arthropoda > Insecta > Hemiptera > Cicadellidae > Macrosteles > Macrosteles quadrilineatus. The sequence continues at coordinate 56,198,303 of NW_026542601.1, forward strand.
TGTAACGTTATTTCAATGAATAAAACCAATATAAATCAATAGATATAACTAAGCACCCTTTCTAGAATATTTTATTTTTGCGACAAGTTTTCAAAATGCGACTTTTAAATGCACCTCCCTCCCTCTTCCACGGCTCTGCCTCCGCGCTCTCACTCGCACACACTCTCTATCTCTCTCCAAACATCCTTTTGCCGCGCTCGGTAGAATTCGTCTGGTCTTGGTCATGTTCGGGGAAATGTTCGGAGTAAAATTTTGCTGATATTTATCTCCCTTCTCCCTTCTCCCTTCTCCCTGCTCGGTTCGGGGTCTTGATCGGGGAAAAGATCGATAGTGTGTCACCGCCTTTAGGGTTATGTCATTGTTGTGTATCATCATAGCGTAACATAATAATATGTACTAGAGGTCGTCCAGTGGTCGAAAACTCGACCAAAAATATATAATTTACAGACTTCTCTATTTTCACCCCTCATTGTAAATAAAATATGTGATTAAAAAATTTGTTCCACTTGTTTTGATTTTCTATTTATATTTAATATTATTTCGTCACCAGCATGGCAACCCATAAAGTCCATGTTATTTTTTTAATTTTAAATTAATTTTTTGTATTTTTTTAGTCTATTTTAATTTATAAAGTAATTCCGCACACCTACGGGAATATACTGTATATTTCTAGAAGTATCCGTGGATTTTCCCTACGATGCAAACGAGCTGAGAAAAAGGTTTTAAAGAAACATGCAGACAAGTGGACCTTATTTCTATTCTTTTTGCAGAAACGGGCAATTAGAGCTATATTTTCTTTAAACAGACGACACAATTGCAAACCTTTTTTTCAAACTGCAAACATCCTAACGTTTCCATCCCTTTACATCTACAAAACCTTGTCATTCCTAAAACAAAACATCGACAAGTTCAATAATTCCCATAATTAATTGTTTTACGTTTTCCCCCTATAAACTCTAAATCAAAGTATACATTATTGGTAATCAAAATACTAATAGATAAATTTAAATGGACGCAATTCTGTTCGTCATAGTTTGAGCTGGAGCCGTGACGTGCAAGGTAAGGATCGGATATCTGTCGATAACGTCCCTAGCGGACTAGCGGTTACCCAATACCCAACATTGTAAACAAGGTGACGAGGTGATGACTCAACTACAGTAGTAGCATCACGTATTCAACTGAATCAGAAGACATTAGGATTTTGATGTTGTCATTCCGATGTCCGTTGTGTAATTATGACAGGGAATTTAAATTTGTCACTTCAGTGAGAAAGTTGGTCTACTCGAAATATGAAATATTTTTTCAATTAAATATCCGGAAGGAGATAAAAAAAGTATCCCAATGGAAGTATTCGTCGCCTAAGACACTTAACTTTGACTTTTAGACTGAGGGATGTGGGTTTCGAACCACCGGGTCACGAGCTTGTCACGTGTCGAACTTCCATTGGCGATAGACGAGATTTGAACATCGGTTCTCGAGTTACAGGTGTAATGCACTCTAACCAATGTACAACGGCGAACGTGGAAAATACATTCATATCGGTAAGAAAGTCGGCTTACATAAGCTCAAAATTGCTGTCGATCTTTCATTGAATATATACATAACACTATAATGTGTTATATATTCAATTATCTTTTAGGTCAACCACACAGACGTTGCATTTAGCACATATTGCGAGATTTAGTTTACGAGTGTAGCGGATTTTTATCCCCCTGGGCAAACGTGACGTCACAAACCAAGGGGTAAAATTCCGGTCGCGGAATTTTGAGTTTCGCGACATCAGTTCGATGGATTAAACGCGAAATTAAACGTATATTTTCACGGTTGTGAATTTAACCAGAACACATCAAATTATAATAACCTAGAGTGTATGGGCCAGAATTTTACCCCCGGATTTTTACCCCCGGAATTTTGCCAGAAAATCCCTGGCTAGATATATAAATTAGTGGGAATGGTTAATTCTCTTCATTCAGTTTTAATTTAATAGTAAACATTTTATTGTTAAATAGCCTTAACAAATCTTAATTTATTTGTAATATCAACTAATCGAACAGGTTTTAATTTTAATTTTGAGATTTGAGTATCAGGATTCGACCATTGAAGCAAACTGTTGGTTTATATGATTAAAGTTAAGCAGCGAATTCTGTTTACTTAGTTGAGATTACAATATAAATAAAGATAGGCTACTTAATAATACAATTTTTACAATGAAATAAAAATAGAAATAAGAAAATCTAATTAATCTAATATTTTAATTAATCACGCTCTGTCTATTTTCATTAGACTTCCAAATCCGCGGGAGTAAAATTCCGCCCGCGAACAATCTTTTGAGCGCTCAGGTTACTACGTCATAGTGACGTCAGCTTTGGCCAGGGGGTAAAATTCCGGAGACCCAGTTTACGTCCAATTGATTGATAAATTGGGCAAATAATGTACAGAGCTGTCATAAATTACTACACTGGTTTCCAGAATCAAATTGACAACCCAAGATAATAAACTTTCTAAATCTTACCGAGAAGTGATGAAAAGCTAATTATTTCACCAAATAAAATTTCTTGAATTTATAAACAATGAATTGAGGAAGCTCATTCCTGATATAAAAAGGATTTTTTGTCTTTTACTAAGCTCTGGATTTTCCAGAAGTTGTTAAATAAGTTCAATTAAAAAGTATTATTATTTAGTACTATTATATTAGTGATCATGCTGGTTCGCGAACTCGTTCAAATAAACGAAGGTTTACACGTTTAAAATGTACATTTGTATTGTATAATACGAATTTAAACGGATGGTAATTTTGCCCTTTGGGGTATAAAAAAAAAAAAAAATAAATCGGCTACGCATTTAGGTCTTCTATGAGACCTATAGTAATAGCTTATTATTCACTTAATGGGGAATTCGCTAAAAGCTGTATACAAGCCGATGTTTTGAAGGCGGTCAAACCAAAATAAACACATATTTAAAAAAAACCCGGTTGCGTTTAAGCTGTTTTAGTACTTCGTTCTTCGTGATGTTCCATCCAGAGAGCTGAAACACTTCTTTTGATAGTGTTTGAAATCAAATCAACGTTTCTTGGGCTGGGACCAGCGTAGTTAATTGAAATTACACCATAGAGTAGATAATATTTTGTCTAGTTAAAAATGTTTATTCATGGATATAATTTCAAGTTTGTATTTACTTACAAGTGTGGGAAAATTGTGTTTGCATCTCGGCTGAAGGTTTGCTGTAATTTGGAGGTGAACTTGATACAATACAACTTCGAGCCTGTAGGTTTAGGAAAATTTATGTACAACTTGGTAAAAACATATTTTCAGCTCAGTATTTGTGTTTTCTGTTATGTTGATTTAATACGTATCTGTGATCCTACTGCCTAAACTAGCTTTTCCAAACTGATACAGCAGCGAACTTTGACCTCATTACTGGATGGCCGAGTTACTATCTTCCGTATTCAGCTTTCTGATTCACCCAGTTAAGTGAACTTTGGTGGCGGTGTTATTTATGAAAGCGGCGTCGACTAGCGGCTTAGCTATCGTACTTTAGACTAAGCGTGGACCGGCGTGTATTGTTTATTTCCATCCCATTGGTCATTGTTATGTCGGACTTCGCGCAGAATTAAAAATTCCATATTGTTTGGACCTTCACGTCCTCCAGGCATGTTTGGGGTTGAAGTGTTTGGACTTTGCGTCATTTTGGGTAAATGAAACGGAGCGAGTACCGTTCTATTCTTTGCCATGGGGATTATAAACTGTCAAAACCGTCAGGTAAGCCCGAGTGTCGTTTGACGCCCCAGAGCGTAAGATTGATTCAGGGGAGGGGTAGGGTCTATTTGAAAATTAATTTCAATTAGGTTGGTAAACCTTCATTCAATTTTTGCATAATCAGCAAGTTTGGTTAGGTTAGGTTATAACAGTTTTATTTCATCCCTAAAACAATTTTTTTTCTCATCCCCCCCCGGTCGATCTTTCCACCCCATACCCTCCGCACCGTGGAACCTGTCACTGATACCTGGCTGGCACTCGCCCCTCGCCACAACAAGCCTCAGGCTCTAAAATGGCCCTCGTCAAAGTGTTTAGGCAAACGGCACTGGGCACTCGGCCCTGCACTCAAATGCGATCTCCAAAACGTGGTGTAAAATTAATTGTTTAATTTTTTCTCAAAGAGCCCTTCTGAGGCACACTTTCTTGTACAAAACGTACCAATTTTATAGGGGCCATAAATAACAGCTTGTACTACCCACAGACAGTGCTCAAACATGCAATCCTCAAGAAACACACTGGTAGGCAGTAGGATAAAATTTTATTTTATGCCCTAAGACATGTTGATGTTCAAATCGCAATTTTCATTGATTACTCTTTCATACTTTGTTTTTTTTTTCAACATTAGTTCAGTAATACGTTGTATTAATAATCAAAGGTAAAACCTAACAAACGTCGAGATTTTAAATCGAGTTTTCTATTCTACTCTCATCCTTCACTCATATTTGGGTTAAAAACGCACATAAGTGGCGCCCCATCTCAATTGATAATGATAATGTTCATACAATGTACTAAAACTGTTCGAAACCTATGGTTAAGGCCATAGTAACATTTACTAAACTGCAGTTTACCTTTATTTACTGGGGTTTTAATAAAATCCTAGCCTAATTTACAGCTACGTAACATTACGAACATCACGTATTCTATTTAAAGAAATATTGATCACAAAAATTACTTTTTCTTAATAAATCGAGATTTCCTGAAAGTACAGTACAGTGATAAGTACTTTATACAGTATCAGAATGAGTCAGTGTTACTAGTCGCGGGTCCGCAGGTCATTCTCGCTATCCAAGGTTGGTACGCCTGATAATGATATGGTCTGAAGTAGAGGGTCCACTTCCACTACCACAACCGACCTCACCGGATCCACGTTAGTTTCTCCCGTCTCTAGAAACCGGTTCTTCGCACGCTCTCCAAGTAAGAATCGATTATTTTAATTATACACATTTTATTTTACTGCGCAGTATCTTAGACAGACACTTAGTTATAACAATTTTTAAGTTGGTCGACGTAGTTGTAAATTTGTATAAAGGTTTACGATACTTCAGTAGTACTGTGTTTTTTTAATTACTCCTATTTCTAAATCGAATTTTATTTTAACAGTGTTTTACTAAACAGATACATTCACGTATTTTTCTTATGATGAATTTGTTAAATCTTCAATGTAATAGGAGCTTGCACGATCCTGTGTGATTTGAACATGCGCCAACAAGCCAATTTAGTTGGCAACGTGCTGCCTTTTAGTTTTTCGTAAAAGCTTGTATAGTAAATAATCTACCAATTTACTATGTCAATTTGCTATAGACGTTTAGTACATGCTGACGTTATTATTTTTAGAATAGGGTTTTTTTCACAACAAATTAAGATAATACACGAGAAGTTAATTTGAACAAGCATGTCGCTGTAAACTTTTGGAACACGCGTTTTGATGTTAGATAAAACACACATTATTATAGGTATAGATTTAACATTTACAATTTTATAAAGTGATTTTGCAAATCCTGTGTGTGCTACTACGACGAATAAATGCCCTGTACTACACCTTCATTCACATAATAGGCTTTGTCACAGAGATATATAAGTGACAAAATCAATTCTATATCTAGCTGTGCATATATGGATTGGAAATATTCAAATATTCGTAACATTATCTTTATGAACTGCTTTAATAAATCACATGATAAGTTGTAGAATATGCCTATTTAGAAACAAAGAGTCGGACCTTAATGTTATTAATGATGCACAGCTTCTAATGCTCCAGGAGTCTAGGAATCCCCTATTGAAACAGTTTTGTAGTCAAGTGCAGCTATTTTATTCAGGTGAACCGTTAAAGTGAATTGGCAATTAAATCTCCATATGTATTTTTATTTTATCTTCATCTCTAATAAGCTCAAGAATCTTTGACGAGGAGTAAAATTGTTATGCTGTTGAGTTTCAAATAAGTACTGAATTTAATCTTTTGTTAATATTACTATGGAATCAGCCTAAACCTTGAAAAATATCTATGTGGCATGAAAAGCGTCAAAATCGTGACTATATTCATAACGTGTTTTTTGTTATATGAGGACTCCAAATAAAAAAGTTGTTATTACAGCAGTTTATTATGTTATAACAGATAAACTAAGTTTTACATTATTAAAAACCCGTTTAATTATTCAAGTCTTATTACCTCAATGATAATTTTATCTTTAAGTTTTAGAGTTAATTAAAATTTTTTTTACTGACTCAAGATGAATGCTATATTATAGTTTTGTATAATTTACTATCATCATAACTCCTGTTACATTTAATAATTAAAGTACTTAAATATGAGAGGTTTTATTTCAAATTGAGCGTTATGTGATTTAAAAAACTTGTTAAACTACACTGACCCCATGTTGGTAAAGAGCACACTGCTCTGAAGTTATAAGTTTACTATGGAAGGTTATGGCCTTACAGCTGTTGTCCTTGGACTTGACCTTCAGCGACCTTCATTTCCTCTTCCCATGCACCAAATCCTATGTTTACTACTTCCACAGTTTTTGCTCACTTCACCACAGTTTTTGTTCACTTCACCACAGTTTTTACTTGAAACATAATGAAATAATAACACTGTTTGCACTAGAACAAGAGCGATGCCAATTTTTATTTAATTAAACTCAATTATTTTTGTATATTAAACTAGCCACCCGTGCCTTGCAAAGATGCAGAAGAGACAATTTTAGTTCCTTGAAAATAATGGCAAACAGCTTGAGAACGCTTAAGAGAGCAATTATTATGTTCCCTAGATCTGCTGTATGTAGATAGACTTTTATTAATTTACTATTAGTATTAACTGGCTAAAAAAACATAACTGTAAAAAATCCATCCATTCCATGTCACAGCTTTTTGTTTCTGCTTGGTACAAATTAGCTGTTGTCATAAATTGAAACAATTAATAGTGCTGCACCCTGTTGGTAAACCTATAAACTTTTGAATGCTATTGAACATCACAGAATCAAATTGTTTGGTTGAAACAGCTGTTAAGATTCTTTAATTTCATTTAAATATAAGTACTCATAAGGTTAACATGGGGGAAACTCCAGAGCCACTGGGGCGGAGCCGTTTGGATGGATCACAAAATTGATGGTGTAAGTTAAACCTATTCCATGAAATTCTACACTTGTACCAAGTTTCTTGGCCATCCGTCCAGTGCTGTCTGAGGTTATCACTACCAAATATACAAACAAACCAACATCCTCTTTTAGCGAATTTCCAATAAGGAATAAGCTATTACCGTAGGTCTCGTGGTAAGACCTAGACCCGGGACTGATTTACTTTTTCGTTTTGAGGTCCCCAGAGGCCAAAAACATTATCCGTTCAAATTCATATATACATATATATGTGTCCGATATTTCCCTCATTTGAGTTATTTCTTTTCTTGTCTCCTATGTGAAAATTTGCTGACCTTTGTATTATTCTTTTAAGATTTGTCATAGAATAAAGAAAGTTTGACATGTTAAAGCATCACCAAACCCATTAAAAAATAACACAAAACCTTACTTTGTTTAAAAAAAACAAACGTGAGAACTATGTTTGCACAATCAATGGCCTAGGTAAGCAGAAATTGGTAAGAGTGTGTGGAAGCAGCTAAGCTGTTAGTTTCTGGACATCCTTCCTGATCAGCTGATAGTTTAACCTTGGCCTCACTGGTAACCTGTTGTCAGCTGATGATGACTTGTAGAAACTTGCTGGTATTGAAAATGAATATGCCTCTACCTACCATTAGGGGCTTAAAGTTTGTGACCTCCCACTCTTAAATGTTTAGAGGGGAAATTATCTTGTGAAAACGGTTTACATTTTCTTAACAAAATGTTAACACTTGGATTATAAACAATTGTCAGATGGCTAATCATCCAAAATTTGTTTGCATTCAAATAATAATATATACAAACATAATATCTAAAAAAAAAAATAAATAAACACTGAGGTATTAATTTGATAATGATCTTATCTAAAAACTTTAAACAGTAAAGTAAGATATTTATTATTGAAGTTACTGCAGCATGACTTTAAAGTATGTTTCTGCACTCATTTGTCATTATTGGACCAATTGAGCAAATGTTAGTACAGACTTGTTCAACTGCCATCATCCCACTTAAACAAACTTATAAATCTCAAGTTAATTCTATATTTTTTGGACTTTGAGATAACACTTTAAGATCTGGTTATCTCTTTTTGTGTATAATCCTTTATGAAAGTAAAATCCATACATTTTTTTTATAAGTGCGTGAGTTGGATTTTGTTTACAAAAACACCTTATTACATGTAAATTAATACAAATTGTATAATATATGTAAATTGTACACTAGCGCAATTATATAAAGAATTTTAATTGATTTGGCCCTTTAACTTAAATAAAATGGCTATAATATCTATAAAACAGAACAGCAAAAGCAATATTCGGTGGTGGCTGTTTTGTTGGATAATCTGCCTTTGTCAACTTTTCTATCTAGATTGTATATTTCAATTATCTTGCTGGTTTTTTTACCAACCAAACGGATGGCTATATCTTTTAAAAAGGAACAGTTAAAAAGATTTTGTAATTCTTTCCAATCTAGTTATCTACAATGAATGTGGCAGTGCTCACCCATCACCAGTCTTATTAGAATGTGTAGTCTTTTGCAATACGTTTAATTTCTAACCAAGATGTGTTTTTGTTACAGAAATGATGGACAACGTGTGGTTAGATGGGGCGATCCAAGCCATCAAAGCCCTGGCATTTATGTGTGATATCATCACCTACCCGGTGTACCTGCTGTTGCAGCGACCCTGGGAGAGAAAGCGCCTCTCAAGACGACCTAAGGTTGGTGAAGCATGACCTTTACATACATTTACTAATGTGTTTTCCTAAAGGTCATGTCTTGTTAAAAACATTTTCTTTAGGTCTACTTTATAACCTCTAACTAGTCTATCCAATTTGCATCATGGTGACGTCTGTAATCATCAGTAGATTGGTTTTAGGTCTCTCAAAGACGGAATTTAGTTGGTTTCTGTAACAATTCTTAATTTTTTATAAACAAATTCAAAGTTGTTACACACTAATAAAGAAAGTTTGCTTTTCCAAAGCCTCGAATGCTCATGATGTGGTACGGTAGCTAAAATCACCTCGTCAATGAACTTTGTAAAGTAGGAACACTCGTTCTGTCCGTGATTGTTGGTTACTTATTACATGATCATCAATCACACTTGCCGTTGTTTGAGTGGATGCTTCTAGAACAAGACTGAAACAGCGGATCATACTCCCAATCGAGCAGTATGTAAAGCAAATGTTTTGATAAATACCAATGACTCCATTAGACCGTAACTGAGACATTGAAGTTTTAGAACAGTCTCTTGAGTCAGAACAGGGGCATCCCATCCTTATATGACTAGGTGAATACTTAATGTTCTATATCCTGTCTGCTTCTAAATCCCCCACAACCCCACCACTATTCATCCTGTACCCCTCTGCGCCCCTCCAACAAAATACTGTTTCTACAATGGCATTAGGACTTAGCGTGGTGCTGCAGCTGAGTATATGACTTATGTGGATTGTTCTGGGTTCATCTATATATTATTAGGCAAGCATGTTTCATTAAAACATTTTTTTCTCAGCTCATGTGCATCGCAGGAAAAATCCTGTCAGAATGATATTTTCTTGTAGATGTGCAGAATCCCTTTATACTAAGATAGACTCAAAAATAAGCTCAACAAACAAATTTTAAATTTGCAAAAAACTAACATGGGCCTTATGGGTTATAATGCTGGTGACGAAATTACAACAAAATATAAACAGAAAATCAAAACAAATAAAAAATAAATTCCAATCACATGTTTTATCTACAGCGTAGGGTGAAAATAGACAGTAGTACAGTACAATTGGATTTTTTTTAGCTAGAAGCAGTTAAGGCCCCAGGTGTGGTGGAATATCTTTGAAGATGATCCTTTTTTGGCTCTTGTGCGATCATGTGTTCATACGTGTCAAATTTTGAGGTCAAATCAAAACAAGGCATAATATATTCTTGGAATTAACAATAGTTAAACATACTTACTCTACTTTAATAAAATTACTAGGTCATTAGAGAATATTTACTGTGAAATAGATACGTGATTACTAATTCCAAATCAACTAACGAATAAACTGTTATTTAATTATTGTCTTCAAATTAAGTGATGGTTGCTTTGACAATTTTTGATTTAACATGAGCAAATATTAAAATATTGTATCATATTGCAAAATTCATGTCAATCATTATATTAATGGAATAATGTAGTTGCTGTGACTGGGATACACATGATAAACTGTTGGGACATGATGATGATTTACGTTTCGTTTGGAAAAATCTTAAGACCCAGACATAATAAGTTTACCTGATACCAGACAGGAAAACGTTATACGATAGGCCAAGGAAGTAAGATTTGAGTTTGGTTTATAAAATGCAGTAGCCTTAATGCTGAATGTTTCTTTTTTTAACCTCAACAATTGACATGTGAACATTGAACACATGATTGCACTTACTACAGCTAAAAAGGCACATCCTCAAAGATATTCCACCATATCTCAACGGCTTCTAGCTTAAAAAATCAAACTATCCTACTATAATATTATAAATGAGAAAGATTGGATGTATGGATGTATGTATGTTTGTGACAAGTAAACGCGAAAAATACTGGTCGGATTGGGCTGAAATTTGGCATGATGATAGCTCACATTTCCGATTAACATATAGGCATATTCTTATTTCAAATATCCTTTCGGGCTCCGCCCCAGTTGGTCTGCAGTTCCCCATGTTAACCTTATGAGTATTCATATTTAAAGGGAATTGAAGAAACTTAGCCAGCTGTTTCAACTAAAAGAGTTGGTTCTATGATATGCAAAAACATTAAAAAGTTATCAAATTTACCAACAGGGTGCAGCACTTTTATTTTTTCCATTATTTATGAAAACAGCTAATTTGAACTAAGCAGCAACAAAAAACTGTGATACGCAATGAGAACTGTCAAAGTAGGATTGTTTACAGTTATTTTATTTTTTTATTTCATGAATAATTTGTGATATTTTGCAAATTGTTAATAATCTATCTTTCTCTATTGTGTAGGTGAAGTGGTAGAACATTATGGCTATGGTAGATGTGTAAGTTAATACTATAGTATACCGTAAATTTGGGGAAGCAAATTTTCTCAAACCGTGTCTTCTCACATTGCAAACGCAAAGATCGAGTATAACTGCAATAAGCATTTTATACTTATATGTCAAACCCGTACGAAGGACGGGTACTCTGCTAGTCCTACATATTTTTGGTTGAGTATTTTTTTTTTTACTTGTCAGCAGGTTTTCTGCGGCGGGTGTATTTTTGTTATGCAATGATCCCAGTGGTCATGGACACTCTGTCTTGTTTTGTTGTTATTTTTATTTTCATCAAGCTTGTCCTTTTTATTAACAATATTAGTCTTCTAGGAATTGATGACCATTAATGGGAACATTGTGATCAGTTTGATACAAGGTGTTAAGTTGCCTTTATGCTGTCCAAGTAATCCTTTAAGTCGTCATAAGGGCGACCAGTTTTGATGCCTATGGCATCATAGTCAAGCTGGCATCGAAACCGGTAGCCCTAATGACGACTTAAAGGATTACTTGGGCAGAAAAAGGTAACTTAACCTCTTGTATACAATTCGAGAAGTAATCCGGAAGGCAATACACAAACAAAATAAAAATCAGTTTAACAATGACCTGTTGACAAAAACTATTTGATAGTTAATCTTTTTCTATCATCAGCTATTAAAGCTTAATGCACCACTGGCTATGCTGATCTCCATAGTAAAGGGAGTAGGGATAGGCCTAAAAATATATCAACCAGGAAGAATATTCAATTTCAAACTCTGTACTCTAGTCGTTCAAGTGTCAAACTTGATGGTTAAACAATATCTTCCTCTTTGTCGAAGTGACAAGCGATAAGCTGGTATCAGGTGTAACTCTTTTATGATTTATCGCTACTCTTATTTGATGCAATATTAAGTATACTTGAAAGATAACTGCCAGAGATGCTATTTCTCAAATGGATTATACCTGTACTTGTTTCAATTTTACAATCTTCTGCTGATCCATTTATAGGCTAATTCTAAAATATGAGATTTTCAAATCCATTAAAGAGGGAATTTGTCCTAAAACACATTAGTAATAACACATTAGCTGTCTGAGTAGCTGAGTGGTTAAATTGCTCGCTTAACAATCAAAAGGTCGCCGGCTCGATCCTGAGAAAAGTCAGTAGCTTTTTGATGGAACGAAACCGTACCCAGCTGTTCCTGATCATTGGGCTTTAAATAAATGACCCTGACTGATGAACCAGCTGATCTTAGTCAGTAACAAAGCTACAAAGATCATCTCACACCATTCTAAACTCACCCTTCACTCATATTTGGGTTAAAATACGCACCTAGATGGCGTCCCTATCTCAAATGATTGATAATATTATATTAATTGGTTGAGTTATTATTTAACTTGTAAATTTCAACTATTGAATTGAATAAGATAAACTTGGCCTAACTATTTGGATAGTGGCATAAAACAAATTTTACTTAAAAACAGAACTTTCATTCTATCCTATTTAGACATACACCATGTGAGAAATAAGAAGTGTAATAAGGATTCAGTTATTTTAAACCTGATGCATAATATTAAATCCAAGCATTTATTTCTTTGCTGCCATTATACAAAGTTAAGTCAAGTACAAACTCAATTCCGAAGAGTGTGACGCCAAACTGGTTTTAATACAGATAAGGTTTAAAAACACTTGTGACTTTATTGTGATACTACAAGTTTAAATATTGGGGGTTATCCAACACATCTGAATATTATACTTTAAATCATTGAACATGACATTTTTTTGTGTTAAGCAACTCCAATAACATAAAAGAAACACTGTCTGTTTTGTTTGAAAGTAAAAATGTATTTTTTATATGGTGAACTTACTTGTTATTGAAGAAATCCTCGCTAAAAGCCATATGACTTAATTAGTCCCTAACTGACACCCATTGCACGTCTATAACCTGCTTACACTCCCTAGCTACACAACACTGCAAATATCAATTTTTACCAATAGAAAATGTTAATTTTCTTCTGCACCCAAACTTTATTGTCATTCTAATTTGTTTCCAGGCTAAAATAGTCGCCCAAGACAACAAGACGATTACATACCGCAGCACAGAGCCAATAGGTGATGTACACGCCCAGGTGTTGCGAGCCAAAGTGGACACGCTGGAGAAGATGTTGCTGTACGTGGTGAAGACATTCCGTGACAAGAAATGTCTCGGGACCAGACAGGTGCTGGCCGAGGAGGATGAGATGCAACCCAATGGTCGACTTTTCAAAAAGGTCTGTGTTACGTCAGCTGGTTATTATTTGTCAGTTGTGATTTGATTCTAGGCCCCCTACACTGTTTGTTTATTCGTAAATAACTGATTCACTTTTATCAATTAGCAAACTGATTTTGTGTGAAAAGCAAATAACTTTACAAGATGAGAACACAGAAAAGAATAAGGTCGGTCTAAAATCGATTGCACATCCATCTATGATTATAATATATACAAAATTGAAATATTCTCTTATTTTCAATTAATTTAATATTTGTGGCGTTATAAAATAATAACTTGATCAAATTTAAACAATACCGAGTAAAAGGAAGCAGGGTAAAAACATGTGGTATATTTGTTGCAATTAATATTTCCTTTAAAAAACAGCACAAACTTAAAAACAAAAACTATGATGACCGTAATGCTTAGCCCGAGGGAATACTAACTACAAACACAAACATAGACTTGATTTGGCAGGATTCATTGAATACCTTTGTATGAATAGATAATAGCAAACTAAAAAGAATGCTATCAATAGCAGCAAAAACCCTTTGAAACACTTGATTGTTGATTGACTTAGAATTGTTTTAGTTACATTTTTTTGTTTAGTAGAATAGGACAAACATCAGTTCTCTTGACAGCTTGTTATGTAATCGGTCAAACAGTTTGATTAAGACATGTTAAATGTGGGGTGAAAGGCTATCAAGTCAGTTTAAGCTTATCATTATATTACTTATTACTCTTCCTCAAAGTTTATCCTAGGAAATGTCGAGTTGATCATTCAGTTTACACAATCAGTGGACTTTATTAAGTAATTTTCATTGGAATCTTATTTTTTATTAACTAAAAAATAAAACTTTCTGCACACAATTGTTTTTTGATTATATTAATTCACAGTTGTTCTAAGATAACATGCAATGCCAGCATGGATGTAGATGAAGATGTTGTCTAAGTGATAAAGTGGATGATTGCAATTCAGGTTGAATATCATTCGCATGTCCTTGCTAGGCATAACATAGCTGGGTGCAATAACTTTACTAAATACAAGTGCTTTAAGAGTAATTTCAATACGTCTTATGTGGGAAAGGAAAGGCGCTGCTTTTACAAAAAGGTTTTGTGTAGCTTAGTGGATAAAATACATGATGATTATGATTGATACCGTTATCATAGTAATATTATAAATGTGAAAGTTTGAGTGTTTGTTTGTTTGTTTGAAGTTCAATCACGCATTAACTACTGGCCGGATCGGGTTGAAATTTGGTATGATGATAGCTCACATTATAACACATAGCTCCTGAGTATAACTGCAATAAGAATTTTTTTTCTTAAACGCTAACCCTGTACAAAGGACGGGTACATTGCTAGTCCACTATATGAAGAACTTTTCTATTGCTCTCCAGCGATCTTAGTTTTTTAAGAGTTATTGAAGCTATATACCACTACTCTTTCGTCACATGTGTCGTTCTTTGTTGTTGCGCCTAGAATGTGTTCAAACGTTGTACCCTTGAGATTCATCCACAATTTATTATTGATGTGAAGCTTAGGAATTTAAAACTCTAGTAATTAATGAATAGTGAGGAAAATCAATTGTAAAATAGCCTAAAAGTATTACTAACAACACTAATTCAGTCCCTGAAAAAACTTGAGCAACACCCAAAAACCAGGCTCAAGTCTTTGTATGGCAGATTCTAAACTGGATCTCCGTATCCCAAATACCTCGCACTTCCATATTTCACCAACTGACCCCAGATCAAACACAGACCTTTAAAAAACAATGTAATCATACTGGCAAGGATGATTCGTAGAAGCTCATTGTTCATTGGTCTAGTCATCAGAGTATGGAACTTCTGTCCTGGAGTATAAGGATTAAATTTGGGCAATCACCTACTGCAATTTGTTAAGTGGTGATGTAGTAACACTTTGGATTGGCCCCCTAAGCTGTAGGTATGGTAGTGGATATATATAGGCATGCACTGTTGATGCGATACTCCCTGGTGTTGATTAACGTCCGCACTAGTGAGTACTACGACTTTCTGCAGTACTATCCTAATAGTTAGACCAATTCGTTAATTGCAAGGAAATAATGTGGTTCGGATTCCACTATAAACTCTAGGTCCCTTAGTTGCCATTGGCTGTATGGGCTATTAATTAACAGCTGTGTCTAAGGTATATGTTGGCCTTAGTCACTAACAAGACAACAAGATTGTGCCACTCATCCTTCACTCATCTCCATTTGTTCTTGGCTTAAAATACCTAAATTCGTATGGTCGCCATTTCAGAATAAAGTATAAAGCAAGAACTGCTCCTGTATCGGAGATCTCTCTCCGTATAAAGCCATACAACAATCAAGCGTGTTTGTCATTTGCAGTATGTGATGGGCGACTATCAATGGATGACCTACGAGGATGTCAACAAACACGCAGTCAACTTCGGCAGAGGGCTCCAGGAACTGGGACAGCAGCCCTACAAGAACATTGCAATCTTTGCCGAGACTAGAGCCGAGTGGATGATCGCTGCACATGGTTGCTTCAAACAGAACTTTCCATGTAAGATAATTATGAATTTTTTATAGATTTATTCTGTGTAATGATTACCTGACATATGGTTCTGCTATTCAGTTCAGACATATATTTATATTCAGTTCTGCTATTGATTATTTAATACCATAATATTACAAACATATTGTAAATTTTCAGCTTAGTTATCTGCTATATTTAACAGCAAAAAACACACTTAAAGTCGGGACCACGAAAGTTTGCAGTTGGCGGGAACCAACCACAAGTCAAGGCTAGTGCGACGTTGCCATATCGCCCGTTGACGACACTTATTAAAATACTAAACAATATTTTCAAATCAGCTGGTATTATTAGATTTGGCAACACTGCACTGTTCTCATTGGCTCCTTCGAAGTCACGTGGTAAATAGGCTCCTCCCTTAACTGCAAACTTTCGTGGTCCCGACTTTAGGGTTTATGTTGTGTGTATGTTCAGTAAAAGTGCATTCTAAAGTAAAACATAATAAAATAATGTAGGATACTACCAGTATATTTTATGTAAAAGAATTTGTTGATTTTAAAAATAGTTTAAGCAACTTATTTTAATTTGTCTGTAGGCCCTACATAAAATTAATTTAGGTTTTCTAAGTTTGGTAAAATCAATCAATTATCTTTTTTTAAATATTTTAATTTAAAATATTGTTGAGTTATAATTTTAACTGTTTTGTGTCAGCTGCGGGTTTCTCAATACATG
The DNA here is from genome assembly GCF_028750875.1 of Macrosteles quadrilineatus. NCBI lineage: Eukaryota > Metazoa > Arthropoda > Insecta > Hemiptera > Cicadellidae > Macrosteles > Macrosteles quadrilineatus. Next base: position 56,214,933 of record NW_026542601.1, read on the forward strand.
CATTTCTAATGTCAATAAATATTATGAATCATTGAAAGTTTAAATGTTTTTTTAGTGGTAACAATATACGCCACGCTGGGAGAAGACGCTATTGCACATGGCCTCAATGAGACTGAAGTAACTATTGTAGTGACTACACATGAATTGATGCCCAAGATCAAGAACATTCTACATAAGGTAACATTGATCTGCTGTAGCCTTCATTGAAGCAAGTTTTGTTCTTGAAAGTTACCAGTTATCAATACCAATATTGGTCAATAACCTTAATGTGAAACTAGTATAAACATATTAGTTTAACCTATCCTTGAAGAACCTAATGTGTTAGAAGTATTATAAATATAAAAAAAAAAATAAACTTTGAAAGATATAAAAATTGTTAGAAAAAATAAACAAACGAAGAATATTTGACATTAATAATAATATTTTAACTTTAGTGTTGAAGAATGCAAAGTTTTGTATTTCTTGTGCCAGAATCTACTCTTTTTCAATTTTTTATTTATTTTATTTGTCAGGATAGCCTGATACCCGAACAAAAATCAATGAAACGTATTACATATGTCCTATATAAATTATTTTTTAAACATATTTAAACTTAGGAGGAAATAAACAACTGATCTAGGGACAATACATATTTATGACAAAACACCTGCACATATATCGTGTGAACCCTGTACATTATGTACCTAAGAAAAGGCGTTGTCCTTTAATCCAGCTACTTATAGGTCACGAATTGTGGATATTTATTTATATCCATGTTCTTAGGATTTGATACTCCCTGGTGTGGATTAATGTCCGCCCTAGTGAGTATTACGACTATCCGCAGTACTATCCTGATAATTAAACCAATTCGTAAATTACAAGGCAAAAATGTGGTTCAGATTCCACTATAACCTCTTGCTAAGTCCCTTACTCGCCATATCATATATTACATATTAGCCTCAAACTGTGTCCAATTCCAAAATGACAAACCCTTATTGACCAAATTCACAGCCAATGTGAATAGTTGAATCTGATAAGAAACTTGTTTCCAACAGGTGCCGAAGGTGAAGACTATTATCTACATGGAAGACCAGTTACATTCCACCAACACTGAGGGAATGAAGGAAGGCGTAGAGGTGATTCCTTACAAACAGGTGTTGGAGAAAGGCAAGAACAGCGACAAGGATGGAATTGCACCTAAGAAGGACGACATAGCTATCATTATGTACACCAGTGGGTCCACGGGAGTACCCAAAGGTGTACAGATCACCCATCGTAACATGATGGCCACTATGGTGGCATTCTCGGACGCTGCCACAATCTATAATGACGATGTCTTTCTTGGCTTCCTACCACTCGCCCACGTGTTTGAGCTGCTCACAGGTATGCCGGTTTTTTTTATATTTTAGACTAATCTATTACGTACCTCGTCTTGCAGTTCAAATATAGTGTTTGAAGTCCACTACATATGTTTCGCCAAATTTGGCATTCTCAAGTCATATTTGGCGAAACATATGTAGTGGACTTCAAACACTATATTTGAACTGCATGACGAGGTAGGTAATAGTTTATTCTATACTAGGCAGTTCAGGGGCTACAAAATGTAATTTATTTTTTACATTTTAGTAGGTAATGTATTGATGTAATTTATCACACATCGGTGTAGGTACCGAAACATGCTAGAAGTATGTAAGGGTGGTTGAGCTTAAATTCAAAACTTTTCACTTTTATCTACTGCAGTGTTTCTAAAGAATTAGTTGTTAAGAGAAACACTGTGTTACAATAGTTTAAAATAATGTTTTGATACATCATGTTTTGACTGGGACGGGTGGCGTCGTCCTGTAATCCAGCTACTAGGAGGTCACGAATTGTGGATAATTATAGGGATGCACTGTGGATGCGATGCTACCTGGTGTGGATTAACGTCCGCACTAGTGAGTACTACGACTATCCGCAGTACTATCCTAAATAATTAGACCAATTCGTTAATTACGAGGAAAAAAAAATGTGGTTCGGATTCCACAATAAACTGTAGGTCCCTTAGTTGCCATTAGCTGTATGGGCTATTAATTAACAGCTGTGTCTAAGGAACATGTCGGCCTTAGTCACTAACAAGACTACAAGATCGCGCCACTCATCCTACACTCATCCTTCACTCATATTTGGGTTAAAATACGCACATAGTGGTGTCCCCATCTTAAATAATTGATAATTGATAATTGATCACAATTAACAAAGAAGTTTAAAAGAGCCTTAATTCATTAGGTTGATGTATACATTAGCATGTGGTGTGGCATTTAATTTTGAGAAATCCATGAGCAAGTTTTAAGTTAGTTATGTGATAGCAGTGATCCTAAAGGTTTTTTTTTTTCAAAGACAAAAAACTTAACACACTTGTTGGTTAATTGTTAGTAATAATGTCAAAAGCGGCAGAGTTTAACTGTTTGTGTCTATTACAGAATCGGTCTGTCTCCTGTGTGGAGTGTCTATAGGCTACTCGACACCCCTCACTATGATAGACACCAGCAGTAAGATCAAGAAGGGCACTAAGGGAGACGCCAGTGTACTGCATCCAACCTGCATGACCTCTGTCCCGGTAACTTTCTCTCTATTTTTACTCTTATTTTCTCACTCTATACTTAGTATGTGGAGAAAGTCCCATTTCAAAAAACATTTTTGAGTTTGAGTTTTTGAAATTTAGAGCTATATAAATTAATTCAGTTATTACCCACTTGCCAAATTTTATCAAAATAAAACAAAACACCTTGAGACAAAACTTTATGAATTTTTCTTTTCTCCAGGTGTCTACAAAATTGTAGAGCTAAAAAAAAACAAATAATTTAGTATATTGAAGCATTGCTGTAATATGTCTAACGGTTACAGAAAAAATCCCAAAAAAGTGTAATTTGAAATTACCATGTTATTCTTATGGAGAATAAATAAACTGTTGTAGCTTGCTTGTCTATCGACATATTTTAATGAAATTTTGTTTACTTCATACTAAGCTATCAATAATATTTCAATAAAAAACTCCCCTATTTCTTCCCTGTAGCAGCTAACCTAAGTACTCATGAAAATTAATGATATTTAAATGGAAATAAATCTGTCAATTTTAAGGGAATAATTTAGTGGAATCCCAGCCAGGTGGATGGAAATTTTCTTAGCCTGCAGGTTTGCTGCGGCGGGGGTATTTGAATTTTAAAAGACGATTTTCCCATAAAACCACGTAAAATAACATAAATAAGATATACTCAAGAACGGCTTAAACCATTTTAGTTCAAATTTAGTAGGTTAAAGGTCCTTTTAACTAAATAAAATGGTACAACATTGTAAAAATTGTTGTCAAAAGTAATTTCAATTCTTGTGTTCTTACCCATAAAATATCATAGCTACTCTGTCAACCCATTATAAGCTGGGTTGTTGACAAGCTAATGGCCAAAAAAGTATGTGTCAGATTACTGATACTTGCTATTTTAGTAATACAATGATTGTTGTTTGTGACATATATCCTTTTAAAGTAGGCTACCTTGAGTAATGATTACAGTGTAATGTAGTAAAAACAAGAACTAAACGTACCTGATGAATATTAATAACAAAAAGAAAATTTTTTATTCAATTTATTTTTTAACATAGCCTACTAGTAATTAATATTCCATTATATATAAAAAGAAGTATGAATTACAATTCCTCAAACCTAATACAAACACAGTATACGTTTATGTAGTAAAAGCCTTACGTGTTTTATGCTTAATTTTCACTAAAACAATGTATTTCCAACGTGTTCAAACTGTACAAGTTACACTTAATGTTCTTTTCAGCTCATCCTTGATCGAATATACAAGGGAGTGAACGAGAAGTTGTCCAAGGCCAGCCCATTCAAGAGAGCCATCTTTGACTTTGCGTTTAACTACAAAAGAACCTGGATGCGACGAGGGTTCACAACCCCCTTGATTGATAAGTGAGTGATTATTGTGTCATAGGGTTGTAGTTTTTATTGACTATCTCGGTCTAAAACAAAAAGACGAGTCAAAAGATTAAAATAATGAATAAAATCAAGGCTCTAATGCTTTATCTCATTTATCATAGTGATTTCTGGCAATTCAGGATGAGGGTTCTAAGGAAAGCTGAACATTACGTATACAAAATTCAAAGAGTTTAAATTAACAGCAATACCTGTAGAGTATAATAAAAAATTAAAAAAATAACACAGTCAGAGTAGAAGCTACAAAAAGAATAAATTAAAACGTCTAAATTTTTACATCAAGTACCTACCTTAGAAGTATTTTACAGGAGGGCAATAAATTAAAAAGTTGAATAAACAATTATTAACTTAAATGAAATTAATTGAATACCACCTCCTGCTATCAGTCTTTAGTTAATCTTCAAGTGGTGGAGGCCACTATGAATCTACGGACAATCCTCAAAGATTGGCTTCCTAACTTCAACTATTTTGATTCAACTTAATTTTGATTTTGTATTAGTACACACATATATTTTTTTATCCGGAACGAAGAGCCTGTGGCAAGTTTTGAAACTTATCAATGTTCTCCAAATTGTTTTCCTTGTTACAGGTTGATATTCAATCAGACCCGCAAGCTGCTCGGAGGTCGTATCAGGTTGATCCTGTGTGGAGGAGCTCCTCTGTCACCTGACACTCATGAGCTGATCAAGGTGTGTCTGTGTGAAGGAGTCATCCAGGGCTACGGACTGACAGAGACAACGTCTTGTGCAACAGTTATGAGCAGTAAGTTTATGTTAAATATCTGTCAAGTTGTGTTTCAATTAGTAGGCCTACTCGTTGATTTAGATCATCTTGTCTCTTGGTCCTAGTCTTATTCTTCAATCTAGACTGAACTCTTGAACGGATTTCATGTTTTAAGCATCCTCTAAATACATCATCCCTATTTCGAGCGTAGTAGTGTCCATACACTTAGCCTCACTACAAGTTGAGTTGAGAGAAAAATTATGGCCCTTTCATAGCCCCCATAGACTTTCCTTTGACTTCTATATAGATGACAACCAGAATGTTATGAAGACATTTCTTACTTTAATTATATTTTAATATTGTTTTTAAAACGTTTTTATTAGCTCGCTTTCTTGTCAGGTACAAATTTTGCAATCAATTTTATACTAAGTTCCCGATGAGCTAGAGACTTGAAACTTGAAACATAGCTCACAAATGGATGACAATGCAATACAGTAGAACCCCTCATATCCGGCCTTGGTTTTACCGGTCCTCTGTTTATCCGGCCCCTTCCAGGAAGCCAATATCAACATTTTTTTCTCACACCTTACAGACGTTTAGATACAAGCACTAGTCTTTGTGACTGCTTAAGTCGTAAAATAAATTGTTCTCATTATTTATCTGTTTGATAATACATTTATTTGCTGAGTCACTATACTCAGTTGAGCTAGTAGGCCTAACCTCTGATCAGTTGGCTGATTATTTCCAAAGTGGGTTTAGTACAGTACAGTACGAGTACATTAATTTTTGGGGAATGTTGCTGAAAGTCAACAGTCCCGGAAGATCAAATAATTTATACCTGTGCCGCTAGGTCAAAAACTACAATGTTTGCAGTGTCTGTAGATCAAAAGTCCCAGTAAGTCAAATAGTACAGTCCGAGCTAAAAACGTGGTCTATGTTAAAGCAATTGACTTATTGGGAATTTGACCTAATGCAACAGCAGTTTTAATATAACGAAATACGGTAAAATACAAGTTCAGTTTCGCTGAGTCAACAGTGCCGGAAGATCAAAAGCAATAAAAGTGAACGTCGATTCAGTGTAAAGTAGACCTCCTGCAACGCATACTACACCAACAAAACCTGCTTTTAGTTACTTCGTGTTTTGTCATAATTAGAATAGAGCTAAAATTATCATATTTGGTACATAGCTTATCTATTAATGCTTCTTGCCAACTGTTTGGTCAACACTGTAAATAGGTATAGTTTATGTAATGAAAAGCCTTTTGTCAAAATTTGTGGCATAAAATACACGCAAGGACGATCTGAAAATTTCTGGTTATTATATACGTTTGTAAAAGGAGATCCATTTAATTGTAGAACTATTTTATGAGTTATAATGTAGTCTACATATAAACTGTGTAAATGTATTACGCCTCGGAAGGGTTGAAACCTGTCCAAACTATCATATATATTATTAAAACGTAAATGGGTTTTTTTCACGATTCTGAATAAATCAGACGATGGATTTTCATTAGTTTTGTGTTGAAAGAAAGACAATTTTGAGAACTAGGGAATGTCAAAGCCATAATTATAATTAATGGTCCCAGTTTTTTTAGAAATTAAGTTTTAATTTTTAAAAAGTCTAGCAGCCGACGCTAACCTTCTAAGCTAGCTTTTAGTACAATATAATTTGCTTAACATAACAGATGTAAACATTCAGCATTTGTGACACAAATTCAGCATTTGGAAACAAATTTAAAGACATATTTAGAGTTGACTTATTTATACTATGTGTAATGCTGACCATTGATACATTCAATTCTTAGGTATGAGGATGCAGATTAATTAAATATGCATAGTAAAATAGTAGGATGTTCAAATTATTTTTTAAAGGAATCTTTGTAATCATTGATTTGTTTTAGTCCCATATAATTTGTTTTAACTAACAACTGGTTGAATGTAATATTGTTCTATATAACTATTAGGTTTTTGGCGAATTTCCCATAAAGGGAATAAGCTATTACCGTAGTACTTATGGTAACACCTGGACCCAGGACCGATTTAATTTTTCGTTTTGAGGTCCCTAGAGGCCAAAAACACCATCCGTTCAAATTCATACATACAGGGTGATCAACTCTAGGAGGCCACCATTGGGAAATCGGAAACGGTAGGAATTAGAAAAAACTTGTAATGCGGGACATTCTTTTATTTTTTGTGGCAGTTAAAAATATGATTTTAGTTTTTTTATCATGTTTTAGGATATAATATGCAATTTAAAAACTTTTTTAGCCTTGACATTTTTTCGATAAACCCACTCGTTTAGGAGTACAGCCTATGGAAAAATGACTTCCGGTGTACATTTTACATCATTTACCTCCTAAACGAGTAAGTTTAGAGCAAAATTGCAAAAAGTAAATTAGTCTTAGAATTGCATCTACATTTCTACTATAAAGATAGTAGACTAAAGATACTAGACTATAAAATAAAAGGTTTTCCACTTTTCAAGTTTGCCGCCAGTTTTTAAATAATATAATTCATATTTTTAATGAATTTTATGGTCTTTTTTGGAATGTGGATGCAGTTGTAAGACTTTTTTACTCTTCGCATTTTTTCTATAAACTTACTTGTTTAGGAGCTACATGATGTAAAATGTACACCGGGAGTCATTTTTTCATAGGCTGTACTCCTAAACGAGTGGGTTTATCGAAAAAATGTCAAGGCTAAAAAAGTTTTTAAATTGCCTATTCTATCCGAAAACATGCTAAAATATAGGGTGTTCCATGAGAAATTTTCAATTTGGCTGCCATTTTGGAAAATGGTGGGTGAGTTAAAAAAAACTAAAATCATATTTTTAACTGTCACAAAAAATAAAGGAATGTCCCCCATTTTAAGTTTTCTCTAATTCTTACCGTTTCCGATATCCCAATGGTGGCCTCCTTGAGTTGATCACTCTGTATAGCCTATATTTATTTATTTATATATTTTTCCCGGGGGGAACCCCAGGACCCCCCAGGCCCCCGGTGACCCCCCCCCCCAAAATATATGTCTGGGACCGCCCTTGTCTTCTTTACCTATAAAACACATGGGATACAGCCTTTCTTCACTGATCACGTAATGCGTGATTTTCTATAAAGTCTTGGAAAAATAAAAGTTAAAATAGATAGAATACAGGTGTACTGTATGTGGTTTACACACAAATATTCATCAAACTGTGTGATATTTTGTAATTGCAATGAACAATTTGAGAGTATCGTATTGTTTAAGTCGATGAAAATCTCTGTTGATCCTGTTTTACAAGCAAACCAAAAAGATACAGTAGTCACCACTCTATGCGACATATTCTAACCAGAAAAATTGTAATCGTATGATTCTATAAGCATTGGTAGGATTGCAAAGTACTACACAAACATCATTTCAAGGGTAATAACAGTCACAATTTCCGCTGACTTTAAAAGAGTCAACTAAACTATTATAATAATGGACACACAACTAAATGGAACAACTAATGGAAATTCTCACGATGTACATTCGTTCGATATAAGCATTGAGTATACACGTCAGTACATACGTGTATACCCAATGATATAAGCAACGGTTCTTGCAATTTATTGCTTATTGTTTTTTAGAGTTGTTTTCGGACTGATTCTGTTTTCGGACTTACTCACACTCGTATAAGGTTTTCCACGTTTGTCATTGATAATGTAGCCATGTTGCTTTGAAATGGCGACCATACAAATGTATGCATTTAAAGCCAAGTATGAATGGAGATGAGTGTGGGATGAGTGGAGCGATCTTTTTGTCCTGTTTGTGACTAAGGCCGACATAATCCTTAGACACAGCTGTTAATTAATAGTGCATACAGTCAATTAATAGCAGCAGAGGTCAAGTTTGGTATCAAATTAAAGGTTTTATTCATAAAAATACATTGCCGCAAACCCAAACTCAAACGATGATGATGATAATAACGTTATTTATGTCGCTAAAACGTATCGTTTGAAATTTAGCAGCTGAAAATAAGTGAAATAGAAAAGGTTTTGGTTAAATCCATCAAATTGTAATTGGACACTAGTAAATACTAGTGCACTTGTTGCTACCTCCCCCCTTCGGTTTCATGTATTCCTCTCAATCAGTTCAAACCTAGGAGTATTAAACCAATAAAACGATATAATCATAAACAATAACTGGTCTCCTAGTTATATAACCAAACAGTAAAGCAAATACCCCCGTCACAGCAAACCTGCAGACTTAGCGAATTTCCATCTTCCTGATTGGATTTAAACTAAAATGTCCCCTAAAAATATCACATTTATTCCCTATTTAAACAGAATAAGTTTAATGAGTACTTAGGTTTGCTGCAACAGGGAGGGTAAAAAAGTTTTTTTAATGTAAAATATTAAAAGGTACTGTGGTTTAGTAAGAAATTAATGTATTTTCCAAATTTGATCAAAATATGTTCATAAACAAGCAAACTACAACAGTTGACTTATTCTCCATAAGAATAACATGGGAATTTTAAAATTACAATTTTTTTGAATTTTCTCCGTAACAATCAGGCGCATAATAATGCTTCAATATACTAAATTATTTGTTTTTTTAAGCTCTACAAAATGGTTTAAAAATAAATTGTGAAATTTTGTGTTTTTAGGGTCAAAAATGGGAAAAACCTATTTTTACCCCATAAAACCCCCCATAAACCCCCGTTCCCATAGTCCGATCATGCTGGTTCGCGAACTCATTCAAGTTTATCCCGCCTTACACCTTTAAACCAAATTTTATCATAATTTATTTTTGTAAAAAAATACAACCGACTTCAAATGCTCTAAAAAGAATGAAATAATTTCAATAAAGTAAACTTTTGTATTAGGCAAGCTCACGTATTTTAAGTTGGCGCGGCTCTATGATGATTTTTGATACAAAATTGAAAGAGGGTGTCCATATTGCAGGTGACTATCTATAACTAAAGGCGTTAATCTGCATGTCTTTCTCATAGTTATGCGTTAAGTGTTATTTTATTACCGTAATCAGAGATCGGCATTATAGTGGTATTAACGGCTTCTTTTCCCTATCATAATATCAAACTAAATTATTTTCCTATTCATATAGAACATTTGTGTGTGTTATTTTTATAATGCATTTATTCTGAAGTAAACATAAAATACAAGAAAATATTTCCTTTAATATATAAACAAAACTGTTCAGTATGTTTTTTTATATATTTATGTTATCCAGCTACAATTTATTGATTTTCAAAACACACACACAATATTTAATTTCAATCATATTTGCAGTTTGAGCCGCGCCAACTTGAAATACGTGAGCTTGCCTAATACAAAAGTTTACTTTATTGAAATTATTTCATTCTTTTTAGAGCATTTGAAGTCGGTTGTATTTTTTTACAAAAATAAATTATTTCATGATTTTTAGTGACTGTATAATTTTTTATATATTAATTACTTGAGGATTTTTGATAAGCAAAACTGTTTGAAACAATCAAAAGTTCCACAGAACAATCATTAGTCACCTGTTCAGGTTACATAATCAATGGGTATGAAAATAAACAACTTTAGATATTCCTTAAGAAAGAAAGAGTTGTCCAATACATTAGGCCTAGTGAAAAACTAATTGTCTTTTCTAGATACATTGAAATGTCAGACATCATCGTTTCCTGCAATCGGTGTACTTCTAAATGTACTATAATCTACATTATAAAAAGAAATACAGTAACGTCTCAAGCCTTTTGGAACAATATGAAAGTTATTCCTCAGCTACCAGCACTAAAAAATCTCTCAAAAGTGGAAAATTGGTTGTTAACACCATAGTACCTTTGGAAAATATTATATGAAAGATTGGTTCAGCTAAATGTGGTGTAAGTCATGTAGGGGATTTTGTTTGCTCAAGATATAGCCTAGTCGAAATTGCAAATCATCTTCCTCTAGGACTTTCCGAAGCAGGCATAATAGTATTGATATGATATAGTAACTGGGTAGAGAATATCAATAAACATTCCACATCTGCAAATGCATGTTTAGTAATTAAAATATTTAACACTTTTAAGACAATTGACGATTATGTACTTAAGTCAGAATATTCAATACTAAAAACAGAATTACTGTATACACAAATCTGGTCAAACGTTAAAATACATTTTTTATAGTAACCAAAACAAAATGCATTTTTCTCAAAGAAATTCATTTAGGCTCCATGGCAAGAAATAGTTTATTGATCAATATGAAGCAACTGTTTCATGAAGAATTGTCTGTAGCTTCATTTAAATGGTTTCAACTAACAGCTGTAGGAATGTTATTATTATTTATTGCCTTCTCTGCACAAATGTAAACAATCTGCACAAATGTAAACAAAATAAATGTTGAATATTTAAGGTTTTCAGAATTTTTCACCGAAACAAATATTATACTTAAACATAATATATAAGGTACCAAATAGAAACTCTCCTGGTTATTTTGGTGGTGGAACCACACTGATCGGTAAAAGAATCACAGAGAAATTGGTGAACATACATAGAAAAAAAAAAACATCGCCACAAACAAATTGAGAACCTCCTCCTTTTGTTGGTAGTGGGGAAGTCGGTTAAAAATCGGACAAAAATTACTCAAGTTATCGTGCGGATGGACATATATATACATATATATACATTTATATATATATATATATATATATAAATTTGAACGAATGGTGTTTTTGGCCTCTGGGGACATCAAAATGAAAAAGTAAATCGGTCCCGGGCTTAGGTCTTACCATGAGACCTACGGTAATAGCTACTTCCCTATAGGGAAATTCGCTAAAATCATGAAAATAACCCTAAAATAATAGAAACAAAATGTTGTCTACACTAGCGATCAGTGTGTGTACATGAACTAGATGCAAAAAACAAGCTTCAAAATTTACAATGGGATGAGGAGTCTATTAAACATTAATGTTACCTAATTAATGTTAAATCCTCCTAGATTCAAACCTGAAACACCCAGATCGAAACCCGCCTGTCGTTATTTTACCATCGCCTTTTTTTTATATTTTTCAAAAAAGAAAGATTATATTGATTTACTTTGGATTTTAAAAATGTTAACGTTTTATTTTGGTAAAGATTTATGGTGATACGTAAATATTGTGGTGTAGTAAAGTATATTATATTGTAGTTAAGTGTTAAATTTTGAAATTTTAGGGTGAATCGAGATGAGTCTTTTTTTATAACATGGGTCTCTCCTACCTTAACATACATACCAAGTTTCATAAACATCGGTTGGAAAAGTGCAAAGATAAATATTTGTATGTAAAAAATACAAAATGGTGGATATCTGGTTAATGAAACGATTTCGGAAAAAATGTTATCCTTGATTTTCTGTTTATTTTGACCCAAGGAATTACTAGGTAAAGTATCTCCCCGCTTATTTTTAACACCCTGTTTATGATGTATTCTTATAAGTGAAAAATGTAAGCTGGTAATACAGAAAGATGTTTTATAAATAATATGAATGTACTGGTGATCTGTATATTCATCTTTTTCTTGTTCTTAGGACTGTAAATTAAAAGTCCACTCAGCAGTCGCATCGTACGATGTAGTTCTTTCCATGCGTTGCGAAATGCTAAATTTGCCGTCCTCTTCAACCCAAGTTATCTATTGAACCACTGATTGTAAAAAATTCAAAAAAAATATATTTTACGCATCACACTTTTGGCTACAACTTTGCCACAGACAAAACCTCTCTAACCCAAAAACAAAAAAAAATCTCGCATGCTAACTTTTTTATGTTAGAAATCACGATTTAAAACTATTTCACCATACATATCAATTTTTATTAATTAGATCGGTAAATAGTTAAAAGTTCCAACAAAATAGTCATCGAGTAGGACTCACCAAGAAGCTCTGTGCCAATTTTAAAAATTTTAGCACAACTTTAAGTACACCAAAACGGGAAATTATTGAAGTCATGCGTCGAGAGGACTAACGTTGTTTTTAACCGATTATACTTTTGACCTTCCGGCACTGTTGACTCAGCGAAACTGAACTTATATTTTATCTTATTTCGTTATATTAAAACTGCTGTTGCATTAGCTCAAATTCCCAATAAGTCAATTGCTTAAACATAAACCACGTTTTTAGCTCGGACTGTACTATTTGACTTACTGGGATTTTTGATCTACAGACACTGCAAACATTGTAGTTTTTGACCTAGCGGTACAGGTATAAATTATTTGACCTTCCGGGACTGTTGACATTCTGCAACGCGTCCAATTTTTGTATTTCACAAAATGGAATGTTGAGTAGAAATGCAAGTACCATTTAAGTCCTAATGATCTTTAAGTACAATTTATTGTCATTTTTACCTCCATTTAATATGTTTTGTTACCTGGAATCATAATACTTGTAGCCTACATTCATTACTTACAGTAATGACTTTAACCTACAAATATTTTTTCCCTTTTTACAAACATGTTTATTTTTCTAAAAATGATCTTAGAACAGAATTAAATGATACTTTTGATTGCATATATTGATTACCTATTATTATTAGGTATGAATTGTCATTTTCATAGTAGGTTGGTTTATCCGGCCAAATCGTTATCCGGCCAGGGGCTTGGTCCCGTGGTGGCCGGATATGAGGGGTTCTACTGTATTATACAATTTAATTTTCATATTTCCCTTGGGCTACGCCCCACGGGCTTGTTTTTATTAATCGCTTTCTTGAAATTTTGATACTTCCCCAAGAGCTAGAGACTTGAAACTTGAAACATAGCTCACAAATGGATGACAATGCAATATTATATCATTTAATTTTCATACCCTTGGGCTACGCCCCATGGGCTTGTTTTTATTAGCTCGCTAGTAGCTTTCTTACAAATTTTGATATCAATTTTAAACGATGTTCCCGATGAGCTAGAGACTTGAAATTTGAAACATAGCTCACAAATGGATGACAATGCAATATTATATAATTTAATTTTCATATTTCCCTTGGGCTACGCCCCATGGGCTTCCAATTCCATGTTTACATTTTGAAATAATGTAAATATATCAGTTAATTTAAGTCAGCTGTAAATACTTAAATTTGACAGTTCGAAGAGCAGAGGTTAATAGGTACAGGTTATGCTCCCAAGAGATTCTTTACAAACTATTTTCAAAGAGATTCTTCTTATACAAACAAACATTTCAAAATAAAGATAAACAATCTGATTGCTGATATAAATGTGTTTGTTAATAATGTCATTTGTTATTTATTTATTATTCTATAAAGTAAACAATAAATTAAATAGATTGATATATTTATAGTTAGTTGGTAGGCCATACATTCAATCTAATACATAATTATATGAAAAGAAACTCAAATAAACCTTACATTTCCCACATGCCTCTGTCTTAACCTGATATAGATGCTTGAAATAGATTTAACATCCACACACATTCAAAACTAAAAAGTATAGAAAATAATTTATGAATAAAAAACTTTTTTAAAACAAAACGTTTTTAAACGCACTAAAAAGTAGAAAATAATTTATAAATATGTGGAGACTATAAATACTTGTAGGATTTAAAACGAAAAACGTTGGGTGCATGCAATTGATAATAATACGTTAGTTCAATAAGATGAAGGTAATTGTAAATGATCTATTGCATACACCCAACGTTTTTCGTTTTAAATCCTACAAGTATTTATACTCTCCACATATTTATAAATTATTTTCTACTTTTTAGTGCGTTTAAAAACGTCTTGTTTTAAAAACGTTTTTTTATTCATAAATTATTTAAGTACATTTCCCTCAATCTTCTTTACAGACCTGTGTCCCCTAATGTGAATGTCACTGACATGTGCTACTGTATTTGTTTAACTTGATAAACATATTTTAAGTCTTGAGCTTATGACATAAGTAGCAACTGAGTTCTTTGGAATACAGAAACGTAATGAGTTGGCACCACGTCTCACCTTTACCAATCTAAGCCAACCTTCGTTGAGTTCCTATTGTTTTGGAGGTTAATTTTACATTTTGGGATCTTATTCCAGATAAGTCTTGATGATTGTTGAATAAATTCAATACCTCTGTCAGTAAGTTGCTTGTTGTTTCAGTAAACGACAGGTCAAGAGGTCGTGCAGGAGGGCCAGCTACTGTGTGTGACGTCAGGTTGGTGGACTGGGAGGAGGGCAACTACAGGGTGAGAGACAAGCCCTTCCCTCGTGGCGAGATCGTCATCGGTAAGTTACAATTTGAAGACAAAGGGTTGTTGCTAATCCCTACGGATTAGCTATGGTTTGATGGATAGCTATGGTTGAGTTGAGAACCATAAAAAAATAGTTTCATTTAAGTATTTTTTACAAGATAGGAGTTCACTATGGCCATTGCAAAATGGTAGATTTTCACAAAAGAAAACTTTCTTTGACATCTTTTTGTGTTTTTGTAAGATGGCCAAAAGACTCAAGAGGTTCAATGGTGAGGACTTCCATCCTGGACTGGGTTCAAATCATACTAATCACCAATAAATAATCTTAGCTATGTGAAATGTCATGGTCAGGAGGTCTGGACCCCATCTTTAGTTATAAGTCTTACTATTAAGTATTAATAGAAGACTATTAGTTTAGGAAAACTGTTGCTGCATTCAATTCTCTCTGCAACGTCTTAAAGTAGTTGAATTTACCCTGGCAAACATTATTGACACAAGCATTATTTATTTTTAATTAAATGCAAACTAAATAATTTGATGAAGTGCAAACTACGTTTTTTTTAGTTTTAACTGTGGTACACACTGCCTTAGAATATCCAATATTTCTATACCCAGTACTCAGAACGTCTTACATTTATAGGTGGCGACAACATTTCCCCAGGTTATTATAAGAACTCAGAAAAGACTGAGGAAGATTTCTTTGAGGAAGACGGAAAAAGGTGGTTCAGAACAGGAGACATTGGAGAAATTCATGAAGACGGAGTGCTCAAAATTATTGGTGAGTTAAGTTGTCATATGTTATAAGTTATAACAAGTAAATTGTCAATTAATTTTTCATTATTCAGGTGGGTATTGGGATGAATTTTGTTTGTCTCACACTTTTTTGTTGGATTTTTTTGCTGATAAATGTGTTATAAGAGTGACTTAACTTTGCTGAAGACAATTCTTTTTTCCTAGCTTACCTTGTTCTTTTTTTAATCGTTAATTGACTATGTATCAACAATATTATGTTGTTTAGTACAATATTGTATTAGTACAATACAATATTTACACTTGTTCTTATTTTTTACATTTAATTTATTTTTCTACAGTTTTTTTTTTGCCCCTTCAATATTTAAATTGCTTGTAATCATATAAAATGGTTATAAGCCACATTTGTTACTGTTTAAGAAGTAGGAAATATATTTTTGTACAGTTAATAGTTCACACTGACTCAAGACCAAGATAAAGATGGAAAAGACAATTAGTATTGAAAGAAATGCTGCGGACAAGCCTTTTTTTTTAGGCTTATGCAGTTTGGTATTGTAAATTCATTGTATATGTGCTGTACTAAGTAATAAATAAATAAAATAAATAAAAAATAGTCTTAAAGACAACAATATTTTATGTCTTATATGTACAAAATATCAAAATGCAAGAAGAAAATTAGTCAATTGTATTAATTAATATTAGGCCTAATATAATACTGTATAGACAAGAAGAAACTGTTACTTGTTTGTTTACAAACAGTATAGAGTTTAAACATATCACTTTTAAAGATTTGTCAATGATTTTTGGTCAATTTCAAAACTAAATAACCTTTTCAAGCATCTTAACTCGTTTAATATGCGAACAATGAATTTTGAAACGTTTCCCATCATTTTTCCTTTTATAAAATAAAACTGAAGAAGAAAGTGAAAATAGTAGGCTGAAAGTCCTTTAATTATGTGGATGAATAATTAGTTATAGTGTAGCTTGACACAAAATCTGTGCACAGAAAATCAATTCACAAACTGTGTTTGTGTTGACAGACCGCAAGAAGGACCTAGTGAAGCTACAAGCAGGAGAGTACGTCAGTCTGGGCAAGGTGGAGGCGGAACTGAAGACATGTCCTCTGGTGGAGAACATCTGTGTGTACGGAGACGCCAGCAAGGATCACGTAGTGGCTCTGGTCATGCCTAACCCTCAACACCTGCAGGCGCTGGCTGTACAGCTGGGCAAGTCTGAGGATCTGTCATTCAACCAGCTGTGTGCGGACAAGGAGATGGAGGAGGCAGTGGTCGTTCAGTTGGCTGCTCACGGCAAGAAATGTGAGTTAAACTGCTAAACTACCTTGTATATCTTCCTTAGGGACCAGGTGAAGACTTTTTGTAATGTTAAGAATCCTTTTGAAAAAAGGGATACCATCCATTTTCATACCTAATGTGGAGAGTGAATTCCGCGATAACTCGAGCAAAAATGATCCGATTTTGATGAAATTTGGTACAAACATGTAAACCTACATTTATTCGAACGAGTTCGCGATCCAGCATAATCGGACCATGGGAACAGGGGTTTATGGGGGGTTTTATGGGGTAAAAATGGGGTTTTCCAATTTTTGACCCTAAAAACATAAAATTTTTCCCAACCATTTTGTAGAGCTTAAAAAAAGAAATAATTTAGTATATTGAAGCATTGTTGTATGCTTAACGATCACGGAGAAAATTTAAAAAAAAATGCAAATTTAAAATTCCCATGTTATTCTTATGGAGAAAATGAAAACTGTTGTAGTTTACTTGTTTATGGATATATGTTGATCAAATTTGGCAAACTTATTTATTTCATCCTATACTATTGTTGTTTGGTCAAAAAACACTGTTTACCTTCCCCGTAGCAGCAAACCTAAGCACTCGTTATATCTAATGTTATTTAAATTGGGAATAATGTCTTATTTATGGAAGTATTTTAGTAAATATGTAATCAGACAAGTTGAAATTCGCTTAGTCTGCAGATTTGCTGCGGCGGGGGTATTATTGTGTATTTATAACCCCTGTACTTAACATTTTCCTTAGCTAATTAATTAAAATCAATATCTTTTTGTAAAATACCTTAACAGCTCCTTGGCTATCTTTGTCTATGTCTATGTCTATGTCTAGTAACAAGTAAATCATGTTTAGGTCAGTTTCTAAATAGCTGCTGCCAAACAGAACTGTAGAAGTAAAGTCCTCTCTTAAATTTATTAAAACAAGATGGAAACATTACGACAACATCTACACACTAAGCATTACTGGACATCATATTTTATTGCTAAATAGGCTTAAGAAAATTGTATATACGTAGTAAAGTATGGGATGTCTACTTTCAGTGTTCGAAATCAGTGCTTATGTCTTTGTGGGTCTTTGAGCATTGTTTTTAAATAGAACACGAGGTGTTAGCCCGTCCTACGTACGGGAATTCAGTAGTAAGTTAAAACCGTGTACAATTCAGATCAGCTAGTTTACACATAAAAGACAAAGTTTCTTGCAGTTTTAATGTGAAAAATCATCTTGTAAACAAATGTTGTGTGACCAAATATGTCTTTATTCCATCATAGGCCTATACGATATGCATTTTAAATCCGATAATTCTACAATAAAACAGCAATTCTGCAATTTTTACGATGTGAAAAGCGTTGAAGTGAGATTAGCAGCCGATTCGCACAGACGCACACTGATTATAAGTAGCCTACAGTAGAGAGAGTATCTTTTAATCTATGGTAATAGCACAGCCACCCAGGTGGCTGTGGTAATAGTCAATTGAGAAGTGTATTGACCTAGTCAACGATACCACCTTCCATAGCATACCTGCCTCTTCCATAATTATTATCACCACAATACAACTACTATACACAATTTCCAGTAGGTCTGAATAGAAACGACCTAAATAAAACGATAATATCCAATAAAATTCACAGTACACATAATTTAACTTTGGTGTCCTAACATCATAACTAATCGTCACACCTATCCTTTATATCAATTTCACTGCATTGATTGCTAAATAAATAAGCGTAAACAAAGAAAAGTAAACAAAATATCAGTTTGTTTTGAAACAGCTGTTTGGTTCAAATAACATTCATTTGAAAAAAAGAACTGGTCACATGTAGCACGAATATAAAAAGTAAACACGCTAGTAAATCTAATGACGTAATTGTCAATGTTTATTATTCATACCGTTATCAGTTCTATCCTTGATAATTAATTACCCACCCTCATTGAATAAATGTACATCGTAATGTCCCATATTAGTTAATTTAAACTACAATATATTCATAGTTGAAATAAAAGTTATATTTTCACACTTGAACTCAATTTCACACAACTGAACACGATTTCATAAACGGATGGTTTGTCTAATTGCAGTATCCTAGGTCAATGTTGACGTTGTGTTCAATATATGTCATCCATCTGTTTACTTTGTATAAAACCCGGCTGAGGTTGTGGTGGTAATTTAAAATCGTGATTCCTGATTATTCCATCTTCTTTTTATGACATCAATATTTCCGGGCCTAATCCAAACAAAGTTAAAGCAGACAAACATTAATTGTAAACAAAAAGCTACCATGAAGAATTAAAACATGTAAACATTGTTATTTTTCTAATCTTTCCTTGAAAAGTGTAGCAGTAAAATAATTTGCATTTATCCTTTTTTATTAAGACTCGTGTACAGAGCCTCAATTTGTACTGTGGTTTAATTAATTTTGGTTAAAACTGTGGTCTAATTATCTCTACTAATCTTACTTATTTCCTATAATCAATGACAAATATAAAATAACCTCGTAGTTCCATAGTTTATATTTAACCAGCTGTTAGTTAAAACAAATTATATTGCTCTAAAACCAATTAATCGAAGATTACAAAGATTGCTTTGAAAATAATTTGAACATCCTAGTATTTTACTATGTATATTTAACTATCTTACAGAAGAATTGAACGTATCAATGATTAGCATTACACATAGTATAAATAAGTCAACCCTAAGTACCGGTATATCTTTACATTTTTATCCTAATGCTGAATTTGTGACACAAAAGCTGAATGTTTACAGCTGTTATGTTAAGCAAATTATTTTATGCCAAAAGCTAGTTTAAAATCTTAGCGTCGGCTGCTAGACTTTTTAAAAATTAAAACTTAATTTCAAAAAACTGGGACCCTAAACTTAAATTATGGCTTCGACATTCCCTAGTTCACAAAATTATCTTTCTTATAACACAAAAATCATGAAAATCCGTCGAGTGGTTGATTCAGAATCGTGAAATGAAAAAACACTGTTTCGTTTTAATATTATAGACGAGGTGTAAGCCCGTGCTACGTACGGGAGTAGTCAGTTAAAACGGTTTAGGCCTATAATTCAGAACAGCTAGTTTACACGTATAAAGAAAATTTTTATTGCAGCCTACAGTAGAATGAGTAATTATCAATTGAGAAGTGTATAGGCCTAGTCAATGATATCACCTTCCATCGCATACCTACCTCTTCCATAATCAATATTTACCACAATACAATTACTCATACTATACACAATTTCCAGTAGGTCTGAGTTGAAACTCCCTAAAATAAAACAAAAACATCCAATAAATTTCACAGTACACATAATTATAACGTTGGTGTCATGACATCATTAAACGAATCGTCCACACACATCCTTTATGTCAATTTCACTGCACCAATTGCTAAATAAATAAGTTTAAACAACGAAAAGTAAACACAACAACATATTAGTTTGTTTTGTAAACAGCTGAGTCAAAAAAAAAATATTCATTTGAACAAAAGAACTGGTCACATGTTGAAGGAATTTAAAAAGTAAAAACGCTAGTAAAGCTAGTGACGTAATTGTCTATGTTTATTATCTATCCCGTTATCAGTACCAATATCCTTGATAATTATACCACCCTCATTGAATCAATGTACATCGTAATCCCCCATATTCATTTATTTAAACTATAAAAAATTCAGCGCCTCCAAATGTAACCACAACTAAACACACGCCAAACAACTTTTTTAGATTTCATAAAAGGATGTTTAGTCTAATTGCAGTATCCTAGGTCAATGATGACGTTGTGTTCAATTTATGGCATTCATCTGTATATCTTTGGATAACACCCGTCTGAGGTTGTGGTGGTAATTTAAAATCATATTCCTGAGGATTCTTGATCTCCATCTTTATGACATCAATATTTCCGGGCCTAATCCAAACAAAGTTCAAGCATTCAAAAACATTGATTGTAAACAAAAAGCTGCCAAGACGAATTAAAACATGTAAAAATTGTGATTTTCCTACCCTTTCCAAAAAAGATGAGCAGTAAAATAATTTGCAAATCTTTTTCATTTTTTCACATCGATGGTGTTACTTTTCTCGGTGGTCTACTAATCTTACCTATTTCTAATAATCAATGACAAAATCAGAGTAAATAACCTCATAGTTCTAATAGAGCATTTTTATTTAACCAGCTGTTAGTTAAAACAAATTATATTGCTCTAAAACAAATCGAAGATTACAAAGATTGCTTTAAAAAATAATTTGAACATCCTAGTATTTTACTATGTATATTAAATTAATCTGTCATCCTCTTACAAAAGAATTGAACGTATCAATGATTAGCATTACACATAGTATAAATAAGTCAACCCTCAGTATGTTTTTACATTTTTATTTATGTTTTTATCCAAATGCTGAATTTGTGACACAAAAGCTGAATGTTTACAGCTGTTATGTTAAGCAAATTATTTTATGCCAAAAGCTAGTTTAGAATCTTAGCGTCGGCTGCTAGACTTTTAAAAAATTAAAACTTAATTTCTAAAAAACTGGGACCCTAAACTTATGGCTTCGACATTCCCTAGTTCTCAAAATTATCTTTTCTTTATTTCAACACAAAAATCATGAAAATCCGTCGAGTGGTTGATTCAGAATCGTGAAATAAAAAAACACTGTTTCGTTTTAATATTATAGATAATTAGGAGAGCCTCTTACAGGGTTTGATACTACAAAAATTAGTCTCCTTAATTTTTGATTGTTGATTAAACATTAAAGAGCTACTAATTGAGATGTTAACCTCCGGATTACCAAATAATAATAATAATACCCCTCCGCAGCAAACCTGCAGACTAAGCGAATTTACATTTACCCAGCTTGATTTATAATCAAATATTCCCTAAAAGTTTTCAGATTTATTTCCTTTTTAAATAACATTAATTTTAGTGAGTACTTAGGTTTGCTGCTTCGGGGAAGATATTGAGGTGTGTTTTTTAATAAAATGTTGATAGCTTAGTATGAAATAAACAAAATTGCCAAATTTGATTACAATATGTCCGTAAGTAAACTACAACAGTTTATTTATTCTCCGTAAGAATAACATGGGAATTTTAAATTTAAAACTTTTTAAATTATCTCCGTGACCGTTGGGCATACAACAACACTTAAATATACAAAATTATTTATTTTTTTAAGCTCTACAAAATAGTTTGGAGAGAAATTATGAAACTTTGTGTTTTAGGGTCAAAAATGAGAAAAATCAATTTTTACCCCATAAAACCCCCGTTCCCATAGTCCACTTATGCTGGTTCGCGAACTCGTTCCAATAAACGTAGGTTTACACGTTTGTACCAAATTTCATCAAAATCGGATCATTTTTGCTCGATTTATCGCGCTAACGGACATATATATATGAATTTGAACGGATAGTATTTTTGGCCTCTGGGGACCTCAAAACAAAAAAGTAAATTGGTCTCGGGTCTAGGTCTTACCATGAGACCTACAGTAATAGCTTATTCCCTATATGGGAAATTCGCTAAAAAGGTTTAAATACCTGCTATTAAGCAATCCATTCGATTGCAGTCGCAAATAGTTTCGGATCATTGATCCATCATCAGGCGGTAGGTACAAGTACTTCCTTTCTTCATATGAAGAGAATGAATTATCAGGCTATGTTTTGTCTTTTTTATAGTGTATTTGTGTGTTTTTGACCCCTGTACTCAAAATTGTCCTTAGCTAAAAAAAAATCACACATTTAACACATAAATAAATAAACATAGACCATTCATTCCGAATCATCCTTATTCACAGAAAATAGCCGCCTACAACAGTTTTGTCCACCGATTACTAACAGTAACAGTATCAATGAACGAAACAGATTACAGCGAAGAAGTAAATACAATAAAATATGTAGCTATAGCAAATGGTATCCAAGTATTAAAATTGACAAACTCATTTCCAAACACAAAAATAAACCCGCAACCAAAAAACCAAACACATTCATCTCTGTAAAATATGGCAATTACATGAGCAATAAAATATAAAACGCTTTTGGCAAAAAACAATATCACAGTATCCTTCAGACCAGAAAATAAACAAATAAACTAGGTTCATAGTTAAAGGAACACGACCCTACGACAACGCAATCTTTTGATAAATCAGGCATATACAAGATCAACTGTACCGATTGTACTAAGTATTACATCGGACAAACAGCACGTTCCTTTACAAAACTTTTCAAAGAACATCTACCAAAAGCGTCAACAACGCACCAAATATCATATTTTGCCGAGCATTTGGTTTCCCAAGGCCACAACTATAATAGTTCGGCCGCTTAGAAAACAACCTGCGCGCTAATGCTAAACCAATGCTGGAGGAGGTCGCTTTCTAAGCGGCCGAACTATACACTAACTAGCAATATGAATATTCTACATTTTTCTAGTGACAGATTTAAATTTAACACATTGGTGGAATGTGATATACAAGGCAGTCAGTAATTTAATAATCAGGCGAGTATGATATATAAAAGGCTGTAAAATCCGACCACCAAAATGTGTTAAATGATCAACTCTTATTCTCGTTGAATTTTATGTATGACACAGCAATAAAAATATTGGAGAGGGGAAATGTAATAGACATAACGTAACCTATGTGGTGTGGTGATAGATAAGATAATAGACGTACACCCTACTGTATTGACCACCCGCAGTCTGGAGTCTGGACTCAAAACACCGCTGGGTTAGTGTCGTCTGTTACAACTGATCAGTTACCTACCATAAATGTTTTTCCGTGTTCGTATCAAGTTGTGGAAATGTTTATTTATTTATTTATGTGTTAAATGTGACGCTCTTCATATGAAGAAAGGAAGTTCTTGTACCGCCTGATGATGGATCAATATGATCCGAAACTAGTTAGGATAGGATGGGTTGCTTGAAAGCAGATATTTAAACCTTTTTATTATTAAAGAGCTACAGTTAACATCTCCAGAATCCTTGGTTATAGTGCTTGCTTTCATATCCGAAGGTTATCTTGCAAAGAGAAAATTGCACAAAATTGTTGTTTGACTTGTTTATTTTGTATAAGTATCAAATAAATATAAACATGGGAAAGGGATATTAGTTGTGTGCCCAATATCAAAGGATTTGACTTGTAAACCTTATTTAAGTAAACTTGTATTTTATCAATAATTTATTTTTTAAGAGTATAAAGTGCGCTGTCGCATGACTACCAATCTCTTGACATCCAAAGCTTGTAGAAAGACAACGTTTCTTGCAGTTACTGTACTTTTAGACATGATGAGATTTGAATGTCATGCAACAGTCGAATAGCTTATATTGGACGTCGTGAGACAGTTCAAAGACTAAATTTTGGACGTCGTATAACACTCCCTGCATAGGTTACTTAATACTTACAGTTACAACACTCCTCAAAGTCTATGGGAACTTCTCTATGGTTTTTCTAGTATATTACAAATGTTAAAAGTATCTTATAAAAGAGCAATAACTTTGTTTCTTTGAACACCCAGTGTATTTATTTTAACTTTGCATTTGTCTTCTTAATTTTAAACAATTACGGCACTTAAATTTAATTCACTTTTGCTGTTTGTTGACAGGCAAACTGGAGAGATTCGAGATCCCAACAGCAGTTAAGCTTTGTACCGAGGTTTGGTCCCCGGATATGGGACTGGTCACTGCCGCATTCAAACTCAAGAGGAAGGACATTCAGGAGCGATATCAACACGAGATCAACCGAATGTACTCCTCATGATCAGCCCTCCCTCTCCCTGCAGACTGTACAATTGTATATTAAAGAATCTCTCTTCGTGTATACATAATAGTATTAATTTTTTTTTTTTTGTAGTCGTACCGTACTGTATTGTATTGGGTTTATTTTATACGGTTTTATTTTTCTTTTGTACTGATACAATAAGACTTGTAAATAGCTTTCTTAGAATGTATAGCTGATGGCGCAAACGTCTACGGCTGCTAAAGCAGCACTGTATATATATATATATCTTCTTAATTTATAATTATTGTTAGGTAATTGTTTACACTTTTAGATTAACTCTACTTATACATCACATTGTTTTTCTGTATTTTTTAAATTGCAGTTTTGTATAATCGTTGGCTTGTTAAGACATAATTTTAAAAATTTTAATGTGAATCTGTTAGTCAATGTTAAAAAAGCATTATAGGATGTAATATATCTAACTGGATCATCAAATGTGATAAATGGTTTCAACTGTCGTCAAAAGATGGTTTGCTTGAAAAATGTGATGCACTTTGACTACCAAGTAGCCAAAACAGTTGGGGGATTTCAACAATGTGTTTTTTGTTATCAGAGCTAGGCCTAAATTTGAGGCTATTTCATGTTGGCAGTAATGATTGAGCTCATTCAGACCTATCAATGTCTTTACAAAGGTTGTGATGTACCATATTATGTGTTAGATGTTGATTTGCAAAGTTGTCTGATTTGAATATCGTTCTGAAATATTCGGATTCTGCACTGGGCAAGTTGTATATACCGATGTATTTTGTGAAATTTTATAGCATAAATATCATGTATTTTCCTGGTTTGCTCCTGTCAAAAAGTTCCAAAGAAACGACAAACTTTGTTGTTAAGCAATCAATGATATTATCTTTGATTCTATGTTGAAATCAAACTGAAAATACAACATTCATGTATTCTTGGCTTGTTTTAATTTACCTATCTATTCTAAAAGGGACAGGGATTCAAATTGCTGCACAAGAGTTTTTTTTTATATTACACTGCAAGGCTGGGATGTAGGTGTTTACAGTATGAACTTAATTAATAGTTTCATATGAGTACTGTAAACAACTTCCCAGATGAGTTTGTCACACTACCAGCAGCAAATATACAGGGTAAGAAAAATTCAACCCATGCTTACAATCAAAACACTATTTAACTAGTGGTGAGAATCACCGAATGAAAACTACCGAATCAATCAGTTTTTGTTGCCAAACAGATGAATTCTGTTAAATAATTCTTATTGAGCGATTCAGTGATTTGCTTATAAAAATGAAATCTAGTCTTCTAATGTGAAGGATAATTCGAATATCAAGAAAAAAAAAACGGTTTACTAACGCGCCTATCAACTAGCAGTCCAAATATTATTGACCAACTATAGGTCGGCCGCTTAGAAAACGACCTCCTCCAGCATTGGTTTAGCATTAGCGCGCAGGTCGTTTTCTAAGCGGCCGAACTATACCAACTTACTGGATGAGAGTACTAGATGGATGAGTAGAGTATAATAAATGTTATAATAAATATGAAAGTTTGTGTGTTTGTTTGTTTGAAGTTCAATCACACATTAACTACTGGGCGGATTAGGCTGAAATTTGGCATGATTATTATATAGCCCACATTCCCGATTAACATATAGGCATATTCTTATCTCAAAAATCCTGTCGGGCTCTGCCCCAGTGGCTCTGTAGTTCCCCATGTTAACCTTATGAGTGTTCATATTTAAAGGGAATAAAAGAATTTAGTCAGCTGTTTCAAATTAAAAAGTTGGTTCTATGGTATGCAAAAGCATTAAAAGTTATAATTATAAGATTTACCAACAGGGTGCAGCACTATTACTTTTTTTACATTTATGGAAAAAGCTAATTTAAACTAAGAAACAACAAAAAACTATGATATGCAATGAGAACTGCCAAAGTGGGATTGTTTAGTTACTTTTATGTTTTTAATTTCATGAATCATTTGTGATATTTTGCGAATCTTTAATAATTTATTTTTCTCTATTGTGTAAGTGAAGGGGTAGAATATTATGGTTATGGTAGATGTGTAATACTATAGTATACCGTAAATTTAAAGAAGCAAATTTTATCAAATCGTGTCCTTCCCCATTGCAAACGCAAAGCTTCAGTATAGCTGCAATAAGCATTTTATACTTATATGCCAATCCCATACGAAGGACGGGTACTCTGCTATTAAAAAAATATTTTAATAATCTATACAATAGTGGTCGTCAGTGAAAGTGATTCATGTTCAAACTAACTAAATATTAGCATTGCTGCGGTGGGTGAGTCTATTACATGCGGGGGAGGTACCTTTGCAGCCTGTAGCATTGTTGTAGCATAATGGAAAACTAATTGGGTAAATTCCCATACTCCAGCTGACTTTACTGGTCCTGAAAAATAAAGCGATTAGGAATAATTAAAATGAGTAGGAGGTGGCAAAACTAAAAGGATTAGCTAAAATTAGGAGTACCTCATACTGTTGATTCCTGTTGTTCCAGCCATATTGAAGAAGTGAAGTCATGTGACACAGTGGACTTCCCAGGTGACTCTTGATTTGAGGTAGTGGGGTATGGCAGCAAATTTGAATACTGGTATAGGATGGATAGGTAAACTGGCTGTATGTCTTGGGGAAATAAAATGAAATTATTCTGGTCAAGTAAAGGGGATTAAAATAAAATGGTTTTGAAACTGAAACAAATCTGGCCTTAACGGGTCCCTCTATGTAAACAACGATCTTCTGATCTAAAACGAGAACATAAAGCAGCTGCTTATTATGTAGTGTGGCAAATATATTGTTAATGAGACTAATTTCTAATAGCATTAGTACAACTGTTTTTGTGCAAACTTTTTCTAACTGTTTAAAATGGGTACATTTAAAGCCAATAATATTTTTAATTTCAATAAATTCAGTTGATATTTGATTTTGCCTAGATTGATTTTTCACATTTAACATCCTTAGAGCAGTTCACACAAAAAACCAACTTGTGCCGTGTGCCGAAACTGAGGTTAAGCAGGATTGTGATTATGAATGATTGATTGCAAAAACTTCTAGGAGTGTCGTTGAGACTATTTACGAGTTGAATACTCTACTTTATCTACAAAAGTTTTTTAATTACTAACAATCCCTACTCATAACTTCTAAGAGAGATTGAGTTTTCGTTTATAACCTCTCGTTGCCCCTCACAGTGATTCAATGAATTATTGTATGAAACACTAATGCACCACTTATTAACAAATAAATTGGTCTAAACAGCTGATTAGTTGATGTTCAAAGCATTACAATAAATTTTACTACTTTCTCAATCCTTGGCCCTCATTGGTCCCTTGTTTACATGTTTTAATTACCCTTGTTGTTAAGTAAGTAAACAATGCTGTTATGTGAATCTTTTCAATTCTAAGAACTGAACTGAAACGGCTACTTTAAGAAACATTCGTAGGTAAAAACGAAATTGAAGAAAACCATTAACCCTAGCAGTGGCCCAAGGCCCCACTGGAAAAACAGGCCATGCTGTAGGATCCATGACGTCACACTAGTGGATACATTTAATTGATAAATTCATTGCCATCGCCATTCCCATATGTTTTAGGTAAATGAACAAGCTGGCTGTTTGTAAGATTTTAATGGTAAGAGTTTAGTACAACTATTCACCACTGTGACGTAGTGTTGCGCTGCAGCATGGCCTGTTTTTCTAGTGGGGCCTTGAGTGGCCATGAATGTTAGAAGTGAGTAATGGCCAACCCATTTTGGTGATTTTGCAGACCTTTTTTTGAAAATTCGTAAATATTCTACCGAACAAGTAAACCTAGCCAACCGTATATTAATTTTGTTCGGAAAGAACAGGAGAATCTAGAAATAGTAATATAATAATGATTTAGAAAGTGTATTTTTTACTCTTATTTTTTAATACTCCTTTTACGTTGTTTAGCATTGTTTAATGGAGAAAAGTGGTCGAATGCATTTGGAAAATAAGACCTTTCTCTGTTGTTATTTATCCATTCTTAACAAAACAAGGTATCATTGAAAACTACTTAAAATTTACTAACTTTTTTGTTTCTTGCAATGTTTTCGTTAAGTTAACGGTTTTCGTGAAATTTGGCATAAAATATTTTAAAGTGCTGCCATTTTGAAACGGTTAATGATATTTTAGTATAATTTTAAACAAAGATAAGTCTTAATAAGATATACAGTTTTGCAAAATCTCAACGCTGTATCCCAACCCGTTTAGGAGTTATTAATGTTTTTGTAAAAAACACATAAAGACAGACAGTAAACTAGGCACCACAGACCCATGTTCCTAAGGTGAAATCTGTCTTGACCTTAGCAATAATGCGATATACATTTGTCCAGAGAGTTCCGGGACACCCTGTGTACATGTTTATAAAGCTAATTAAGTAAGGAATCCAAAAAAGTCATAAAGGTTATGGTAAAAATAACTTTTTATTTATAAATAAAATAATGTTTTTATATTTAAGCGATTTTGTGAAAAAAATTCTTATTCTCTATATATTTAGTATAAAACTTTTGTACCCAATGTTTTTACTTCAAGCCAACATAATCATCTTGTAGTGTATTCAATTACCTACATAAAAATGTATACAAAAATGTATGTTGGGTAACAATATTTGTTTTTACGTGTTAGGGGCATAATAATATAATAACATAAACAGAAAACCGCAAAATACAACCATTTATAAACACAAATTCACATTATTCAGTAAATATTAATGCATAATAAAATGCACGAAGATTACTGTTATATATACACACACATTATTTGTCTAACCATACAAAATAATAACAAATTTAGTAATAAATCGCCGATAACACGAGAGCGAAAACTCACGGGCAACAACACGCAATGGCGAATACAGGGCACTTTGTGTATGAGACCTTGACAGTAGTGACGCACTTTCGTCGTCTTCCTGAGAGAAAACGGAAATAACCCTGAGCGCAGGGCTGCCATTATGACAAGCTACATTTGTTCCTCCTCAAAATGACATATTATATGACTAGTAATAATAACTGATACTGTATGTAATTCGTAATTTCCGTACGATCGTCTAGCGACTGTTGGCGATTTGTTATAAATTTCGAAAACAGCATGTTTTCATAAATTTGTACCGGTTGTCCAATGAATATTTCGTTCTAAATATCACTACCACAATGAAGATAAAATCAAGACTATCCAGTGGTACGACCCACAACATCCCAAGACGAAAATTACCTGAGCAGGGTAATGCCAAACAAGTCGTGTTATGCTGGTTCCCAAGTGTCGGCTGCAAAAGTCGTGCTGCGCCAAAAATTAATTTGATTTCCAATCGTCGTGACATTGTTATATACCTGCTACAGAGTTTGTTTATGTAATAAAATGAAAGTTCAAAATGTGACCTTTCGAATGGTATATCTGATATGGTATATTCAGGGTGTCTAGTTTATTTCCATTATAAAATTCAAGACTAATTCCAGACTTTTCAAGACTAATTCCAGATTTTTCAAGACTAGTTTTTTCCACAATTAGTGGGTGTTGATACCAAAATGTATCGATTCTCGATTCTTGATACCGATACCAATTTTTATAGCTTAACCAAATTTTCTAAATAATACTACACCAACTCTTTGTCTTTGTCATAAAGTAGTACAGTAGAGTCCCGCAAACTCGGCGTAATGTGGACTGTAAGGGTGCCGAGTTTGTGAAATGCCGGGTTATCGGGAACTAGGGTTAAAAACAATAAAAATACAATTTTTACTTTCTCCCCCTATACCATAGTATATGGAGAAAGTATTGTTTTCGTCAAAATTTTTGAGTTTGAGTTTTGAGTGGATATATTCGTTTTGGGTCCCCCTGAACCCAAAAAAGTGGTTTTCGAAGTGATGTCTGTGTGTGTGTGTGTGTGTGTGTGTGTGTGTGTGTCTGTGTGTCTGGATGTGTACAGAGCTAGAGACCACACCTGTGGTCCGATTTCGATGAAATTTGGCATGTAGGTTCTAATCCATGGTATCTCCAGGCGTTTTTTTCATTTTTTTGAAATTTTTATTTTTAATGGGGATTTTCCCATAAAAACCCATAAAAAACGGGGAAAATCGGATTTTCTCGAAAATGGCCCGAACGATTTTGATAAAAATTTAGTATGTTGTAGCCCTTTAAATTCTGAATAAAATGGTACAAATCCCATATCTGTAAAAATTACCGTTCAAAAGTTATGGTCAAATATGTTATTTTCCCATAAAAACCCCATAAAATAACAAAAAATAGGATTTTAGAAAAAAATCCGGTTTTGATTTAACATAGTATGTTATAGTCCTTACAGTTTTGATAGTTTTTTAAAATTTTTTAGAAATTTTTATTTTTAATGGGGATTTTCCCATAAAATCCCATAAAATAACGAAAAAATATGATTTTCCCAAAAATGGCCCGAACGATTTTGATAAAGATTTAGTATGTTATAGTCCTTTATATTCTGAACAAAATGGTACAAATCCCATTCTGTAAAAATTACGGTTCAAAAGTTATTGTAAATTATGTCATTTTACCATAAAACCCCCATAAAATAACAGAAAAATCGGATTTTCCCAAAAATGGCCTGAACAATTTTGATAAAAATTTAGCATGTTATAATCCTTTAAATTCTGAACAAAATTGTACAAATCCCATTTGCGTATAGGCCTACAGTTATTTACTCTCACCACTTCCACATGATAAAGGTTTTTGACAAACTTATGGGAGAAAGTATGTGTCAGAATGCTGATACCGTTTATTAATCTTTGTTAACTACTTCTTTAATTTATATTTATATTACAAGTTAGTATTAAGTCATCAGATATAGTAAAACAAATCATTTGTACGAGCTGAGAATGATTTGACTTGAGCTGGCTTGAGTCCATGTTTAACTCGGACTCAAAAAATCACTAATTTTCTGAGCCAGGTGATGGCCGAGTTATCCAGACTGCCGGGTTATCGAGTGCAGAGTTTGTGGGACTCTACTGTATTATGATAATGTGGTGTTTCAAGTAAATAAATAATGCAGCAATAAAATATTCTAACTAGCAAATTTGGTTTTTTTTATCATGAAATCTTCCGCGAACCGTACGTTTAGACATCATCATTGACTGCAGCGATTACAGAAACGTGATCGTCGTTGTCCACGGCAAAATCATGAACACCACGGCAAAATCATGAACATTTCCCGCGGCAGTGTATACATCTTCGTCGTCTCCCGCGGTCACGGAAGCTTCATCGTTATCTCCCGCGGTCACGGAAACTGCATCGTCATCTCCCGCGGTCCCGGAAACGTAATCGTCGTCGTCCGCGATAGCAACAAACTCATGAATATTTCCCGCGGCCGATATCATCGTCGACTCCCGCGGTCACGGAAACGTCATTGTCGTCGTCCGCGATTGCGGCTAAATCATGAACATTTCCCGCGGCCGTGTAGACCCGCGGTCACGGAAACGTCATCGTCATCTCCCGCGGTCACGGAAACGTCATCGTCGTCGTCCGCGATTGCGACAAAATCATGAACATTTCCTGCGGCCGAGCAGATATCATCGTCGTCTCCCGCGGTCACGGAAACGTCATCGTCATCTCCCGCGGTCACGTAAACGTCATCGTCATCTCCCGCGGTCACGGAAACGTCATCGTCATCTCCCGCGGTCACGTAAACGTCATCGTCATCTCCCGCGGTCACGGAAACGTCATCGTCATCTCCCACGGTCACGGAAACGTTATCGTCGACGTTCGCGATCACGGCAAAATCATGAAC
Source organism: Macrosteles quadrilineatus (assembly GCF_028750875.1). Lineage (NCBI taxonomy): Eukaryota > Metazoa > Arthropoda > Insecta > Hemiptera > Cicadellidae > Macrosteles > Macrosteles quadrilineatus. The sequence continues at coordinate 56,247,322 of NW_026542601.1, forward strand.
ATTTCCCGCGGCCGTTTAGACATCATCGTCGCCTCCCGCGGTCACGGAAACTTCATCGTCGTCTCCCACGGTCACGGTAACGTTATTGTCATCTCCCGCGGTCACGGAAACGTCATCGTCCTCTCCCGCGGTCACGGAAAGGTCATCGTCGTCTCCCGTGGTTTCGGAAACGTCATCGTCGTCGTCCACTATCGCGGCAAAATCATGAACATTTCCCGCGGCCGTGTAGACATCATCGTCGTCTCCCGCGGTCACGGAAACGTCATCGTCGTCGTCCGGGATCGTGGCAAAATCATGAACATTTCCCGCGGCTGTTTAGACATCACCGTCATCTCCCGCGGTCACGGAAACGTTATCGTCGACATCCGCGATCGCGACAAAATCATGAACATTTCCCGCGGCCGTGTAGACACCATCGTCGTCTCCCGCGGTCACGGAAACTTTATCGTCATCTCCCGCGGTCACGGAAACGTCATCGTCATCTCCCGCGGTCACGGAAACGTCATCGTCGTCCATCGTGGTTTCGGAAACGTCATCGTCGTCGTCCACTATCGCGGCAAAATCATGAACATTTCCCGCGGCCGTGTAGACATCATCGTCGTCTCCCGCGGTCACGGAAACTTCATCGTTATCTCCCGCGGTCACGGAAACGTCATTGTCGTCTCCCGTGGTTTCGGAAACGTCATCGTCGTCGTCCACTATCGCGGCAAAATCATGAACATTTCCCGAGGCCGTGAGAACAATCATCATTGGCTTCACGGTTACGTAAACGGAAGACGACGATCGCGGCAAAATCATAAAAATTCCCGACTTTGAAATCAAATTTAAGACTAAATCCCGACTTTTCAAGACCATTTTAAAATTCAATACTAATTCCCGACTTTCCCGATTTTCCCGACTACTAGACACCCTGTATATTTGAATGGCATGGTTCTCATCTGAGTTGATTATAAGTGTTTTTTATCGTTAAAATAATTTCAGCCCATACCATCGCACAAAGTGTCAGTAATATGCCTACCATGATTTAAGACAATTTTGTGCAGTTACCAAAATTAAACATTGTAAGAAGGCATTCAAGGAATAATGGGTATTAACAGGCAGTATTAAACAACAGTTTATTACACAATATGCATAATACAATAGCAAAACTCATCTATTATTACAATTCAACCTTAGAAAAACTTACAAGTAAAGATAATATAGTTTACCAATTCAGTTAAAACAAATCATGGTGAATTTATTGGTGAAATGTCTTTAGATTTTTGAGGAACAACCTAAAAAATCAGTTTTTGCAATGCACTTTGGTAAAACATGCACAAGTCTAAATGCAGAGATCAGTTTATATTTTCATACAAGATTCACTTAATATGTTATTACTGATTTCTTGAGCTTAGTATAAAGCTCCAAGATGCACATTTTTAGATATAAAAATTCAAACATTTTATCCATTCTTTAGATAGATTTTTCTAAAAAGCAAAATAAACTTATAATAATTTATTCCAAACGCACCGATATATTTTCAGTTTATATTTTCATACAAGATTCACTTAATATGTTATTACTGATTTGTTGAGCTTAGTATAAAGCTCCAAGATGCACATTTTTAGATATAAAAATTCAAACATTTTATCCATTCTTTAGATAGATTTTTCTAAAAAGCAAAATAAACTTATAATAATTTATTCCAAACGCACCGATATAGGTACTGCAGAGACCTATGATATTTATATGGTAATCATAAAACGTCTTTTCAATAGGATGATACAAAAATCAGCAGGCCTAATTCAATACCCAACAACGAAACAAAATAACAAATTGGTCCTAGGTTTAAAATGCAAGAACTTTATAACAGAAAAAATATAATAACCAGCTTATACCATAGTATAAATATTGTTTTTCAAAAATAACTTTATACAATGAGTACAAAGAAGTCTTGTCCATTCAGGAATGAGGTAACAAAATATAGTGCCTCAATGTCAGTGAGAGATTTTTAATTTGCCCTCACCCAATAGGAACAAGAATATCCTGTCCACTAGGAAGGAGAAGAAAAAGTCTGCAAACAGGACGCTGACTAAGATTAACCGAAACTGAAAAAGAAAAGAAAAATGTTAAACAAAGGAACTGTGGTAAATATTTATATTTTGGGGAATTGTAGTATTTTGAAAAGTCTCTAATATTTCAAACTCTTGAACATCCCAACAACTACAAACAAACTGTAATACAATTTTGGATGAGTATTTTGTGATCTTACTACGAACATCAAACCACATTCAAGATTATTGAAGGAAATAGTGCTGTCTTACTTGAGTAACCATGTTAGATGTTCTTGAAAATACTCAATATAGCTTAAACTTGTATCTTAATAAACAGAAAATATTTTAAGATTATTAATTAAATAACTAACCACTAATATTATTAAGTTTTGGTATTTTTGAACGTATTGGCAACACTTGTATTAATATACTTAAGTATGTATTTATAAGAAATACAAGTAAGCACTAAAATTTCTAAACCAATTTTACGATTCTCTTAATTCTATTGGTGAAAAACTCTTTTAATTGATTTTAAACAACCCATTTAATTTTTGGACAACCCCATGACACTATCCAGATGCGACAATAAATTGTATTAACTTACATCTGGAGGGAAGTCAACGATCTCAAACTGGTTGGCAATGTCGGGGACAATGCCCAATGCCAGAGCTAGTATTGAGCCAGCAGACACTAAGATGCTGTACAGCAAGGCCTTGTTCTCAGACAAACTTTCCATGAACGGGTGACCCTAAACAGCAACAAGAAATAGTTAAACTACTTCAACTGACAAGGAAGGGTAGAAATGGAGTTATAAATAGTGAACATGTTTTAATGAATTTACTGTGGAAATACACAACCTGTGAATCAAACTGTTGAACCAAAGTAAAACTCTTCAATACTTTTAAATTCTTCTAAACAACTTTTAAACTCTCTTCAAGAAAAGCAATTGAGGATTTAAAAGTCAGAAAAGTAATGTAAAATTATGACACAGGTGATGCCCTTGAACACTGTAAGTCACCAGTTATTTTAAATAGAGCAACCATCTTCTTTAATTCATTTATTCAAACATTTATTTTTTGATTTGGCACAAATGTCTGTAAGAAAAAAAAAACTTTTTGTAAAAGGTGATTAACAAAAAAGTTCTTTTAAAAATGGGACTAAAAATTAGGAAACTTGGACAAGAAACAATTGAGAGTTTTCAACGTCAAAGTATGTACAAAAATCGGATCAGTGTGTAAACCTGCCACTATTCAACAACCTTTTTTGCGATTTTAGTTGTGAGTTATATGTTGTGTGCATATACAGTAGACTCCCTCTTATCGGGACCCCCCTAACCAGTCAGACAGGATAACGTTTTTACCGGTCAACCAACGTCCTCTAAAACTTGTTAAATTATGGCTAAATGAACGTTGCTAACGATACATGTGCACGCCACAGGAATTACTTGAAAACCCAAATATTTTAGATTATAAAAGGTATAATGTTACCTGGATCTGCCAGAGTAATCCAAAGGCTGTCTGTCGAGACTACACGTTTCGAAGCATTAATAGCTTCATCATCAGGTCTTCAAGAAACACTTATCACTCATCAGAGGTCGTCAAATAAATATAATTTTTACAAACATACATACGAAATATAGTAGGCCTACGAACCGCGTGCGCGCACTTAGACAGGTTTGTCATGACTGCAGCGGTGAAGGTTGGTGTCGTGAACTTTGTCCCTTGCCGGTCAGCTGTTCCTGGTTAGCTATTACAGTATCATACAATGCATTTGACTGGAAATTTAGTTTGTCGTTTAATAGATCATAACTATGGCTTTTTGTTGCTTTGTATATCTCGTATTCTTCTATGGCGTTCATGAAGCTTCCTTTTGTGCAAAAATGTAGGGGTGTCATGTTTGTTTAGAAATTTGTATAGTTATGATTTTCATTAATCAGATGGGCTGCATAATTGGATTTTAAATGATTTTTTGCTTTTGGAAGATGTTCTTTGAATCCGGTTTGTCCTATATAAAAACTATTGCAATCATCACAAGATAATCTGTAAACTCCAGTTTTTTCCTCTGTTTCTAGATTATTACTGGACGATGGATTTAGTAATCGTTGTAGTTTGTTGGAAGTCCTAAACACTATCCCAATGTTTTTCTTTTTTAATTAGTTTTTCAGTATATTCGGTAGCCTTGTACCATACTCTGATGTTACAAAAATGTTGTCAAATGGGCTATCTAATCTGTTATCATTGGCTTTTTTCTTTAATTGTTTTTTGATAAGTTTATCAATCATGGCGGTTTTAAACCCATTTCTTTGGGCAATGTATTTGATCGTGTTTAATTCTTTGTTAAAATTATCTTGGCTTAATGGGACGGTGAGCAACCGGTGAACAAAACTGTTATATGCTGCCATTTTTTGTTTTGTAGGATGGTGTGAGTTTCATGTATGGTTGTGTCGGTTAGCATAGGTTTTCTATAAATATTTTACTTAAATTTGGTATAGCATTGCATTTAGATACATGATCACTTGTCTCAAATCTTTCACATGAGAAAAGTCGTTTCAGTACGGTCCATTTCCTGTCGATCCATTCCAGTTAAACTAGCTGTTAAAACTTGTCTGATTATAGAGATGTCACTTCTGCTGAATGTAGTCGGTTTAAAAAGGTTTCCGGATAAGAGGGAGTCTGCTATATATGAACTCCTATTGTTTATGAATTACAGCATGATTAGCTGTACCAAAGTTAGACATTGAACTGGCACTTACCCTGTAGTTAATGGCGAATGTCGAGACTTGTAAAGCCATGGAGATGATGTACACTGTACTGTTCAAAATACCAGGCTCAAAGTCTGCTTCTTCTTCTGGGTTGAAAGTTTTATCACTCCTGATAGAAAGTCAAGCCAATTGTTATTCTAATTTTTCAATCATTGTGTTAATCATTGTAGTACTTACAAAAAGTTAAGATAGGATATCTACCACTACCATCAATAATAGCATTGTAGCATTGACAAATTAAAATTCATTTAATGCCTTTAATCAAATATAAAAAATGGCAAATTAAAACTCCATACTCCATGATTGAAAAAAGTCTGGCAAGTTCAACCTTTGTTACATAGCTAGTTGTAAGCAGAACACATTGTGAAATTACCTATATCCTATAATATTAAATATCCATGTATATTTATGGATATCACACAGAAATTTCATAATCATGGCAATTTTAGAAACAAGGTCAAGTCTAAAGGTAACATTGATTATACAGTACCTTATTTGTAACACAGATATGGTGTACGTATTGTCAGTTAAGTAAAATCATCAGTTTATCATGATTAGTTTAAGTGAATAGAATAACCTTTTTGAATTGTGATGTTGGGTTGTAATAATTTAAGTAATTAACCAAAAGTATGGTTGGCTGATGAATAATTTGTAAACAGTATTTTGCAACTATAATCACTATTAAAATTTACTTACTTTGGTGGAGATATTAACGAAGCTTGTTGCACAAGGTAGACAAGACTTGCAAAATGTACAAAAAATTGGGATAATACTGTGAGCACTGTGTAGACGTTGAATATATTGGGTAACGGCCTCTGACGTGACAAAACCTTCAAGGGCTGTAACAAGGAAAGTCAGGGTCAAAATGCTATCACAAGTGTCTAGACAGAGTGTTAAACAATGAAATAACCACTTAAATCCCTATTCCATACATGTCTTGTAATTCACGCATTGCCTGTTGTGTAGAAACTATACATTCTTACCGATTTCAAGTTACAAGCTATCGAATACCAGAAAGATTATTAACATCACAAGTTACAGGAATACTGAGGGCATTTTAACACAGATATCAATACTTGGTTGCACAGGTTACTTAAAGATCTTGAGGTTAGTTGCAATCAATAACATTTTACTTTGAGAAATAGGTAACATGATTCATCCTACTTTCAAGTTTTCCTTATCAACTTAAAGCAAAAAAAAATTTCTCTTATTAAGCAAAATGAAATTTATCGGTACATTTGTTCTAGTCTTAGCTTCATGACCATCCCTTTACAACAGATCAACAATAATGTATTAAAGGAAAAGGTTATCTGATTAAGATAGGGCATTTGCCCTTGTCAATTTTTGACTAATATATGACAATATTTATACAGGTGCGTACCTTGGAGCGTGAGATGAAGAGAAAGCAGGCAGCCAATAGCAGACCCTGCAAAGTGGCTTGCATGTCGCTGAACTTGATACCATCCAGGTATAACACAGACTGACTGTACGCGAGGATCAGAGCGTTTAGTGCGAGTATCTTGAACATCTGTAGTGTGGTGACCAGTGTGCAGCGGCCCTGCTTCACCACATGGCAGACTGAGGAGCAAACAACACTGGTTAGAATGCATAGCTTGTGGGCTGAATATGAAAATAACTTGAAAAAACAATAGGAATATATCTATCTGGTGCATTGTTTGGAAAACATAATTCGCTAGTTTACAGGTGAAAAAAAATTACCAAAACAATGAAATGACTTAACTCCTTAACCTTATTAGGGTGGAATGTGTGAAAATAGCCTGATAGAAATGTTGACACTTGTTTGTAACTCTTCACATATAGATCTACTGTTAAATTCTATATAAATAGAGTAACAATGGACTATTGTTTTAGATTTAATCCAAGGTGCAAGCTTCAAATGATAAAAAATCAATGTTTCATTTCTTTATCTATTCAATTGTACAGTTCAGTAATTTTGTTCCAAGTTAAAGGGTGGAACTAGTATTAATTTAACATAAAATTGGTTGAAACTATAAACAAAAATAAAACAATAGCAATACCCAGAAATGATAACCTTAAAAATTAAAATACCCCCGCCGCAGCAAACCTGCAGACTAAGCGAATTTCCATTTGACTGATTGGATTTACACTGAAATGTCTACTTAAAAATTTAACATTTATTCCCGATTTAAATAGAATTAGTTTAACAAGTACTTAGGTTTGCTGCATATGGGAGGGTAAAATTGTTTTTTTTTTTTGTAAAATGTTAATAGTTAGTAAGAAATAAAAACATTTTCCAAATTTGATCAAAATATGATCATAAACAAGCAAACTACAACAGTTTACTTATTCTCCATAAGAATAACATGGGAATTTTAAATTTACAATTTTTTGGAATTTTCTCCGTAACCGTTAGGCGCATAATAACGCTTCAATATACTAAATTATTTGTTTTTTTAAGCTCTACAAAATGGTTTGGAAATAAATTGCAAAATTTTAAGTTTTTTGGGTCAAAAATGGGAAAAACCTATTTTTACCCCATAAAACCCCCCGTAAACACCCGTTCCCATGGTCCGATCATGCTGGATCGCGAACTCGTTCGAATAAACTTAGGTTTACACGTTTGTACCAAATTTCATCAAAATCGGATCATTTTTGCTTGAGTTATCGTGCTGACGGACACATATATATATATATATATAAATATATATATATATATATATATATGAATTTGAACGGATGGTGTTTTTGGCCTCTAGGGACCTCAAAACGAAAAAAAAATCGGTCCCGCGTCCAGGTCTTACCATGAGTACTACGGTAATAGCTTATTCCCTATATGGGAAATTCGCTAAAAGAGACAAAAAACCACAAGACAAACTAAACAAGCAAATAACGGGTGTTTAATGAAAAATGTGATTAAAGTGTAAGGTGCAAGACATAACGGGGTTGGTTTCATTAAAGTAACCACATACCAGAAATCGATGATTCAATTCCTACAGATCTGTAAGACGATTAAAATTGCAGTCAATTACTGTTACCAGTCTGGTGATCAATAGACAAATGCTGCTAACAAATTGAGAAACTTACTGCACTGTATGGAAGAGAGTTTGCTGGTGAATGGTGCCGCAATACTGGCATCTCCCAATTTTACAATTTGTGCTTGATCCTGTTCTTCCAGTTCTTTAAGTAGTTTTTGTAAATGTGAATGTGCCATCTGCAATGAAAAATCGTGAAATACTATAGATCCTTTGACTTTATACAGTATCTTTCACACATAGACTATTCATTAACAATAGTCTTAAATTTTAATCTTGGTTATAAACATTATTGTGTCTTAATAAAAGCCGTTCTGATATTGTTGAATGGAACAGTTGCAAAAGAACAGTTCATTATGCTATTAAAAGCACAGGGTTTTACCAATAGTGGTACTTAACTGGTATAATAATGTGTCTAGTTATCGTTTCCAACATGAACGGTTTGGTTTATTATCATAAATCATATGACCAAATAACCAAATGTGGCCAAAATACTGGCTCTGTCTTCTGCTTGAAGATGGTGGAGCAATTGGTGTCGATGTTTGCACCACTCTATCAGCTGACGATAGTGACGACAACTAACTAACTAACACTGAAATAATCATACTATAGCCTAAGCCTACTGATTGATAATATTTCATGATAAATATGCCCTAATCATCATGGTTGACAATTTGAATTTTGTAAATAAAAATATAACCAATTAACTTGGTACTGAAGGTATCGGTACCGACATTCCACCATCGATTCTCGGTCCCGGTACTTTTCCCAAGAACCGGTGGAACCGACATTTGACGTTAAGTACAGACCCATCACTACTAACCTCATAAAAATACATATAATTAAGAGATCTAAAATTGACTTTTCCTTAACATGGCTGTACTAAAATTGTATCTATGTGTAAATCATGGGGAGGATAGCTGTTAGGATTTGTGCAATGAAACATACACCTCGGAAGGTACACACCACACAAGAAAAAATCAAATTTCATGTTAATTTATCAAGTGCAAAGTAGATTGTTGAATACACGTAACACTTTTATTGCATTACCTGTTTGTCAGTAAGTGCGTTTTGCTGTCTATGGCCAAACGGTCCGGGGTTTATCATTTTCTGTTTTTCTTTATCTTTATCACTTTTTCTGTGTGAGTCTTTTTCACTTATTTTATCGGGTCTGGTTTTCTCTTTTTCCGTTGAGTTCTTCTTCTTCTCTGGCAATCGCTCAGGAGCATTTGACAGAATTGCAACACCTAAAAGCAGTTCAGATTAACAAATCAGATTAAATATTTGTCTCTTAATTAGGTTTCAAGTACACTATATACACAATCGCTTACTTTAAGGGTCAATATTTTTTGTAACTATTTCAAGATACAAACTACACTAGGTTGCCTACCCACCAACATGGGCGTGCTTCAGTGCCCCAACGTCATTGGTCCCATCTCCGCACATAAGCGTAGTGTATCCCAGGCTCTTCAGACACACTATGATGTACTCCTTCTGTTTAGGAGCCACTCTAGCGAACACTGTCACATGTGGCAAAATGTTCATCAGATAGTCTTTGTGGTTATCTGCCAAGAACTGTAGACCCTGAAACAAGACCATTTGAACATGAGTAATTAATAAAATAGGCAAGAACGATTTTTGTCGGCAGAACTTCTCCGTGGTTTCTCAACCAAATTTGTTAGTTTATGGCTCATTTGAAAGATCTCATTGAGTAGATGTCATATAAGGTTTGACATGTTTAAAACGTCCCTTGGGCTCTGCCCCAGTGGCTTTTAAAGTTCCAATGTTTACAGCTGGTAATATTTTTATATGTTAAGCTTGTAATGAAAACAACAATATTTGTGTGAGTACATGGCTTGATTCTTTAGTAATCAACTTGCGACCTTCTCATACTGTGCTCCATTTTACGTTGGAACGGATGCAGTTCCCTGTTATCCCGGCATTCGCAATGACCATCAACAAGGCACAAGGACAGGCAATTAGCAAAGTTGAAGTGTATCTTCCGAAACCTGTAATTGGACACGGTCAGCTCTACGATGCCGCCAGTAGAGCAAGGGTTTTTGCTGGGCTACGGTTCTTCGTAGAGGACACTTCTGAGCAGGAAAAAAAATTGCTTAAGAAATAATCATCGTGTTTACACTAAAAACATTTTTTATCCTGAACTTATTTGAAATTAAAAATGTACTGTTTATGAATATAAAATGTGTATTCATTACATTTATTATTTATTACAGTATTACAGTATTTATTACACCAGTGAGTGCATGCGTTCGTTCATGTAAACAAAGTGATTGGGGAAGACAATGATAATGTTTCTGAGACTAATAATTGAGATATTCTGGGTTTGGTTGCATCCGCAGGAGGCGATGTAGATGTCCAATAAACTGCGGGAGATGTCCACAGGAGATATTAAGGATGTTGCTGAGAATATAATGGACAATGATGATATTTCTTTTACAACGATTTTTGGTATGGTATGATTTCTTACACTAGGTGCACAGATGAAATATGGAGAGGGGAAGATTGTGTAAATTATGACTGTTATGTAACTCACCTCACCAGTGAGGCTCAAGTCGTAGTTGCTGACAAACTCCTTGTAAGACTTGTCTGGAGTCAATGGCAACTTGAGTGATTGGTCGATGGACTCCCAGAACCAATGTTGGTCCCCAGACGATGTCAACACTAATATTCCACCAGGCCTCTGCGTAAACCTGAGCTCCTTGGCTACATGACAAGCTGTCAGAGGGTTATCTCCTGTGATCATCACCACCTATGACACACAAAGTAAATTTAACAAGGAATGGTGGCCAAAATTGTATACCTTATTGGTCATAAGTACAAAAATTTAATAGTAAAAGATTATATGCACAGACAGATATCATCTCAAATGTATTTTTCAAAAAATACCATAAAAATTACAGAAAACTACTGTTTTGGATTACAGACTTATAAAATAGAGACGGAGATCCCTTAGCTTACCTGAGATTATTAGTCCAGTGGCTAATAAAGAGACAATAAAAGGTCACAAATCAAATATTAATGTCACTACAGGACATTTTCAGTAAGTATTGAGTTGAAACTAAGTTTACAACCTTATTGTGTACATCTATTGACTACTGGGCTCTATTTTTTTCAGATGAGCCAGATAAACTCCTATACTTACTTACTTACTGCTGCGGCGTCCCAAATCTCAGTCAATTTTTTGCTTATCTTCAAACTTAGCCTTTAAACTATTCTTTAGTTGCAGCTATTGGAAATATATTGGTGGTTTGCGTCATCTACTTGTAAACCCCAAGCAACCTACCACATGGGACGCGTTGATGATCTCCTTGATGACGGAGCGAGAGTCAGTCTTGAGGGGACAAGAGATAATGACGAACCCCGCAAAGTGGAAGTCTCGTTCCACGTCTTCTCGTGAGAGGTCTCGCACCTGCTGGTGGCTGAGACGGCCGAGTTCGCGCCAGCCTAGCGCCAACACTCGTGCGCCGCGCCGTGACAGCGCCAGGTACACTGCATCATAACTGTCTGGCGCATCCTTCAACTGCAACACAACAGGCTACTCAGTTCTGTGTTTGTGTTTTAGGTGAAGATGATTCAATGCCGTATTAAAGAAATAATTGCCAACCTTAACAAGTCAGATACAACTATACAGAGTGAATTTTAAAGCTATGGCTGCATTGTTTTATGATCGAGGTACTGTCACACAAAAAGAAATCAGATTCTGAATGTGAAAAGTAAAATGGAAATAGTAATTTATAAATAAAAAACTTTTTTAAAACAAAACGTTTTTAAACGCACTAAAAAGTTGAAAATAATTAATAAATATTTGGAGAATATAAATACTTGTAAGATTTAAAATGAAAAACGTGGGGTGCATGCAATAGATAATTTACAATTACCTTCACCTATTGAACCAATGTATTATTATCAATTGCATGCACCCAACGTTTTTCGTTTTAAATCTTACAAGTATTTATATTCTCCACATATTTATTAATTATTTTCAACTTTTTAGTGCGTTTAAAAACGTTTTGTTTTAAAAAAGTTTTTTATTTATAATTTATTTTCTACTTTTTAGTTTTTAATATGTGTGGATGTTAAATCTATTTCAAGCATTTATATCAGATTAAGACAGAGGCATGTGGGAAATCTAAGGTTTATTTGAGTTTCTTTTCATATAATTATGTATTAGATTGAATGTATGGCCTACCTACTAACTATAAATATGTCAATCTATTTAATTTATTGTTTACTTTATAGAATACTAAATAAATAACAAATGACATTATTAATAGAGGTGTGCGGATAGTGAAATTTGAGTTCGGATCGGATTCGGATCGGATAGTTATGGCTCGGATCGGATCGGATCGGATAGTAATAGGTTCGGATTCGGATATCTTCGGATTCGGATAGTTCGCTGTTATTTATTAAATTAATACCAAAATTAATAAGTTAACGTCATTTTCATATATCCTAACATTAAACTAATATTATTGATCAGATCAAAATTACTCTACTGTATGGGTCATTAGGCCTAAATTTATAAACCTGTAATGTATTTTGTATTTTTGTTTAGCCTTTTTATATAAGTTATGGTTAGTTTTAACAATATAATTTAATTGTATAACACCATTCTGGTGCAACATGTTGTACTCCTGAATAAAGATTATATGACTATGACTGTGTGTTTATAACTGTTTTTATGTCCTTAGACCACAAATACGAATGCTGCAATTACATCTTAAATTTCTATAATAGTAAATAAGAAAATAACACATGATTAAAACAAATTGAACAACATTAGCTATTAGCTGGTCGCAGTGTGTTTTTCAGTAAGCTAACATAATTTAATGTTGGCCATCAGATAATACATTAAAGTTTTAAAAGCTTGCTCGCTAATCAGTTAATGTTTATAAAAATATATAAAAGTAAAGTAGGCCTACCTACTGTAAGTTAACATTTTGTTAGTTGTTACTTTGTTGGTTGTTGAAGCTTGATTTGTGTTCAATATAAAAAAATCAAACACTTTTAACTCAAACACTGCCATGAAACTCACTACTTATTTCTCCTTAAAATTCCACAAAGAATTAATACAACAAATGCTGGTAAAAACATGTGTACTAGATTTGATACTTCATCAAGCTTAAATAAAGTAATTAATTGGCAGATCACTGTAAAGCATTACTCTATCTTACAAATAAGTATACCGACAAGAATTTGGGTTAGGGGTTAAAGATAACAATTTTCACCATAAGAACATGTTTAATAGAAAACCTCAGCTGCTCTTGAATTAGCTAGCATATAATAATGACTAAACATTGAATAAAATATTGATTGAACTATATCACACAAACAAATGAAAATAAATAGCCCCTAAATAACAAGTGGGGTAACAAAACCACACACAACATACTACATAGACTACTATCATAAATTTGAACAATTAATAAATACTTGAACAAACATAAATGGATAAAAATATATAAACTATAATAGAAAAAGTCTCATTGGATGGCACTAGTTGTCAAGAAAGGTAACAAAGGTCAACTACTCTGTTGACTAGGCACATTTGGTAAATAAACCATGGTAATTATAGCCTACAACAAACAATAATAAAAATAAAAATTTAGGTTACCTGTAAAACATTAGGGTAACATAAAACATTTAAGAATCACATAAAATGAAGAGATCATTTTGCAATAACATTAATACTTTAAATGACTAAATACTTGTTAACAATTTGTCACAATCACAACACATAATCACATTAAAATGTTAAGAACTTAAGATAAGACTAAGAACAAAATCAATACTCAGATAAAAATTCGCTAAATTTAAGAATTAAAAAAAATAAAGTCAAAGATGTATGAATGTTTTATAACTGTTAGTAAGAGCTCAGAAGTTAGGATTAATGTAGGCCTACAAGCCAAATCAGTCTTTAGCGAGAAACATTAAATACATTTGACAATATCACAATAAAATAAACATTATCACATTAAAGTTTTAAACTAAGGAGATCACTTAGAAGAATTTAAGTTAAATGAAAATTAGTTGAAGATGTAATGATTTAAGAGTTCTTAATAAGAGGTTAAAAATAAGAATATTGTAGGCCTACTACCTACTCTAAAAATCAGTCTTTAAGAATCAGTCTTTAGCAATTATTCAAAAATGTATTAGGCCTAAACAATAAACAATCAAATACATAGGCTATATCACTAAGCGGGAAAATATTGAAACACGAATTGGCACAAATATTAAGAACAAGAACTAAACTAAAATAAACAGAACAACAATAATTATTGACCGTACTGTAAATTCAAAGGCAGATGAATATTCAGGAACTAAAATTAAATAATAATTTAAATTGTAAACTATAAAACAAAATTGGTTAGAAAAGCCATCTTAAAAATATAAACAAATTACCTAAAAATACTAATTTTATACACTACATGATATATTTAAAAAGGTGTAAAAAGGCAACTGTAAAATTTGAACACAAAACAAATGACTTTGTCTGTCAGCCGAGAAACAATGGTTCACTTGAGTACTCCCTCTAGATTTGCGGATTTATGTTCCCATGCAAAAAGCATATTTCTTCTACGTGCTGGGGAAGTAGATTTTCTCGTCTAGAATTAACAATTAGGCCCGATGATGAGAAGAGCCTCTCACTGCTGGTCTGGGTCGCTGGGATTCCGAGGTAGAATTGGGCGGCTCTACTTAAGTTAGGGAAATGGTGGGCATTTACCTTCCACCAGTGTAGAGGATTTTCTACTGTGGATATTCTTTTCTTTTCCAGATAGAAATCTAATTCTTTATCGACAAGGTTGCTGCTACTTGAAGTTTCGTCATCACTTGAATCGAATGTTGACCACAATGTTTTTACATCGGATTGTTTTGAAGTTTCGGGTTGTGTCAGGTCTGCAGAGAGTTCAGTTGATGCTGATGGAGAAGTGGTTGTTGGCTTTGGTAGGTTTGCTATGCAGCTTTTAAGGGTTGTCAAAGCAAGACCTTGTTCCGCTTCACTGAAGATTTTAGTTTTGTACCTTGGATCTAGTATCATTGGTGCGATGTACATTTTGTCTTTTCTGTAAATTGGAAATCTAGATTTTATGGCCTTTGATAGTGCTCTGGCCAGTGATAAACCGGTTCCTTGTTCTCCTTTCCTTAAAAAATTCAACAAGTAGTCTTCTATAACATGAAGTGCCGGGGCAACCATGGAAATTGTTGGGTATTTCTCAGATGATAGCTGGGTTGTCACTTCCTTGAAGGGCTTTAGTATTTCTACGACACCAGAAGCCAATTTCCACTGGCTTGTTGTTAGGTTTTCTATGTCAGCTGAAGCAGCTATATCGGCTGATACGGCTTCCTTCTGTTCCAGAAGCCTACTTAACATGTCGTACCTACTATTCCACCTAGTAGCAACGTCTTGTAGTAACTCATGGTCAGGCAAAGAGAGTCTTTTTTGTATATTCTTTAGTCGGGCTCTTGCACTTGAACTGTGGCTGTAGTGGCCAACAATGTTGCGTGCTCTCTTACACATTTCATTGATCCCGGGAACTTCTGACTCAGCATCGTGGATTGCAAGCTGCAATGTATGGGCAAAGCATGGAATCCTTTCCCATGAAGACTTGTCCAAAGCAGCCTTAATGTTGGCGGCGTTGTCACTGAGGACATAAATAGGGATTTTAGGGAGCTCCCAGTTCTCCACCATCTCTTCTAGTTGCCCCAACAAAAAAAGTGATGTATGGGCCTCTGTTATGTTCTTGTTACCTAGCACAAATGACTTATAATCAAAGTCCTTTGACAGGTAATGAAGTGTTAGGGACATGAACGAGTCATTTGCCCTTGACGTCCATGTGTCTGTAGTCAGGGACATCGATAACAGACTTTTAGCATCTTCTGTAATAGTCGACTTTATTCTTTCCCTCTCACTTTTATAAAGTTCCGGAACCAATGTCCTGGAGAACGTCGTTCTGGAAGGCAGCTGGTATCTTGGTTCCAGTATATCCATCAAATTTTTGAATGAAGCCTCTTCCACTAGAGAATATGGGTGGAGGTCGGTCGTTATCATTCGCGTCACGGCCTTTGTTATCTGTATGTGTCTCGGATGTGAGGTAGTAAAACGTTCCTTTTTCTTAAAAAGATCTTGAACCGATGGTTGTTTCGAGGTTGAGGGTTGTTCTTCTTTTTGTTTGTTTACATTCAAACGCTCTTTGCTAAATTCCTGAAATTCTTTCTTGTGCCTTCTCAGGTGGTTAATAAGACTGCCAGTTGAAGCAGTCTTTCCAATCTGCAAGTAAATATCTGTATTGGAATTGGAAAACTAAAACTTTTTGATCCAATATATTTTTTACTTCAGACCAATTTATAATAATACAATTCTGCAAAGTTGGCGACACAGGATTTGATAACTGTCATTAATATGGCTGTCGTTAGACCATTTGGTAACTAACAACATAGTAGGCATAGGCCTAACCAAATTTTTACTTGGGTACAGTTTCTTAACTGGGCTACGCTAATATTGATTGAAACTATCCATTCGATTAGTAAACCTTCATGCGATTTTTTCACCATGAGCAAGTTTGGTTGGTTAGGTTAGGTTATGATTGTTTAATTTCATAATAGATATATTTTAAAATTTTGATTATTAATCAATAATTTAATTAGCGTAGCCCAGTAAAGAAACTGTACCCAATCTGATTTCTTTCGATATATCAATATTTTCGTTTTCCTTTACGATCCATACCTCCTGTTTTAATATATTTAAACACATTTCAATTACAAATTAACAAACTGATCTTGTTTGTACAAAAATAATATATTATGTCCAAAAATAAAACTGTTCTAAACTAACCTAACATAACTAACCAAACTTGCTGTACCATTTCAACATTTCGTTTGATAACAGAAAAGGCATGTGACTGAAACAAGATTTGGAAATGTTAGCCTAGAGCACGTTTGGTTGGTTAGGTAAGGTTAGTTAAGAACAGTTTAATTTCATTTCAATATAGGCCTACCTAATATTTTAAAATTCTTTGTTGATACTGAACAATATTTAAATACTTATCATAGTTGTCAGCTGACATCTTGCTCAATAATATCAGTATATCCGATTAAAAAATATAGAATAAAAAAAATTAAATTTGCTATAATAATGAATGTTTTCTTTAACAGGAAAGTACCAAATAACTTTAAGGTTAGGTTATTTTATTGTTATTATGAAAATAAATTAAGTAGGGTAAGCCCAATCTATCAATGGGCATCTGCCTCTTCATTGCCAAAACAACAAAAAACCTATCAGAATCATAGATTACTCAAGGGCCTAATTTATATTTTGTAGCCTTTCAAGATTTATTTAAGTTATTTTAATGTTTTTAGACAGTAAAAAACGTGTGGAAAGTAAGGGCTTTGATGCTAGGCTAGGCCTATAACAAGGGTGTGACTTGCACCATTGGTCCTAGCTAATTTAACTTAATCTGCAACGAATTATTCTCACAGTTAAAACATCGCATTTGAAAAATTATTAAAATTAATGTTCAACAAAAATATAACTAAAGACCTACCTTTAGCACAAGTTTGCACGTAATACATTCCGCCTTTTCGGTGTCTTCAAGTTTTCTAAAATAAGTCCATATAGCACTCTTCTTCTTTGTTGATGTAGGCCTACCGGGATCCATTTTTATTCAAAATTTGTAACATTACTCAAACAATATTTTAATTAAGTTAGTAAATTCTCTTCCCCGGTTTGTTGGTTTTGTTATGTCAATTATTGTTGATGTTTTCCAATGTCAAACGAAACAAAAACAACTCCAGTTCTAGTTCTAGTTCCAACGTTCCAGCTTCCAATCCACAGTCCAATTCACACTCACAGTCCACACGACGACCAAATAAAAATCCCACTCACCGAGTTAAACCGGTCAAAAGAATCGCGTTTTATCCCAATTCAACGTCTAAAGTCCGACCTTATCCCGCTTTACTTTTTCCGGTGTTACCTTTTTGACGTAATATGTTTAGATAAGACTATTTAAATAACACTTAAATCTTGCAGTAACACTGTCACTGTCGTAAACAAATTATCCAACAATTAATACGTTTATATATGGAAATGGAAAGCAGCAAATTCCGATTTCCGTTTCCCGCTCTAAGTCTACGATTCCCATTTTCGGGATATAAATCCCGCGGCAGTCGAACTTTTTAACAGTTGTAACGTTGTAGCCTTATTATTGTCTTGCAGTGGCACATAAATAATGGCCGACTAGTGACGTATGTAAGTGCGTCGTAGCGTAGCGCCGCCAAGGTCACACAGCACCCCTAGCAACAGACAACTTACATTGACTTTCACTTGACCTCGGTATATCTGTTCTGCTTTATCCCTGTTCATTCTAGATAAATCGAATCGTAAAGTAAAAGCAAATGAATGAACAGCCGATAAACAACTGAATGAGATTTCGGTATTCCATCATACGGCTTCGTCATCGAGCTCACGGATAATTTAGGCTAGACAAAAGTAAAACTCAAGAAAGAATATAATAAGCACGGGATTAAAATGTATTGTTATCCATTTTTATTGAATAGGGATGGGCATCGATAGGTCAACCATCGATGTTCACCTTCGAATATCGATTGTCATTGCTGTATTTATTTGTAGATTCGGTTATTTTCCACGGCGGTCGGCGACGATATTGATTTTAGTTTTGTGTCATAGACGATGACTCATCGACCGCTGTAACGTCATGTGAACGAGTGGTGTTGAAATTATTACGTCGTGGGAAAATAATGATGATTTAAGTAACCTTATGAATATTTTGACCTCTGTCTCAAACGTCATTATATACAGTCTATCCGGAAATGTCGGATATTTAACGGATAGTGTCGGATATCAGTTTTGGGCTCGGTTCGGTTACGGATATCCGAACCGAACCGAAACCGACCCGAAATTTCGGATATCCGCACACCTCTAATTATTAACAAACACCTTTATATATGTAATCAGATTGTTTATCTTTATTTTGAAATGTTTGTTTGTATAAAGAATCTCTGGGGAGCATAACCTGTCTTAACCTCTGCTCTTCGAACTGTCAAATTTAAGTATTTACAGCTGACTTAAATTAATTGATATATTTACATTCTTTCAAAATGTAAACATGGAAAATTTGGAAGTCCATGGGGCATAGTCCAAGGGAAATATGAAAATTAAATTATATAATATTGCATTGTCATCCATTTGTGAGCTATGTTTCAAATTTCAAGTCCCTAGCTCATCAGGAACTTCGTTTAAAATTGATATCAAAATTTTTAGGAAAGGAACTAGCGAGCTAATAACAACAAGTCCATGGGGCTTAGCCCAAGGGAAATATGAAAATTAAATTATATAATATTGCATTGTCATCCATTTGTGAGCCATGTTTCAAGTTTCAAGTCTTGAGCTCATCGGGAACTTAGTATAAAATTGATTGCAAAATTTGTACCGGACAAGAAAGCGAGCTAAAAAAAACGTTTTAAAAATACATACAATTTTGTACACTCAAAATAGGAAATGGTGTCAACATTTTTCAAATACAGCTTTAAGGAATTTTAATATGTTTTTCTCAAGTTATAGGCCTTTTATTGTCAACAAATTGATATTTTAATTTTAATATTGTCATCAAGTAAGCAATGCATTTTGGTCTGATATATGTTAATAAATCATAGATTGTGTAAGCTTTAAAGGAAAATGTTTTTGTCACACCTATTGATGGACTTGAGAAGTCTGAAACTTTAGTAGTACTAACAAAAAATCACTTGACGGAGCAAGGTAACTTAAACCATTTAGCTTAAGGGAATAAAATTTGTGCCAGTTCCTAAATAGGCTACCACTTATTACAAAAGATTGAAATATCCTTAACAGAAATCTATCACAGTATACTGTCAGAATGTATAATTCATTTAATGGCTATATTAAGCATCAATGTTATGGGGGAAGTAAGCAAGAACAGCTGAGAGTTACACCATTTAGCTATTGACAAATTCAGGTTAGTTGTTCAATGCATTTTCAAGGTAAATTAATCGTGGTGGAAAAAACATCAGTAAATTCTAAATACAAGGATTTTAATCGGTAACAGCATTACTGTGTTACTTTTATACTTGTACTAATATATATTGTTGAAACTAAGGGCCTACCATAGGTTTTATGGTTTCAGGTGCTCCCTTGATAGTAGCCATGTAGGTAGTGTCTGTAGTGCCGGGCAGTGTGTAACCAGCCACTACTGACATACGCTTTAATGTAGAGGAGAAGTGATGACGGTGGAATATCTTCATGCCGGGAGCTTTGCCTCTCTTGGGTATAACAGCGTCACCTATTACAGACGAGAATAGCACAATCAACACATCACTTGGTCAAATTTGTTTTAAAATGTTTAGATAAAATGCTTAAAATTGTTTGAATACATCACAAATAAATTTCTGGCAACAATCTGATAAAAACTGGGATTAATGTCTCAATGTTATACAACCTATCAGTATTTCTTTAGAACATTCCATACCAGATGATTCATAAACGATACAGCCAGAGCATTTCACTGACAAACACATAACTAGGATAGTCAACAATACATTTTCACTAAAAATCATCCAAAACATTTGATAGTTGCCAATTTTTTTTTTTTGTTACACTTACGAAAACTAGAGAAAAAAAATCATTATAAACTCAAACTGTAACACACTCTATTAGTAGCTCATAATTTAACTAAGTCGTTTTTAAATAACATATTGGCTTTAGCTAACTTATTCCATGTAGATGGGATGTAGTATACTACAGAATTTTTTGAATATGAATAGTTTTACCCTTTGTAAGGTTCCAGTCAACAGCTGTAAGAGTCGCCTTCTCTAACGGGTCGCCGACTAGTCCGTCCTCTAGCTGCACCAGTGAGTGACACGTCGCTAACACTTGTACACTCTCCAGTCCTGCATCTGACAACGGTGTGACTGCCTCAGGCGATGACCTACCACACAAGCATACAATACATTCAACAGCTGTTTAGCTGATGGGTAAAATGGAGAAAGCTTTAAAATGAAAGATATCCTAGTCTAATGAGTAGTTGACAATATTGTAGGTGATTAAAATATAGAGACTTAAAGAACAGTAGGGGCTACTTGAGATGAACAAACGCCATAACAATTCTGAATCTTTAAAATAAAATTTTGACGTCTTACTACATCAAGAGCAACAAGATAAATATTCTTAAAATGTGTAAAAGGCAAGGACTTAAACTTTGCACTGGAAAATGTAGCAGTTTGGATTTCTCAACATTATGGGTAACTTGGGTGTGATAGAGTTCCACTAACTTACATTGACAAATGAGTCTTCCAGCTCTACAGCACAAGGAAACTTGCAAGATACCGGGTACTTCTTTTGAGTTGTGTATGTAAAAATAATTAACCTTACATGAGACTATCTCAATAACAAAGAAATGCATACAGCCAGGATGGTGATAAATTTAAATTTGCTTTTCATATTTTGCCAACAAAAAACTGATCACAGATTACACCTCACAAGTGGCGGCATTTGCAATGGCAGCGCTAATTTCAACACTCCACTGCAGACAAAGTACGAGAGATATGATATGCAATGCACACTCCCATAGCTGGACGTGTACTGAGTGTAGGAACGCTCTGTTACTAAGATGGCAGCAATAGGACGGCCTCAAGTGGCCTCAATGCGAAGCGTCGTCTATTACTTTCTGGACTGCCATCGTAATTTAGTGTTTTAAACTCGGGGAGTTACAATGTATGGTTCAGGTCATAAGATGCAGATTTTTCACTTTTGCAGGACGGATGATGAAAATATAATCTCATTCATTCGACACTTCTTCACTCATCCATACCCAGGGTGGGAATCATGTCAGAATGTCAAAATTATTTTTGAATCCAATTGTCTTAGCCTAAATGGAACAGAATCAACCTTATTAGGAAACAAATATGAAACATTATTACAAACTGGATTTCATGCAACTAAAAATGTGTTAGCTTTGACAAATGAGATGTTTGATTAGTAAATATCAAGCAAAATTCAACAATTACCCAATACCGGCTATGCCTTCCACAACCAGATTGTCGCTGGTCAAGGTGCCTGTCTTGTCAAAGCAGCAAATCTCCACCTTGCCTGCGAAGGGGATCCTGAAAGGCTCAGTACAAAACACACCTGTAGACATACCGAACAAAACATTGAGAAAAGTGTCAGTTCAAAATTGTTATTTAGTAAACATTGTTTTTAATAGGATTTTTTTGGAGGATAGCAGGCTTACCTGAATGGGAAAGAGCCCAAACTGGCACAGGAAACACAAAACTTGACAACTATATACACAAAACATTAGAATATTTCACTGTCACTGACAGCATTTTCAACTAAGGGCGAGAGAGTTTTCTACATGTTCAAAAAGGACATGATTTTTCTACATGATTTTTGGACATGTAGAAAACTCTCTCCCTTAGTTGAAAATGCTGTCAGTGACAGTGAAACATTCTAATGTTTTGTGTATATAGTTGTAAAGTTTTGTAAGTTGCCAGTTTGGACTCTTTCCCATTCAGGTAAGCCTGCTATCCTCTCAAAAAATCCTAAAAACCTAGGCCCTTGTGCTCTATGCTACATTGTTTTTGTTACTAATTCTTGAATGTTACGTGGGGTGTGTAATATATGCATATTGATTTATAACATTTAATATTTGTATTGGCAACAGTGATGTAACGGATAATTCAGTTGAATAAATTAATACCGTTGGTAGAACATTAAACCAATCACCGACAGCATCCTATTCCCCACCTGTCCCGTATGATGCTTCTCCTCGGCCTCAGTTGCCCGCTACCTACACCGGCTTCACCATGTAACGTTCCATCACTCCTTTAATGTCAACTGGCGGTAATTCAGTTCAGTATAATGCGCCTTCTTATTTCACCCCGGTCTTACGAGTGCTTTAAGTAGTGTTATGAAATAGTTCAGTGAGTACGAACTTACCAGGGTGCAGTTAGTATTTCTTTAGGGAAAGATGGATTTATTAAAATGATGTAACAGAACACCATCTAAGGTCCCTAATATGCGTTGCAACTTTTGTTATCGTCAGATTTTAATCAAATGAAGGCTAGCACAACATGCAAACCAATCTTCAGGCTACTGCAGTTTGCAGAGTTTTGAGGGTTATGAAGTTTATATGAATTTTTATTCTGTGAGTTTCAACAGCATTTTGGCGCGTTTTACAGGTTTTGTTCAATCCCTGGTATTGCTACTATCTAACATAAACCTATGGTATCATTAATTGATAGCAATGACAAATTTAATCTGGGTTCAGATCAACCCCTTTATGGGATCAACCACCAACCTTCAGATTAGAAGGTTAGCAAATACTATAACTTGTTATGAGTTACCATTCATGAAATGGAAACTATGAGAATACACAAAATAGCATGGTAAAAGACAGAGCTTGGCGTCTTGTGTCCTACTATTGACTTTTGGATACTGAAGTACACATTCCATCTATTTGAACCAGCTGTTGCCAAATTTTATAGAAAAAGAACATAGTTCTGCCAGTGTGCAGATTGCAGCTTGTGTCTAGAAATCTATTTTCAACTTTATTTGAAGAAAAGCATCAAACAAATCAAAACAAATTGGAATTGCCATAATCAGTGGTAAACCTGACCCTCGGTTCCAATATACATGACTGGGACGGGTGGCGTCGTCCTGTAATCCAGCTACTAGGAGGTCACGAATTGTGGATATTTATAGGCATGCACTGTGGATGCGATACTCTCTCGTGTGGATTAACGTCTGCACGAGTGAGCACTACAACCATCCGCAGTACTATCCTGATAATTAGACCAATTCGTATATACCAAGGCAAAAATGTGGTTCGGATTCCACTATAAACTGTAGGTCCCTTAGTTGCCATTAGCTGTATGGGCTATTAATTAACAGCTGTGTCAAAGGAATATGTCGGCCTTAGTCACTAACAAGACTACAAGATCGCACCACTCATCCTACACTCATCTCCATTCATACTTGGCTTAAAATACCTACTTTGTATGGTCGCCATTTCATCGAAAAGTATTAAAAGTAAAAAGAGCTTGGTGTCTTGTGTCCTACTATTGACTTTTGGATACTGAAGTACACATTCCATCTATTTCAACCAGCTGTTGCCAAATTTTATTGAAAAAGAACATAGTTCTGCCAGTGTGCAGATCGCAGCTTGTGTCTAGAAATCTATTTTCAACTTTATTTTTTGTTATTGAAATAGTTACGGTGGCATAAAAGATGTTACAGGCCTAGTTAACAATAAGGCGTCCTATTGGTTTGAATTTGTTAGGTCTGATTATTCAACAACAATCTGTAATTTATATAAGCAAAATATGTGGATGGTTTATACTTCAACTACTTTACATCAATTGTGACTTTTAAAAAACTGGTGACAACTTAAACATGGAGATGGAATGTCTATCAATAGTCAAAGATCCTATTTTGAAGGCAAATGCAACTAGATTTCCCAACTATTTTAAATTAAACGTGACTTCAATTTCCTGAAGCCAAGTTTCAAATTCAAGTCTGGTAGTTTACAGAGGAATCTAGACACACGATATGATGACAAACATAACTCACCCAGTTTGGACAGTGATATGAGCGAGGTGTTGACTGCCAGTGACAGTTCTATAGGCAGCTCTGGCGGTACAACTGAGGTCAATATCAACGTACACTCCAAGAACAACTTGTACTTGTTTCTACTCTCGTCTTCTGAGCCTGTAAATAAAAATAGTACTTAGAATTCACAGTGAGAGAATAAAAACTGATTTTCAGGCTGGGAAGTGGTTATATTGCATACAAAATAGCTGGAAATGTAGTATAACTTGGAAATGAAGAAAGCAGATTCAGTATTCTTCACTTAGTTTTCTTACTAACCTTTAATCCAAACATAGGCTGCTGCTGCAATGGCGAAGATAAGCAAGAATAGAATAAATCCAAATGTTTCTAGGTTGTTAGCTGTTACTCTCTTGACTCCAAAGAGTATAGTGCGGAGAAGTTTGCCTTGGGAGGTGTTGAATCCAGTGCGTAAAACATAGGCTACACACCCGTTGTCTTGTGCTGCAAAACAATAGGTGGTAAATGATCAAAATACCTAATCCATATCATTTTCTTATTCCATAATTTATTATTTACAGCCAAATAGGAGGAAATGAAATTTTAACTTGAACCAATACAAATTTATTTATTTGATAAATGCAACAATGAAAAATTAATTATGGTAAATTAGGGGGTATTTATAATTCAAGCCTGGTATAATTTTGTGGATATGTTACACTTGACGAAATGTTTAAGTTATGTGAGCTTAGTTCTCAGCGTTTCGAATAATCTCTATTGAAATAGTCAGTAATTTGGTGGATCAGTATTAGTTCAATACAGTCATTTTACATTAACATTTCAGATTACATTTAAATAAAATTTGGTAATCTAGTACACCCTGTATACAAAAAATGCAATGTTTGTTCAAATATAAACTGCTCTAGTGCCTTTAAGAATCAAATTAGAACTATGAGAGAGGTGTTGTTTTGCAGAATTAAAAAATGTTCATATTAAAAAATACTTTTCTATTTTTTTATAATACCTACTATAAAGAGAATACGCACTAATAAAGAGCTTCGAGAGCTATACAGAGACCCGGACATAATAGCCCAAATCAAAAGCAGAAGACTCAGGTGGGCAGGCCATATCGCAAGAAGAGAACAAAATGCAACAATTAAAGCGATAAATGAAGGACTAACAAGAGGAAAGCGGCCCTTGGGACGACCACGACTTCGCTGGAAGGACCAAGTGGAAAAGGACTTGAGAAGATTGGGGGCAGAGGCTCAATGGATGCAAGACAGAGAGAGATGGCGAGGCATTGTTGGCGAGGCCAAAAACCTTCTGAGGTTTGAGTGGCCTAATAGGTAAGTTAAGGTAAGGTAATAATACCTACATATTTAATAAAAAAAACTAATTTTTGAAAATATTCTTAAATATACTTTTATAGTGGTTAATTACAGTCTAACCTTGATATAACGAACCTCGATATAACGAATTCCTTGATATAACAAATTTTTTTGAATCCCCTAGAACTCTCCATAAGACACAATGTATGTTTTACCTCTACATAACGAACAAACCATATCAACGACCTTGATTTAATGAATTTTTCATGATCCCGGCTAAAATGAGACACCTCAATATAACGAATTTATCATTGTCAGAACCTCTACATAGCGAACTACTTAACTAATTGTCTGCGTGCCTCCCTCGATACAACAAACCCCCCACCCCCATTATTGTTTTTGAAAAATCAGTTTCTTCATCAAATGAAATGGAAAGGTGACTTCAACACTTGTGCTAACATTCGTCTGCTCCGTTTACACATCCCTGTCTGCTGTCGTCGCTGCATGCGCGCTATGTTACAACTGAGAGAGAACTGATTTCATTCTCTGAAGACTGATGACGACGTTATGTTTAGTAAAATGTGATTGGGTGATAAGTAACTATGGTGACTTGTACAATTTTTGGATGAAGAGAAACCTAAGAAATAAAAAGAATACAAGAACAAAGCAAAGAGAAAGAATAGCAACATCGTTATCTTAACATTCCTTTTAAGAGTGTTTTTATTATCTTTAAGTTGGCTATGATCATACACTTTTATAACGACTTATCTAATATTTTTATTATTTTCAATACGATTTGTTTAAACTAAGGCAACACCAATGCTATAGTTGATGATTATTACAGTATTGACATTCCTCTGTTGTGATTTAAAGCAGTACTGTAGCCTACCGGCCTATCACGAGCAGTAGCTTACAAAACTATCTACTGTTTTGTTTTGTTCTTTGCGTGTTTTATTGCTATACAATAGAGTGTTTGGCTAGGTTTTAGGTGGGTTATAGTAAGCTGTGATTTTAAACTTACAGTATGTAACCTGTGGACCTATGGAGGCAGTGTGTTGGGGAGGCCAAGTACCATCTAGGGTACCAGTGGCCACAGCAGTAAGTAAGTAAGTATGTAACCTGTTCCAAGGTCAATGTCTAGAAATGTCATGATTGCGCAATATTAAAGATCCCTACCCTTTAGTACCCCAGATAATCGAGGTTCTACTTCACAATGTAAACACTGTACTGTAAAGTACTGTAGCCTATGCTACTTTAATCGTGTTTTAATGAGGTCAAATCCCGACCTATATTGACTGATGCTGGTTCTGAACCTCGACTTAGCGAAATTCCTGCAAACCTAACCTCAATATAACGAACCTCGTTTTAACGAAATCCTTGATATAACGAATATTCAGTTCGGTCCCTTCAGATTCGTTATACCGAGGTTGGACTGTAATAGTAAAACTATCATAAGATCATAATCTATTTTTATTGTAAAATATGTAAGAATATATATAGGCCCTAGCCTAAATTGCAATTACGATTGCCCCTGTCAACATTACTTTACCCTGCAATACAGGAAAATTAATTATTTTAATCAAATTAATTATTTTAATCAGTGACTTGAATAATCAGTAAAATTGAGATATTTAACACTGTGGGTGATTGAAGTCCTACTGACTGTTGCCTTTATGTCAAGGTTACCTCGGAGGCCTGCGGATGATTTTCCCGGAGGAGTGTGTTGGACCACTTTAGTGCCTCCAAACAATACGTGCAGCTTCCCATCAGCCTCCACGTCCAGTATCTTGTGAGGATCTACACCATCAATCGGCTCCTTCATCTGTGGTACTGACTCACCTGTCACGAAACACAACATTAGACTACTTAGCTACCATACTAATAGACAAGGGAGGATATATAGTTGCTGCCTAATTGAATTGATTGGCACGTGGGCTGGAGTTCCAAAAAGTTTTGGAGGGGACAGCACAATACTTGTAGGTACCCGACTAATTTTCCAGGACAAAAATGAACAAAAGGAAATGGCACTCCACATACAGGTTGAAACAGGACAGAACTGTTTTATTGATTTTGACACAGTTGTACCCAATCCTTTGACAAATACCACAAATGTACGGTATGTGACTGTGGAAGCTTGTTCATGGAAAAGATCACACATAGACTGAAGGTTTGCATTTATTGCTAGTAGGTACTAAAGTAAACTTATTTGATAAACGTCAACAATTTATTGTCAAATTTCAAAAAGTAAATAAAGAATAGGCCTAAATTTAACCAAAGTTTTTAAAATATTTTGCTTAAGTAGTAGTACCTAAGTAAGAAAATAGCTTGAATTGTTGTCTTGTCCAACTATTAAGAGATAAAACAATTTTCCGTCCTGTTTTACATGAGAAATTCCTGTCCTCCAGACCCTTAAAAACTATTAATTACCTATCTTTTATACGGCTTCAACTTGTTTTGATCCAACTACACTTACCAGTAAGCATGCTCTCATCCACGATACAAGGGCCCCTGATCAGCAGCATGTCACAAGGTACAAGGTTGTCGTTTTGTGACCTTGCAATGGACACAATGTCACCAGGCACCAGCTGATCACTCTGTATAGGTCGCCACCGACGGTTACGATATACCTGAACAGATTATTTATCTAATATAGTTGATTTAATTGTGTACTTATGTAAAATATTTACTAGGCCTATATTCATTCGTTTTCTGATCTTTTACACTGATATGCTAACACTGAAATAAAATTACCTACTATCTATACATCAAAGAACAAATGTAATTGAATCTCAGCTAATGTGTTGATATGTTGAAACAAAACCCCAAAACTAGCAAAATCTAGAAATCTTGCCTAAAGTTTTAGATTTGACATTTGATTGGCTAGTTTGGAGGATTGAAACTTAAAACTAACTTCTTGATCAGCAGCATATGTGTTATTAAATTACCTAAAAAAGCAAAACTATATACGTCTAATAGCACTTGTTGTTGTTGTTGTCTATTTACACTTATACTGTTGACTTACAATACGGTAAACACATGTAAAAGTTGGTAAGAGGTGATCGATTTCGATTGGACACTCCAATCATCATCAGATATCATACATTTGCCTATTGGGTCTGATGATGATTGGAGTGTCCAATCGAAATCAATCACCACTTACCAACTTTTACATGTACTTTATTTACCGTCTTGTAAGTCAAAAGTATAAGTATAAATATATTATTACAAGTGTTATTAGACGTATACAGTTTTGCTTTTTCAACTTAAAACTGCCCTGTTGAAATTTATTGTGTCATCAACCAGTCCTAATTCCTGCTGTATTTTAGATACGCTATCTAAAAAAAAGACTGTAATTCAGTCTTACAGCTTTAGAAGCAGAATTGAGAAGAAAAGCTAAAAGGGATAAAACTGTGTACAGCAGATTAATTATCAAATTCACCTGCAGCATATGTGGTTTGTTGCCCATTTTCCTGATCTCTGCCATGTTCCGCAACTGTTGCTGCACCAGAGTGTACTCAAACAAGACGAGCATGAGCAGAGTGAAGAGAGAGTAGTACCAATACTTGTCTAGGCACCACAGTCCTACGCAGAACACTTGGAATACAAAGAACGGCGCTGTCGCTCGCTCCTTGAACAACTCCATAAACTCTGGCACAACCATGTCCAATCTGTAACATAGCAAAAAGTCAGCAGTTTCAGACTAAAACTAACAACATCTTTCATTTAAAAACTTTTGAATATCGAAACTCACCGTTCGAATCTCAAAACCGAAACTTTTCCAAAGTTTTCATAGTTTTGTGATTTTTTGACACATCAGTAAGTTACTGGGGACTGTTAGGCAACCAGTTTTTAAGTCACTTTATAAAATTAAAATTATTTTTCAATGCTCTTTATGAAGTATTTATTACCAATTGAGAAAAATACAAAATAATACAAAACTTACACATTTTTGCCGTATTTAATTTCTGCACTTGCAATATCAGTGTCCTCTTGATAACCCTTCCACTCAGTGTACTCCCTGAATGACATGTCGGTTGGGAACTGAAGCCCACGGAATTGCTTCTTATCTTCATCCCATACATATTTTGTCTTTTGAAATATGAACCAGATAGCATTTTGTTCTGGTACTTTGGAATCCTGTAAAAACCCTTATGGTGTATTTAATCTGTTAAAACTATAAAACATTTTGGTTATTCTGAGCCAAGTATGGGTCAACTTAAATTTTCCTCATATTACCGTTGATTTTTCTGTAGGTTAGTAGTAACTGGAAAATGCAAGAATTTTTAGCCGAAAAGCAAGTATTTGGAGCAGGCGACTATTTGAAGGTCAAAGGGCGTTCCGCGTTGTCATTCATTATCAGCCGCTACAAATCAGTTAGGTTAGGTTAGGTTAGTTTAGTCAGTTATTTTAGGTTTCCGGTAAAAATATGTGTGTTTTATTTAACCATAGGACTGCCCTGATGGTTTGGATGAATGTCCCTGCCATTTTTGTAATTTTGCAAGAGTTCTTTTTAAAAATTTGCAGTGTCTAAATTACTTATGATAACCTAGTCATATACATACTCATTTTGTAGAGAAAAGAAGAAGATTTTGAATAAAATAAATAAATGAATATCCCTAGGGTGTAATTTATTTGCTACAGTTGAAAAACTAAAATTTATGTAAACTTTTTTACACAAATTTCAAAAGTAGAGTCCTGATATTTTCCTACAAAACTATGAACAAAAAATTCAGGATATACAAAATGTTGACATTTTATAGGTTTGATTTTTGAAAAAAAAAAAACTCACCCCATCTGAATAAATAAATATACGAAGTTGGAAAATATTGATAAATGTACACTAATTATTTGAAACGCTGAAAAATAGCAAATATCA
Organism: Macrosteles quadrilineatus; assembly: GCF_028750875.1. Classification (NCBI taxonomy): domain Eukaryota; kingdom Metazoa; phylum Arthropoda; class Insecta; order Hemiptera; family Cicadellidae; genus Macrosteles; species Macrosteles quadrilineatus. The sequence goes on from NW_026542601.1 coordinate 56,277,931, forward strand.
CTGTAATAAGCCAAGACTGTTATATTAGTAAAGGTAATAATATAGTTATATGATATAATACACTTTAGTGCACAGTGATAACTGTTTTATCAGTTTTATATGAGTTGAAAAAGAAAACATTATTTTTGTCGTAAAAGAAAATAAGTTATTAAAGCTCTATGTATTTTTTTAAATTTATGATGTAACTAAAATGGTACAAATATTCCGTAGTATATATATTTCTGAACGAGAATATATACCTATGGATATAGAAATAATAAGTAGCTAATAAATGTTTCATAAGCATTTTAGATGAGTTCGGAAAGTAGCCGGTCAAGGTGAATTGACAAGTCGCTTCGTCTCGAGCGTTTCGTTATCACTAAAAAGCAAGCGACATTTCATAATCACACGTCATTTTACCACAAAGAATAATCATTTACCCATAATTTACTAGTAAATCTTTAAGTTTTATTGTAAAAAATGTGTTGTTTTATTTAGTGAGTGGATGTGATGGGAATTATTATTATCCATGTTATTATGGGTCATATTATCATTACCCATAATAACATGGATAACAATTACTATCACATCACTCAAGAAAACAAATAAAACAACACATTTGTAGCGATAAAACACAAATAAAATATGTATTTACAGCTGCACACAAGACGTGAACGCCGCACAACAGTAATGGCGACTTTCACCAAAGAAACAGTTAATTATGCTGTGTCAACAAGAACTCTGTATTTCAATTTGTGCGTTTTTATTTCTGGCCACAGATCAATATAAATTACATCATTGTGTTATTTTTAACAAAATCCTTTATTGATTTATTAGTCATTGCCACGAATACTACAAAAATACTGGAATGGATCATAAACATACACAAATGACGTTTTTTGGTCCGAAAGTAAACAAAGCCTATACTAATAGCATTAATAATTAACATATGGTTTTGTTTATTTTCGTGCCAAAAACGTCATTTGTTTATGTTTATGATCTATACCGGGTCTTTTCTAGTATTCGTGGTCATTGCCTAAATGACGATTTTCGTAATTTCAAATGTCAACTGATTTCTAAATATTATTTCCCAAATTGTCTGACATGATAATCACGTGATTCTTGATACGAAAATAAACTCCAGAACAAAACTACAATTACTATTGGTAGGTACCAACTACAACCAGTTTCAAGCAAGATTATCGGCGCTAAGATTTATTGAACATGAGTAATGAATTGACGCGGCAAACTCAAAATCGTCTTGCGCCTACATTTTCATTCAAATTGTAGCGACAACAAAATCGATTTGTTAATGCTATAAGTTTCGTTTGTGTATATAATGAAAGTTTAGAATCTCTTCTTTCAAATGGTATCAAAATTATTTGGTTTTGGAATAATTTTAAATGAGTTATAAGCTGTTTAAAAGAAAGTGACACTATATGACGATTTTCGTCATATGGGCATTTTGGAAGCACAGACATAAGGGGAGTGTTGCACGACGTCCAAGTGCCACGACGTCCAATAATATTTTTCCAGTGCCACGACGTCCAAAACATCATTTTTGAGTTGTTGCACGACGTCCAAGTGCCACGACGTCCAAAAGTACAGTAACTGCCAAAAATATAGTCTTTCTACAAGCTTTGGACGTCGTGGCACTTGGACGTCGTGAAACAGCGCACTGTAGAATTGTAAAGAAGTATCATTTGCACCACGTCCAAAGCCTCTGCCAGTTGCACGACGTCCAAGTGCCACGATGTCCAATCAATATTTGACTGTTGCACGACGTCCAAGTGCCACGACGTCCAAAGTACCTGCAAACTGTGAACACTGTTTGCCGACCTCAGTGCATACAGTTCGCATTGCAATTATTGAAGGCAACTAGTCCTAGTCAACTGTTTGAAAGTTGTCAACCGCTTCGTCTTCGATTAATGTTTAAATTATTCAACATTCAATGGTTCTAATTGAACTAATTATTTCATTAGCTAAAATTTTTTATATATAAAATAAATACTATGTCACCGTACAATGTAATGATGCAGTATTTCTGTTGTTATGATTGCATAATTGATTTCTACAAAATAGAGAGCTATGTCATAGAAACAAAATAAATAAATGACTACACTATTCACTATATTGTATGATTAATAAAATAAATTAATCACTAGCCCAAAAGTAAATATGGTTGGTTTAATGTGTGTGTGGTTTAGTGGTAGAATAATTCTAAGTACTGCAGTAGAATAGAATCGTCGTACTATATCAATTGGTAGCAAATTTACTCGTAAGATAAAATGTATGCACAGTTTTATAACAGCTGTAAGACTTATCATTTAAGTAACGGTATCATTGAAATTGTATAACTTCCATTGAACAGAAATGAGATAAGTAGATATTGATACACAATATATGAATTTTCATACACTTATAATATGACGAATTCAAAAAAGTTTTATGCGCCAAATGTGCTAAATATTATGTAAACGATCAACTTTTTAAGCTATAATGATGTTACTACAATGGTTAAAAATGTTTCCTGTGAAACACTGGGAATAATTCGTTTTAAAAGAAATCATTCATCATGGATATAGGAAATAATTAAGATTCTATAATCATTGCCCTATCAACCTAGGCCCTTTTCCTGAGTGTTATGAGGTTTATGTTTTGATTTATTTTTGTGTAAACCGTAATATAATCCCCCTGCCACAGCAAATCTGTAGACTGAATTTCCATTTGCCTGATTATATAATTTCACTAAAATATTTTAGAAAATTACCCTATTTTCCATATTTATTTATATTTTCCTATTTTTCCTATTTGTCGGTTTGGAACTATTGTGATAGCTTTTTGTTTACAGTGCAAACCATGGATGTATGGATGTATGGATGGATGGATGGATGTTTGTTACAAGCAAACGCGAAAAATACTAAACCGACAAGGTTGAAATTTGGTATGATGAGATTAACATCCCCGATTAACATATTCTTACCTCAAAAATTCTTTCAGTCTCCACCCCGGTGGCTCTGGCTCTGGACTTTCTCTAGTTAACCTTATGAGAATTCATATTTAAAGAAATTAAAGAATTTTGTCAGCCGTTTCAACTGTACAAGTTGGTTCTATGATATTAAACAGCATTAAAAAGTTATAAGGCTCGCCAAACAGGGTGCATCACTATTATGTTGTTTGTTTGCATTAATGACCACAGCTAATTTGAACCAACTAGCAAGAAAAAGTTGTGGTACACAATGAGAACTTTACTTTTTTCCATGGTCTAGGTGCAGTGGTAGAACATCAGGACTATGGTAGATGTGTGCTACACAATAGGATACCGTATAAATTAAAAGACCAGTTTTTTTTTTTTTTAAATCGTGTCCTCTCCCATAACTGCGATAGCCTAAGCATTTATACTCATATGACAACCCCGTACGAAGGACGGGTATACTCTACTAGTAACACAATAATACAAATACAGTATACTAATACAATAATACTGTAGGTTTCCGTAGTCTGTGGCCATAGGTTCGTCTGAACTGTCAATCAATTCTGAGAAATTCACAGTTGTTAATTCTTACTAGTCTTTTTCTAAGTTCACGTCGCACTCGCAATTAGTTCGCATGTTTTATCTAGGAAAGCAGGTAGCCTATGCCCTAAGTCATAGCATTTGTATGTTAAGTATAATAATAACAAACATGCTTATCGTAGGTTTGTAGGCATACTTGTTCAAGAATATGCCGTGGTAGGTTTTGTTTATAAATTTTATGTTTTAATTCTTGTCTAATGACGATATTGATTTGTATTAGTGCGAAAATGTTAATTTATTTGTAAAGGGCATGAGTGGCCCTCTAGTCTATGTATATTACATGAAGCACAACATGAAAATGAATAAATTAAAGGAAGGTAAAAAACGGATCAGTTGCTGAAGGTCTAAATCTCGGAAGGTCTAATCAGACCTTCGACACACATTTTGCAGTTTGTACTTGATGCTGAGGATCCCATGAATACTGTACAAAATTTAAAAAAAAATGTTTCATTCAATTCAAACTACAAGTTTATTACTTTTCCGAGAACCAGCCTTTATCAGGACTTCCGCTCCCACGCTAGTTGGCAACATCACTGTGCTATATGAAAACAATAAATCTTGAGTAAATATACTGTAATGTTGAATTTTGAAGTTGTGGTGTTCCTTCGTAAACACATTTAATTATAATCTAGGAATATGTAAATTTATTGTTATACGTTAACTTTATTGATATTCGATTCGCTACAGTACTATTAAACCTATAACATTTTCAATTCATGTGCGTTGTATTTTAGAGTTGGGGACTTATTTATATGATACTAGCTGTGTGCCCGTTCTACGCACGGGGATCTTAAAGTAGTCAGTTGAAACCTTCTTATATTAAGAAAAGCAGTTGGTTTGCATATTTTCAGATATGCTGGCAAAACTATTATGTATACATCTTCGCAAATACAGTATCTGACAGTTTCAAGCCAAAACAAATGCTTCGCAATTAAATGTCACCCGGATCGTGTTGGTCCATATGTTAAATAAATGATTAAATCTAATGATTAAACTAAAAAAAGCTTTATAGGCCTAGATCTATGAGGCATAGCCCTAAGGCCTATAGTTGAAAGTTACTTCCCACAATGGTAAAAGGTATTTAAAGTACTACCTCAACCTCACCATTTAACACTTTATTCGGGTTGACATTTTCATTATCAAGATGCTCTTGTCCTTTTCGTGACACTGAGAAATAACATAATGCGTTACCAACAGACATACACACAAAAATACAGAACTTAATTAGGGAATTTGCTACGTTTTAAGCATAACAAAGTACATATAAAATTAGAATTTGAAATCTTTGTCAATGTCATCAAATTTTATCATGACAATTTATATTTGCTTGGACCGAAGGTGACCCGAAATGCTGTCAAAATGACGGCTTACTTTATGAAATGAAGTACTATAGACAATTTAGATTGGTAATTTAACCTATAATAAAAAATACCAAAATAGGCCACGAACTATTGATACTTAAACAACGTATATCGTAAACAATTCATGATGGTTTGCTAAACAAATGTTTTACTTAAATGAGTTATCATTTTCTTAGCATAAACTAACATTTTGGAATCCAAGCAGAAAAAGCAAAACTTATACAGTTAAGACATCAGTTAAATTTAATAAGGCTGTAATACCACTGTATAAATAAGGTGCAACACCAACGATAACTAATTTGTAAATTACAGTGATGTGTTGGTACGTAAAAATGACTCTTGCTGCTACCAACGGTTATAAGGAAAAAACCAGTACCAAAAAACCAATGTTTACAGTTAAGAATTACGTCCGACAAATTAAATGCGTTAATCAAGTCCCAAGGTTATTGATTTCTTGGTTTTGGATTTTCTCGTGAAAAGTTTTCGGCAATCAAAATTATTTCCCATCAATTGCTTTATTCGTAAACAACTTTTAATGTAAACTTATTGGTGTCAGTTTGAAAAAAAAAACAACCTTATAAAAACAACTGTTTGTTATTTAATAGATTACGCAGGCTTATTCTCTAAACAATGATTGGTATATCTTTTAACATTAGAATGAAATGTACAAAAATTACGCAATGCTGGGTTTTTGGACGTTTGTTATTTTATTTCTTAAGTAGGGAGGCCGTGTATTCTAGGGAAAAGTTCCGGTATCAAGGATCGTCGTCGAAAAGGTTGTTATGAATAATTGGGTAGGCGTAAGTACCCAAGAGATGGGCTATGGGCCTATTGGCTGTATGGTCCAGCGATTGCATCATACGGTGAACTGTAAGTGAGTAGGAACAGAAAGTGACACATTGGAAAAGCGAGTTTAGCATCATCCAAAAACCGTAAACCTCTGTTACAATCACCCACTGCAGTTATGATTTTTTACTTTACACTTTATACTTTACACAACCACCATTGAAGCGCCGTCAATGAGTTAGTAAGCTATTGGCGACGATCATTAATACATTCAAGTTTCCCAGCCCTATACAACACTGATTCAAGCTTATCAAAACTCAAGAACAATTTTATACACAAAGAATCTCTGGTTCCTAACCTGGATGATGTTATTAAATTTTATTTATGGTTACACTATATTATTCCACTTGCGATTAATTAAATCCGTTATGTAAGACAACAATTTTAATCTCACTTGGATGGGCTTTGCCTTCAAAAAGTGATCGGAAATGGTTGTGGTATTTGTAAGCATATCAGTGACAGCGAGAAAATAATAATCTTGATCCGAACAGCTGTTCGTTATTTATTTCATAGATCATTATGTGATAAAAATTGGACGAAAACTTGACAAAAATCGCACAAAACTGCATTTTTGAACGTCCGTAATGTTATTTACTAAGTAGTGAGGCCATATTTTAATGGCTAAAGACACTCTCGCCAATCCAGTGATTAAAATGACTTGATAGGTACTCTCGTTTTCCTGGAGAAGATTGCGTAAAATCCCATCTTGAGTGTTACAGGAAGACAGAAAGATAGACAGACAGAAATTTAGATGAGACTTGTTTCGGCTTCTTTAATGTATAAAACGTAAAAATAACCTACAAATGAATGATTCTGAGCAATGTACAGACAAAACTCTAATTTCATTTATATAGATTCTCATTGGTTGCAATTTAATAAGTGGTGTAGCAAAACACAAACACAAAATTTATCGAAATGAAACTAAGCCAATGTTAGGTGAATACTATTAATAAACATATTTGCGACATAAATACATTTAATTGAAGCCTAAAAAACAGTTCGAAAATGGCATTCTATTCTTTATACTAGTAAAAATTAAAATGAGGGTATAAAAAATAGTTTTCAAAGATCATGTTGATCAATGTACAATCATCTAGTCTTGAAAAAAATAAGTATTTAAAAGCTTACTCCAAACATAATGAAGTTGATCGGCTGTTAACAAAATGTCATCATTTTCAAACCATGTAGGCCTAAACCTTATAGTTTTCCAACTGTTGCCTTATTTATTTTTTTCTTTTTATGTTTTTTTTTACTTTATGATGTTTCAATTAATGGTTCATATATTCATTGTATATATATTTCTGAACAAGAACATATAACCATGTATATATAACTAATAAACCTTCCATAAGCATTTTACACGAGAGAACACTATTCGGCAAGTCATCATGTAGGAGCTTGGACGTCGTGCAACAGCGCTGAGCTATATTGGACGTCGTGCAACAGTCAAATATTTATTGGACGTCGTGACACTTGGACGTCGTGCAACTGGCAGCGACTTTGGACGTCGTGCAACACTCCCGCAAATGTTACTTTTTACAATTCTATAGTGCGCTGTTTCACGACGTCCAAGTGCCACGACGTCCAAAGCTTGTAGAAAGACTATATTTTTGGCAGTTACTGTACTTTTGGACGTCGTGGCACTTGGACGTCGTGCAACAACTCAAAAATTATGTTTTGGACGTCGTGGCACTGAATAAATATTATTGGACGTCGTGGCACTTGGACGTCGTGCAATGCATCCGACATAAGTTATGACGAAAATCGTCATATTGCCAGTCCCAGGGTTAAATACTGCTACATGTGCCTAACCCAACCTAACCTAGTAGTAACAGGAAAATGCAAGAATGCTTTGCCGGAAACTCGGAAAGCAAGTATTTGGAGGTTAGTTTAGTTAGTTATTTTATGTTTCGGGCAAAAGGATTTGGGGTTTAAATACTGCTATATGTGCCTAGCCTAACTGATTTGTAGCAGCTGATAATGAATGAGAACGTGGGCCCTTTGACCTTCAAATAGTTGCCTACTGTGAATACTTGCTATCTGGCAAAAAATTCTTGCATTTTCCTGTTACTAGATAGCCTTAAGTTTAAATTGTATTTTCTTTTAATTTGATTCACAATTTTTACTATGAGCTAAGGTTGCTTCAACTTTTATAAATTAAGTTTAAGTCAGAAACTATTTTTCATCCACTCTGGAGAAAAACCAATCAACAAAGCTATATTGTAAACCACCCTTGAACCGAACAATCCATTAGGCCCTCCTTTTGAACTACCCAGCTGCTTAAAAGTTAAAACTTACTGTATGGTGGTGAAGTTTAACAAGCTCCGACGACCCATTGTTTGAGGTTGGTACAACTTTAGCAAGTTTTGCATCTTTGGCACATCTAGCCTGAAAATATTTAATTGAAAATGGTTTATAATAATCAACAACTGATAATCAAGCTTTGCTTGGAGGATAAATATTATTTTATCCTTTTGAAATCTTGATACACCAACACAATATAAAAATACCCCCGCCACAGCAAACCTGCAGACTAAGCGAATTTACACTTGTCTGACTACATTTTTGCTAAAATATTTCCATAAATAAGACATATATATTCCCAAATTAAATAGGCCTAGCATTAGATTTAACGAGTGCTTAGGTTTGCTGCTACGGGGAAGGTAAAAAGTGTTTTTTGACCAAACCTCAATAGTATAGTATGAAATAAAAAATTTGCCAAATTTTCCGTGTTCTCCTTCTCCTCCTCCTTGAATGTTGACGGACCTACAGCCCAAACCACTGGCTCAATTTTAATGTTTTTTATGTTGTTTGAAAGCCCTTAACGTGTACCTAGATGTGCCTTTTGAGGGTCTCAAGTCGGTTGACCCATAAACCCTTGGCAAGCCCTCAAAGTACGATTTTGGCCCATTTAAATAACATGGGATAAAAATCAAAACAAAAGAAGGACCAGCTGCGATTAAATCTCAATCAATTTAAATGTTAGAGAAATGCATAGGAACAGCTGAAACATTATTTTAAAACTTTTATAACGTTTTTTTTCAGGTAGGCCTATACCGAATGATTTGAACTACTTACACTGGTACAGCAGCTCGTCATTTTTAACAGTTTAATACTACTTATCAAAACATATGAAACCTAGGAACTTGAAACTTAGTACTAGTACTAAGGTTTGTTTTATGTTTTGATACACTAAAACAAATAAAACAATTGGGAAAATCACTCCACGTATGTTAAACAAGCAATTAAAAAGTGATATGTAAATTTGAATAAATGAGTTTTTCAATATTTGTTTTGCCTTATGCTATTTCTAACAAACCTAATCTGTTTGATTACATTTTTACTCCTATAATAAGGGCTCAATTTACACTAGTCTTTATATATACAGGTTTAATTATCAGAACACTTATGTAACACCAACACATTTTATGTTGTTCATCATGAACATTGATGAAATTTGAAACTGAATTTAAGCCTAGGGGGTTTGTTAAATAGTAATTTTGGTACGTGTGTCAAAAAGTTTTTAATCGGTTTAAAGCAGATAAGACCAAAAATGTAGAATTTAGTTCTACACAAACAATATTATTGAAATTAGATGTAGTTGTGCCATGGTCTATATATCAGAGAAAAGAGGATTTTAATTTTAACTGTTAATTTTCTACAAAAATAAATAAAATCTAACAAAAAACCACTAAGTGGTAACACTTTCCCCGCCAAGTCAGCAATCCAAAAAAGATAATAAATCATTACTTTTTCAGCCAAAAAAACAACGTAATTTATGTAAGTTTGGCAACTTGGTGGCAGACTTTTGCTCGATCACTTTAAAAAATACCATAAAACAACAATTAGGCCTAACTTAGAATTAACTTGCAGAAGTTTTATGAAACCATACCCACTGTGGATATTCTGGATAGGTAAGCTTAAGCCAAATTATATCAAATCAAATTGTTTGTTGCCAAAACAAATAATACATTGTATAGCAACGTCAAGGTAAAAGTTTAAAAACTATTTTAAGGAACTTAGATGATCTAAAAATTCATCAACATTGTATACAGCTAAACTATATAACATTGCTACTAACTTATGGTGTTCTTGAAAGACTTAGAATTCAGACATTTGATATTGCTTTGTATGTTGCAAGGATCTCTAAGTTATCAAGAAGATATTTAACTTAGGGTCGCAGATACTTTTGACTTTCAGGATATATAGACCAAGTTAGGCCTACCTCGGGTCTCAGGAGTTGGCTATCTTGGGTTTGACCAAGGTAAGTTAACTTAAGCTTAATAGAAACTAAAGCTTAAGCCATTGACTTAAGTTAGCCTATTCGATAACGTACAGAAGTAGACACCTAATCTAGATATGGACCAGCTGTCGCCAATTTTACTAAAAATAGCCGGACTTATCTTAGACCAAGTCCAAAACTTAGTTGTGTGAGCCAGTCACAAAATGTGCTATTCATATTCATATTCATTGGCCTTCGTCGTTGACCCTCTGGTGAGGGAATAGACTGCGTCGTTGTTTAATACGGAAAAAAGACACAAAAACAAAGACTACACGCACATATAAAATAAAACTGTGTATTAAACATGGCGGGCAGGCAGTAGGCGGTACAAAAAAATAATTGTCCCGCTCCAAATTGTCCTTAAAGAAATCCTCTACTTTGTAGTATGGTCTATTGATCATCAAGTCTTTCACAGCACTCTTTAACTTCCGGTCGTCCAGACATCGAATGCTGGAAGGGAGTCTGTTGAAGAACTTGATGGCTGACGTAGGGAAGGAATTGAGCGTCCTGCTCAATCTCGCACGGGGAACATCGAGATCCTGCCTACCTCTGGTATTACGGGCGTGGATGTGGCTTCTGGTGTTGAGAAGAGGAACACTGCATTTGATTTCAACCAGGCAGGCGTAGATATAGTGGCTGCAGACGGTTAGAATTCCAAGTCTCTTGAATATCGGTTTGCAGTGTTCTCTAAAAGGGCTCCTTGAGATTATACGGACTGCCGCTTTTTGAAGCTTTAAGACTTCCTCCACTTCCGACGCATGACCCCAAAGGTGTAGTCCATACGCAATGTGCGAATGAAACAGGGCATGGTATACCATGAGCAGGTACTGCTCCGTGACACATTTCCGGAGACGCCTGAGGAGACAGTTGACTCTCGCAAGCCGTGTGGCAACATGGGCAGCATGGTCATTCCAGTCTAGTCGGCTGCCCACTGGAAACCGAGAAGTTTTACTGCAGCCATGTCGTCCGAGGAGTCTCTTGAGAGGGTACAAAGGAGTCTCTGGGTTTTGTCTCCATTCAGTTGCAGCTTATTCATCTGGAGCCATGCTTTAGCTTCTTGGACCTGGATTATGGCTAAATCCCTAGTGTGGTGTAGGTTTGGCCCTTTAGTGAGAAGCGTGGTATCATCCGCAAATAGAATAGAGCTGCTGGTCTCGTCGATGCCATTGATGAGGACCAGGAATAGAAGAGGGCCCAGCACAAAAAATGTGCTAAAATTCTATTCAGCACATTTTTTGTTAATAACCTAGTTCCTAGGCCACAACAGTACCGTAATTGCTATATTGAGTAGAATTATTAAGGCCCTACTGAAGGCCTAGCTCACAATAAACCATTCCATTAGTTTGACTAGATAAACAAAGTTTGTACGACAGAAGTTAGTTAGGTTAGCCTTATTTAGATCAGCACAATCTGTCGGTGGCTCACATCAACAGCCATAATCAAATAGGCCTACAGTGATTTCCTACAGGACCTAGGCTACAGGCCTGTAGTTTTAAAAATTGGTGACAGCTTTAAAATGGTGATGGAATGTCTAGTTGTATCAATAACTTAGTCAAAGCTTTAACTTAGGTAAGTTTAGGCTAGGCCCTACTAAAAATCTTAACATAGCCCAGCCCAGGCACTAGGCCTAGGCTATGCCAGCTTACCTTTTTACAAGTGAGAAAGCATTGCACATGCACTGACCAGTAGCAACACAGGCAACTTAATATTTGAGTTAGGCTAACAACTACAATTCCAACGAAACCGGCTTCACTGAATTCGTCGATACCGTAAACAAATACCCAAGTATACAGCCATGTTGCATACATAAAGAGAAAAGGCAACACTGTTCCATTGAAAATTATAGGTCGCGGGGAATAGAGGGATACACTTTGAACTAAATCGTCTACTTTTAAATCTTGAGGCATTTTATAATGATAATTTCTTAAGGGAAGTATTAAATAATTCCCGCTAAACATTACAAATAAATATTAACTTAGAGAGTGAAGTAATAATTTACACAGCCCATCTTCAAAGGCTTGCAAGAAGAGGAAAAGAAAAGACAGATGTCGTGAAGTCAAGTCGGGTCAACGTCAACAACTCAACGTCAAGAGAAAACGAAAACACACGGAGGGGCACACGGGAGGGACTAAGGCTAACATATCTTGTAGTGTCAGCGTTCGCCGCTAGGACTGCTAAGTTGAAAAAATTTATATAAATTTTTAATTTTTTTATTTTTTGTTATAAAATTAACTTTTTAATTATAAAATATTGTTTTAAAATTATAAAATAAATTTTTAATTTTTAAAATTAAACTGTCATAACATAACATAACCAACCAGACTTGCTGATAATATAAAAACTATATAAGATAAAAATCTAATTAATAATTAATTATAATTTTTAATTAATTATAAAATTAATTTTAAAATTTAGTATTATAAAATTAAACTGTCATAACCTAACCTAACCAACCAAACTTGCTGATATGAAAAATTTGTTGACAAAAAGTTAGTGCTGCCAGCGGGTTTCGAACCCCGAACCACCTGAACACTAATCCGAAACGCTACCAACTATGCCACGAACGCCGCTGAAAACACATCGTTTCGTTACGGTAATCGTGTCGCCTCAAGAGAAGACAAGCCCCCCACACACTACCAGACCAGACCTCCAGACCAGACCGTCTGGCTGCAACCAGACTGTCTTGGACGGCTCTACACACTCCCAGACCAGACGGTCTAACATTCGTAATTGAGAGACCGTGGTGAGAACTCCAACAAATGGATGAAGACTGTTACGATGGTCGGCCGTCTGACAGACAGCGCTACACACTCACAGACCAGACAAAAATAGTGGTGGGGGAACCTCAGACCGTCTGTGGTCTGAGGGTTCAACCATCAGACACGCAGACAGTCTGGTCCGAGAAAATCGGTCTGCAGACAGCCCCACACACGATAAGACAAGTGCCAGACGCCAGACCAGACGGTCTGGTCTGGAGGTCTGGTCTGGTAGTGTGTGGGGGGCTTACCACTAGAGATATGACGTCACTACACCTTTAGCCTTAGTCCCTTCCATGTGCCCATTCCCGAAACCACAAGCCGACGACACAGAATACAATTTAAGCGTTGCTGCAAAACTGTTAGCACGCTGAGGTTGAACATACTATAACTAAATCATCACTGTACGACGCCGACACATGACTGTTTAGGACAAAGTTTATAAATTGGTTATAAATCTTAATGGTTTACTGAAAGATGGTTGTAAAATTGTTAAGTTTTTAAATTTTTTCAGAGTTTATCGTACCTTTTACACATTTGTTCTCTTTTGTAAATTTGCTGTTCTTGCATCCATACTTATTTTTTTGTGTTTAAAAAATTGGGTTTGCTTATTGTTAGTTTCTACTTCTACTTCTATTCACCATGACTTCTATTGTTATACTTGTTATTTATTGTTATTATTGTTGTATTGTGATAAGTTACTATTTATTTCCACTTGCTGTGATACAATATTTATTTATTTTCTCAAATTTGTTTCATTAATTGTAAGTGTAGGTACAAAAGAATTGTACCATTGTACCTAGCTTTTTTGTAGATAGCTTTAATGGTCGCAGGCATGTTATTATTGAGGGAAAATTTTGAAACGTATGTTTTAATTTCCCTGCCATGTTACTTCGTAGATGCTGTATTATTTGTAGTACTAGAGAACCCGTGCGGCTCAATGAGCCGCATAATATAAAACATAACGCCGAGGAAAACGTTATGCTTAAATTCTAGTAATTCTAGTCACATCTTAGAGTTGTTTAACACTTGTTAGAAACTAATTTTTAATATCTCTATTTGTGTCGTCAAGGTTCACATACATTATTTCTACTCTCAGTTTTAACCAATAACTTCTAATGAATGCTAAACGATCTGCTTCAATTCGAGCTAACATTTTGCAAAAAAGTTTTACCAGCATTGAGAATTTAAGAAAACTGTTGCCTAGACATCCCCCTAATTTAATGTGCTCCATGTTTACCCACAAATTCTGGGTTATCAACTGGAAAGCCATAATATGCTTTGAATGGGCTAAGGCAGCAACACCATGAAATTGGTTCGATAACTCTTGTAGCTATAAGATTTGGATAGCAATTTTCATTTTCTCTTTTAAACAGCGTATATTATTTGCCTCTCCTGAATCATAAAAATAAACTTGACTTTAACTAATCGATAGTTAAATACATAAACACTAATTCCTTCACTTATATCTAATATTAACACTGAAATTCAGTCAAAAAAACTTTGTATACGTTTGTCCGAGGAACTGGCAACATAACCTAGAAGTAAACGATCCATTTGTGTTTTTCCTAAATTAAAGTAGAGCGAGTACAAATACAAAAGTTTACAATAAAAACACAAGGTCCGCCAAGATTTGGTAAAATCTTACTACTTGAACTTATCATAGTCAAGGCATTATTATTGTTTGTACTAATTTTTTTGAGATCGTCAGTGTCAGAAGTAAACATTTCTCGCATGCATTCATTTGATCTGACATTAGGCAAGTTTATTTTACCATCGGGACAACACTATGTGCTTCGTATATTTTTTCACTTCCAAAGTAAGTTGCATAGCAGAACTGGCAAATACTATTATTCATCTCACCAAGTGAATGTGTATCTGGATGGGTATCTGTTAGACCAGGCTATTATACGCATAAGATACCTTATTATTAATTGTATCCTCCTCCCGTTTTCAATATTTCTTCTTTGAACTTCAGGCATTTTTCGTTCTTCCAACAAAACTGATTAACTTGGTCTTAACCTACTGAATATTAAAACATCAATATTTACTCCCAAAAAGCTAAAAGGTTTCTTTTTATAAACAGCTGTTTTATGTTTTTAAATTTGTTCTATGTATTTCTTATGAGGAAAACCCGACCTTTGAGAGGGTCTCGCGCCCTTAGCAGTAGACATTTTAAAGTTCTAAAACCTTATTGCAAAACTAAATATTGAGACAAATCTTTTGACACCTTAAACGTTGAAATTGGTCCACAAATAAGGGAGGAGTTGCGTTAACAAAATACGGCTTCACGTATTATATATATAGATTTTTATAAACAGCTGTTTTATGTTTTTAAATTTGTTCTATGTATTTCTTATGAGGAAAACCCGACCTTTGAGAGGGTCTCGCGCCCTTAGCAGTAGACATTTTAAAGTTCTAAAACCTTATTGCAAAACTAAATATTGAGACAAATCTTTTGACACCTTAAACGTTGAAATTGGTCCACAAATAAGGGAGGAGTTGCGTTAACAAAATACGGCTTCACGTATTATATATATAGATATTATGTGTTTTAATATTTTTTGGGATGGGGGCAACATGTTACAAACATTTATTTGGTTTTAAATAGGTTCTAGGTATTTTTTTCGTATTTTTTAAGTCTCGAAATTCACGACCATACCGTGTCCCTAGGGTTACATTTTTCAACTTTCACGCTGTTTTTAGCCTAATTATTCATGCCGAAATATATAAAGTCATATTTTTATGTCATCAATAGTTATTTAACTTACAAAAAAAAGGAGCATATAATAATTTTGTTTGCATTGCAAACTGACAACCATGACAAAATAGCTCGATTTGACGTCCCGACCATTATGGCAAAATTTGTAACTTTGGAAAATGACAGTGGCAATCCTGGCAGCGATAACGTCAGTTGGTTTTAGAGAGTGGTTCAGGATGTGCGTTAGTTTTGTTGTGCCGGTGGTTTTGCAGTAAAGAATTAAGTACAAGATTAATACAGGTAACTTTGTGCTTTTTGTAATTTTGGTGTGTCCACGACCGTTCGTAGTCATGCAATAAAGTAGACATGGTGTTAATTTTTGTTGATATGATATTTCAATTACTATGTTAACCTAGAAATCCACTTTGCCTCCTCAAACATGAGGTGTAAGGCTGCCACCAGAACAGAGCCAAATAATACGTGATTTCAGTTCACGACCAGGGGCCCATTTCATAATAAGGTTCAAACTAATATTATAACTAAATCAGCTGATCGCCCAGTGCAAATCTAATGGAAAATACAAGTTACAAGTTGTAACTTGTAGTTTATTATGAAATGGGCCCCAGAGCATCATGACCATCACGGGTTTTTTCACGACCAAAATAGCTTTATCAATTGTACTGTGTTATGGTCGTGAAAATAAATTTTAATATCATTGCAAATTGCACAGTTTATTTTAATTGCAACAACATTTTTTCTTATAGCAGTACAATTAATTGAAGGATGTAAAAAAAATAGATTTTCAACTATTTTTACATAGACAGGTATCTTTATTGCATCATATGATTTAAAAGCATATAGTTCATAGGAGTTGTTATGTGTAAAACTATTACATTTAAAAAAATTAAGTATGGTTTATCAAGTCTTGTGGAATATTATAATAATGAGAGTAGTGGAAGGAAAACCTAAATAAACAATATAGTGATTCTCGTTAATCACCAATTCCAGACCGTAACACTTGTCCCTGACCAAAACGTTGATGATTTGGATCATAAAAAGATCAAAAATTGATATATCATCATATACCAATGTTTTATACACACAAGAAGGACGCCTATTTAAAAACCTAAAGGTGTTTCATGTATCAGGAATGGAAGGTTTGTTAGGAGCTATACAAACTTAAGGAGATTTTTTTAAGCTTTTTTTAAAATTTTTTTTGATTTTTTTGATTTTTTTAGAAAAACTAAATATGACAAAAGCTTAGTGAGCTGTTTATTGCAAAATGGCCCTGAAACTAAATCTATTTACAGCAAAACATATTTATAAAAATACCATTAATTATTTTTAATATTAATGTTTACGTTCGTTATGGTCGTGACAGAATTTTGTGTTTTTCCGTCAAAGATGCATGTATTAATAAAAATCACCAAAGATATTGCTAAATTTTCAATTTTCACTCTATTAGGTTTTTTAACTTTCGGCCATGTGTTGTGTAAAATATATAATTGAAATGTTCAATGTTCAATGTAAAATGTCCTTTACCGTTAAATAAATAAATAAAATGGACCACATAACACAGTCGTCAGCAAGGACTATTCAATAACACAAGTACCGTTTACCAAATTAAGTCCATTAATCTTGTTCTTTTCTATTTGTAAGGTACTATTGCATCAAGGCCACACTAAAAAAACTTTAGTTTTTTGAGTGGCCTTGATTGCATTATTTTTTTCTATAGTCAGTTGACCCACCTAAGATTGGGCACTGCAGTTATTTTTTTTAATTTTATGACATGAAGAGAAGATCGACGAACTATTTTTATTTTATTTATATATTTTTTTTTTTTGCTATAGCGATCCGAGTGTTGGATATTTTACTGAATTTTCAAGTTTTATATAATATAGAACTATAAAACGTTACATACACATATTTTACTAAATATATTCCTTATTCCCTTCCCTACTTTCAATATTATGAATATATCCAAAGTTTTTTTTTAAGATTTTATTAACCGATCAGCATTTCATTGCTATACAGGTTAGGTATAATATAAGAAAGACAAAAATGACATTATTAATTACATTAACATAGGTAGAGGTCAGCTTAGCCCCTCAGGCACTTATTGTCACTGTTTTAGCGGGTCGGACTGTAAAGGCACTGTCCACCAATGAAACACAAATTAATGAAAAAAAATGGTTATAATAAAACATCTTGAGGCAATCTGGGTTTTAGTCGGAGTCTCTGGATTTCAGAAGGTTGGCCTGTGTTATAAAATCGGGTCTGACTTAGGGGAGGTACGAATGAGGCATTAGTTCAAAATTCCTCCGTGAACAGCGCTGTAGTAGAGAGCACTTTGGCAATGAAGATTTACTAATCGCAAAAATAGTTCTGTTCATAAAGTAAAATTATAAATGCCTCAAATTCAATTTTATTATTTTTTAATTATAAAATTAAACTATCATAACCTAACCAAACTTGCTGATAATTAAATAATATAACAAAAGTTTAGTAATAGAAAAAATAATTCTGTTTATTAAATAAAACTAGAAGTTGCTCAATTAAAATTTTACAATGACTTAATAATAAAATTAAACTGTCATAACCGAACCAAACCAACCAAACTTGCTGATAATAAAAAAATCTTTGACAAAAAGTTAATGCTACCAGCGGGATTCGAACCCGGGACATTCAGCATATCAGTCCGGCACGCTAACCATTAGACCAACGAGGCCGATGGCTTATAGATCGTTTTGTCACGGTAATGGCGTTCCCTCAGCTAATAAGAAGCCCACAGCTGTCATCGTAGCCTCTTCCATACCTCCCCTGAGTAAATACCTATAAAATCCAATGCTGCTGGTTAATGGAAGTTTTGTAAATAATTTTGATGTAACTTTCTTGATGAAATCTTCTCTAGGTTTTATTCCCAGTTATAAATGTATTTGACGGGTTCGAAAATACCAGGGACATTTTTAGAATTATCCTTAAAACTTTATTTGGAAATGTTTGCAGTTTACGAATTGAGCTTGATGAAACAGTTCCCCATACTGGGCAGGCGTATAACAATAGTGGACGTAGTTGAAGTGTTTTGTATAAAAGGGTTCCATTCTTTATAGACATACATGATTTATTGTTTATTAAAGGAAACAATTTTGATAATCTGCCATAAGCCAAAATTAATTTTTTATTAATATGAAATTTCCAATTTAACTTTCTGTCGAAGTATACACCTAAATATTTTATTGCTTGGTCAGGAGGGTTCCAT
This sequence comes from Macrosteles quadrilineatus, assembly GCF_028750875.1. Taxonomy (NCBI): domain Eukaryota; kingdom Metazoa; phylum Arthropoda; class Insecta; order Hemiptera; family Cicadellidae; genus Macrosteles; species Macrosteles quadrilineatus. Next base: position 56,296,689 of record NW_026542601.1, read on the forward strand.
GCAATCTGTTCACCTAGAATTTCGAAATTTGGAGGATCTAACGGTTTTCGGAGGGTAAAAATCTTCGCTTCACTCTTCATCGGATATTTATGGCTATTCTCCATTTTGTGAACCATTCCACCAAATCGTTTAAGGAAATTTGAACGTTATTGGCCACAACTTCGATGTCATGGTGTGTAGAGTGGAGTAGGGTGTCATCAACAAACACGGCTGTTTGGACATGGTTTGACAATGGCAAATCAGAAGTGTAAATGTTATATAATAGAGGTGAAAGAATTGCGCCCTGTGGGACTCCGGCTTGAAATTGGTCTGGCAGTTGATAGGGAGCCATCAATATTAACTGAAAACGTTCTATCTTCAAGGAAGCTTTCAATAATTCTCTGTAGGTAGGAGGGGACTCCGAACTTTCTTAGTTTAAACATCAAACCATCGTGCCAAACACGGTCAAAGGCCTGACTTACATCAAGAAAAACTGCAGCAGTATGACATTTTCTTTCAAATCCTTTAATGATGTCTTCAGAAACTCTTAAAAGTTTATATGTCGTGGAATGCTGGGAGCGAAAACCAAACTGATGAGGAGGTATTAGGGAAGCACTATCTACGTAGGTTATATCATAGATAAAACATATACCTTGTGTTGGTTAGTCTATGGTTATATCCAAAGTAAAAGTTAGCAACAAGACAAGATCATTGAGCTGATTTTGATTTCAGAATAATCTACGTACTGTAATAGCTCTCCCAAGAATAATTAGCCCATTATTTTAGAAAATTGTGTATGTTCATAGTGCTCGTATTTAACGCACACCCGTAGTGGCATGGCAACACATCAGGACTAGCTGCAGTTGTTAGTTAAACCAGGGAACCGAGGACATTAATAATATTGATATTCAATTCCAGCGGCTTTGAGCATGATTGTTACTGCAGTAGTATCGTACTCTATCACTGAGCTAAAATTATAACTTGGAGGTAGCACTGCCATGGCAGAAGTCTGTCAAAAGCGAGTCGCTGATTTTGTTAGGTTGGTATAGCAGTAAGTTTTCTTACCATAGCAATAACATGGCTTCTTATAACTAGGTTGTATAGCAGTGAGTTTTTTGTCATAGCAATAACATGGCTTCTTATGGACACCCACCTCACGCAAACATGGCGGCTGGCGACACGCATCTTTGACATTCAGTGCTACCTCCAGTTGAATTATAGCTCAGTGTACTCTATGGTCCGCAAATTTATTGAAATGCGTCGTCTGCAAATTTCTCCATAAAATAAAACAACACCACAACACAAGAACAAGAACAAGAACACAATAAGAAGCTTACCTGGTACGCGGGACACAATATCAGCGCTGCGAAAGGGATTTACTTTGTAAGTAGATTTTTATAGTTTAGACTAATTATTTAGCCGACATTTTTTTCAATAGATGTCTTATAACCCATCCTATTAGCAATGTAAGGCGATCTTTCAAGTGGGTAAGATTACGCTTTTTGGGTTACTTTTAGGCTTACTCGCCACTCGGTATTAGGTCGATTCTGTTAAATATAAAATTGGTGTGAACCTGGCAATAACTCCAGCCATAAGTAGTGCGCGCGCCCGAAAAAATCTATTGCTGGCCGCTTTGCGGCAAAATACGTCCGCGATGCATATTACCGATTATGCCAACAGATAGAGGACACTTTAACGGACACGACAGTATCAACATTATGTACCTGGGGAGTAGGTTAAGGGGGGTAAAATGAGCAATAAGTAGTGCGCGCACCACCAAAAATCTATTGCTGGCCGTATTACGGCAAAATACGTCCGCGATGCATATTACCGATTATGCCAACAGATAGAGGACACTTTAACGGACACGACAGTATCAATATTATGTACCTGGGGAGTAGTATAAGGGGGTAAAATCGGCAAAAAGTAGTGCGCGCGCTACAAAAAATCTATTGCTGGCCGTATTACGGCAAAATACGTCCGCGATGCATATTACCGATTATGCCAACAGATAGAGGACACTTTAACGGACACGACAGTATCAACATTATGTACCTGGGGAGTAGTATAAGGGGGGTAAAATTAGCAAAAAGTAGTGCGCGCGCTACAAAAAATCTATTGCTGGCCAAATTGCGGCAAAATACGTCCGCGATGCATATTACCGATGATGCCAACAGATAGAGGACACTTTAACGGACACGACAGTATCAACATTATGTACCTGGGGAGTAGTATAAGGGGGGTAAAATCGGCAAACAGTAGTGCGCGCGCTACAAAAAATCTATTGCTGGCCGTATTACAGCAAAATACGTCCGCGATGCATATTACCGATTATGCCAACAGATAGAGGACACTTTAACGGACACGACAGTATCAACATTATGTACCTGGGGAGTAGGTTAAGGGGGTAAAATGAGGAATAAGTAGTGCGCGCACCACCAAAAATCTATTGCTGGCCGTATTACGGCAAAATACGTCCGCGATGCATATTACCGATTATGCCAACAGATAGAGGACACTTTAACGGACACGACAGTATCAACATTATGTACCTGGGGAGTAGGTTAAGGGGGGTAAAATGAGCAATAAGTAGTGCGCGCACCACCAAAAATCTATTGCTGGCCGTATTACGGCAAAATACGTCCGCGATGCATATTACCGATTATGCCAACAGATAGAGGACACTTTAACGGACACGACAGTATCAATATTATGTACCTGGTTAGTAGTATAAGGGGGTAAAATCGGCAAAAAGTAGTGCGCGCGCTACAAAAAATCTATTGCTGGCCGTATTACGGCAAAATACGTCCGCGATGCATATTACCGATTATGCCAACAGATAGAGGACACTTTAACGGACACGACAGTATCAACATTATGTACCTGGGGAGTAGTATAAGGGGGGTAAAATCGGCAAAAAGTAGTGCGCGGGCTACAAAAAATCTATTGCTGGCCGTATTGCGGCAAAATACGTCCGCGATGCATATTACCGATGATGCCAACAGATAGAGGACACTTTAACGGACACGACAGTATCAACATTATGTACCTGGGGAGTAGTATAAGGGGGGTAAAATCGGCAAACAGTAGTGCGCGCGCTACAAAAAATCTATTGCTGGCCGTATTACGGCAAAATACGTCCGCGATGCATATTACCGATTATGCCAACAGATAGAGGACACTTTAACGGACACGACAGTATCAACATTATGTACCTGGGGAGTAGGTTAAGGGGGGTAAAATGAGGAATAAGTAGTGTGCGCACCACCAAAAATCTATTGCTGGCCGTATTACGGCAAAATACGTCCGCGATGCATATTACCGATTATGCCAACAGATAGAGGACACTTTAACGGACACGACAGTATCAATATTATGTACCTGGGGAGTAGTATAAGGGGGGTAAAATCGGCAAAAAGTAGTGCGCACGCTACAAAAAATCTATTGCTGGCCGTATTACGGCAAAATACGTCCGCGATGCATATTACCGATTATGCCAACAGATAGAGGACACTTTAACGGACACAACAGTATCAACATTATGTACCTGGGGAGTAGGTTAAGGGGGGTAAAATGAGCGATAAGCAGTGCGCGCACCACCAAAAATCTATTGCTGGCCGTATTACGGCAAAATACGTCCGCGATGCATATTACCGATTATGCCAACAGATAGAGGACACTTTAACGGACACGACAGTATCAATATTATGTACCTGGGGAGTAGTATAAGGGGGGTAAAATCGGCAAAAAGTAGTGCGCGCGCTACAAAAAATCTATTGCTGGCCGTATTACGGCAAAATACGTCCGCGATGCATATTACCGATGATGCCAACAGATAGAGGACACTTTAACGGACACGACAGTATCAACATTATGTACCTGGGGAGTAGTATAAGGGGGGTAAAATCGGCAAAAAGTAGTGCGCGCGCTACAAAAAATCTATTGCTGGCCGTATTGCGGCAAAATACGTCCGCGATGCATATTACCGATGATGCCAACAGATAGAGGACACTTTAACGGACACGACAGTATCAACATTATGTACCTGGGGAGTAGTATAAGGGGGGTAAAATCGGCAAACAGTAGTGCGCACGCTACAAAAAATCTATTGCTGGCCGTATTACGGCAAAATACGTCCGCGATGCATATTACCGATTATGCCAACAGATAGAGGACACTTTAACGGACACGACAGTATCAATATTATGTACCTGGGGAGTAGTATAAGGGGGGTAAAATCGGCAAAAAGTAGTGCGCGCGCTACAAAAATTTTTTTAAATTTTACAGCTGATCAAAATGTAAACAATTACGTTCTTCATAACTTGAGAAAAATAGGTCATGCAAAAAATATTGTGTAGCCTAAAACGCATCAATATTTGAGCATCATGAAATGTTATTATATCATTGTGTAAGCAGTTCCATCTGGTAACATAGGATTCCAACTCCCACGACACCGGGGCGGCGCCGTGTTGGTGTCGTGTCGTGCAGTGTGAAAACGGCCATTGGCGGAGAGGGGGAACATACCCTCCCTCGCCGTTACCTCCCCTACATGCGCTAAAAATTTCGGGCAGGTCGTTTTCTAAGCGGCCGACCTAGGCTATAGCAGATTTCTGTACTATAATCAGTGCAAGTAAGCGCACTTTGTCGGGTGACTGTAGTTTGTGAACAAAGTATTTATTCCCTTTTTGTTGCTGCCTCTATTCTTGAGTTGTAGTTATACTTCCTCAACAGAGAGAACATTAAAGTAATAAAAACTTTAAGTTATTAAACCTAAGATATCCCCAAAAAATATATTTTACAAAATCTGTTGTGTAATTTCTGGATCATGAGGCATAGTATTAGGGATATTAGGCATAGAATGGAGACCTAATAAAAGGGCAAAATTCCAGGTTTTGACGTACCAGGCTCTTATAAAACAATGCCGTTGTCTCTTTGCTAAAGACTCCTTTGGTAGTTTTTCAAATCCTAACAAATTTGATTTGCTGCAGATATCATTAAGGTGGTTTCCACCTGGGATTGTGATTTGTTGGAAACTCTGAGATAAATTGATGCAGTTATCCTCTGCAGCACATCCAACCCAGAGCTCAAATTGGTCATGGCAATTTATTTATTTTTAGTGCACAGCATTGAAGTCCAACTGTAGTTGTACCGATTGTAATCACTCATTTGATCCATTTACTAGCCACATGTCAAGAGACATTAAATAGTTAGGATGATTCTATTCAATTTAACAATTAAATGTATTTCTTACTTTTCAATGCTTCAACTGTAAATAACTTTTATTTATTCAAGCATTCAATGAATCAATTAAGAAAAATGCCACATACTGAGATTTAAATTAATTATTTACATGTACGAATACTTTATTTGCCTTCAAAAGTGAAAATGTAGTACTTTTAATCATTCAGAATTTACTAAACATGATTTTAACTACTTCAGAAACCCTAGAAAATCAAAATATACTCCATTTAATTTTACAGGGATATTTTCTATGTAATACAAAAATGTATGGTCAAAATTCATACTTTTCCTTTTTTGCAGATTTGATAACCTTAAAAAAAAAAAAAAACGTAATCAGGAGCAAGCAAAGAGAAACATTCAGAAGAGAGATATAAAACCATTGAGAACGATTTGTCTTTAATCCTGACGTAGGACTTAGCCATTATAATGGCTTCAAATAATTTAAGAAGAGTATCACTTTCATTTAAAAAGGTTATTTTTAATTTTCACCAAAAGCTTGAACTCAATACCAGATATGGTTATTTTCTTGAAAATAGTGTGTTGAATGAAAGTCATCTTTTCAATGCCAAGCGTTTCTTTGGAACAAACTGTTGCCTCGGTTGCAATCACCATTTCAACCCAAGCATCTTGAAGATAACTAATAACCATTATTACTACAAACAACCTCACACTTCAAGAATAGTATTTTGTGCTGTTGCCGGAATATTCAGCTTTTTTCAAACGAAAGAAGATGAAGAAGAGTCTGAATTAATTATGACAATTAAAAGAGCGGTGTTGATGATCCAGGTAAGAGTTTAACAACTTATTAGTTTAGCATTTAAAAGACTTAATCAAATAGAAATACTGCAGTAGGCTAGTTTGGGCTGGAAATATTTATAAACTTAATTTGAATGAAAATTAATTATAGATTCGTGGTCTTCTGGCAAAAACTGTGTCAAAATTGGCTAAACACTTCAATTCACTTTGCCCATTGTTTATTGCTGTCAAAAAGGAATCGTTAATGCCTACTTTCACAAATTCTGTAGGTAAGTCACTTAAAATTTGAAAAAAAAATTAATTCTTTAAGTCCTATCCCCACTTTTTGGGATTTTACAAAGTAAGATTAGTTTTAAATAAAAAATTCCATCATTCATACTTAAGTCATCTTTCTCACATCTGTAGGTACTGTACAATATAATACATACACAATTTACAGTTTCACATTTGTTGTGACAGAATGGACTTAGCACCCTCGCTTTGGAGGGGGAATGAGGACACTATTGTTCCTGTTGTTATCAGTCACTCATACCATTTCAGTTGCCATCATGGTTTGGACCAGACACCTCCGAGATTATGCTGTGTGTTTGTGTTTAAATATAATGTTGTTTAATGCGAACACCTTACACCTAATACGTTTATCCAGAAAAAGTCTGAAGAAAGTAGTAGCCCTTCTCTTAAAACTGAAAACAAAGGTCAGCGAGAACACCGGATAATGTTGTATTCGCACCAGGAACAGCTCCATTGTGCTGAATAAAAAAACCTCCAGCGAAAAGCTCTCTGCGGCAAAATCACTGACCTCATGCAAACATACAACATAACCTCGATGTTGTCTGGTCTAAAAACCATAATGGTGACGAATCATTATTAGTGACTGATGAGAACCAAACAAATAGTGTCCACCTCCTGTATCCAAAGCCGGAGTAACTATGTGAGTCAAACTGTTAGTCCATTCTGCCGAATCATGTACAGCTACAAAACAACAAATAAACAATACAGTTTTAAAAATCATGCAGTTAAAGCAATGGAAATTTAAAACAATTATGGAGAACCCTTTTCTTTTTTCTTTTATCTCATCTATGTTCAACTATGAAACAATAAATAATATATTCTAATCATAACAGTAATGGGATCTTTTCCTTTAAGTCACTAACTTCAGGTTAAAAAAAGGTATAATTATCTACAAAACTATGCTCATGCTTAGGTTATTTTAAGTTGGGTAAGGTTAGGTTAGAGCTGAGGCATAAGCTAAACCATAGATAAAACACACTCCCTTCTCATTCTTATGGCTGAAGTAAATTTTATTGTTAGTTCTGTATGTCGCACTGTAGAGGTTGTGTTTTGTTTAAAATTAGTTTCTTGTTATTTCAGCCATTTAAAACCTCGTTTAGCCAAATAAAACTATCTAATCATAAACAATAACTGATCTCCTAGTTATATAACAAATCAGTAAAGCACAAATCATGAAAATGACTCTAAAATAATAGAAACTAAATTTCGTCTACACTAGCGATCAGTGTCGACGTACATGAACTAGACGTGAAAAACGAGCTTAAAAATTTACAATGGGAAGAGAAGTCTACTTGTGTTGGTTAGTCTATGGCTAAACCTCCAATCTCATGTAGTTACAACTTATGGTGGTAGGAAAACAATGATAAAGATCCAAGTAAGTTTTTACCGGGTAAAAATTAACTAAAAATATAAACAGCCATGACCTGTCTACCATAAGTTGTCCTAATTTAATTTCTGTTACTGTAATCCTGTAGAAGTAGACACCAAAAGGAGAAAAGAAACTTAACTAAGTTCATCATTCAGGCAACCTATCCATCATTACAATAGTGTCTGCAGCTAAATTCCCAATGGGAAACCCAGTATCATGGCTCTTGATGCTTTTTTTACCTAAAAAATTACTGGTGACCAATTGTCTAACAGTGACAGTGTCATACACTGGCTCAGGTAGTGTTACTGTAATGTACACCTTGTTGAAGAATGGGTTTCCCTACTTTCCCTTCCCTCCATAACCAAACTTCTTTTACTTCTGGATCCTCATAAAACACTCTCAGATCTTGGTTTGTTAAGCAAACTGCTTTAAAACTACTTGTCTGCTTTTCTCTCATTTCCGGTACCTAATATAATATTTTTACTTCAGCACGATGAGTTCAAAGGTGCTGAACAAATGCTTCACCTCGCCTTACGGCTGGCTCAGCAGACCCAGAACAATGATGGAATCACTTATGTTCACGACCTTTTGGCAAATGTTGCCTTCGCACAGGGAGAGCTTGATAAGGTATGGTGTGTTTTTGTTAGATTTCTACTCCTCTCAGATATCATAGTTAAGTTTTCCCTTATTTTTTCAAGTGCCTGAAGCCCCTGTCACACGAAGCTGGTTTTTTCACCGCTAGTAACTAGCAGCTAGAACCAGCATAAAGTGACGGATTCTCCAGCTGCTAGAAGCACTCACATGAGCTGGTATCTCTAGCCGCTGGAGGGTTTAAACAGTTTAATATTACAAGCGCTTGAAGAGTCTCTAGCAGGTCATGTGACCATCCAGCTGTGGTCTCTAGTGCCATTCCAGCTCTGTCTAACAGTATCGTGTTAGTTCTTGTAATAAGACAAATTAATTTAATAGATTTAAACTAATCAAGAACAAATTTAAAACTTCAAGTTTAGAATTTTGTTCACAATTGCCATAATTGGAAAAGCAAGTTTAGCAGCATCCGTAAACCTTTGTTACGATCACAACAAAATCGAAAAGATCTTCCAAGATCGCAGCAACATCCACAATCTCCCACTGCAGTTGTGATTTTTTACTTTATACACAACTAGTCATTGAAGGGCCCTCAATGATTGGAAACCTAGTTTGTAAGGTTTTGTCGACGATTATTAAAAAAACTTTTCCCAGCCCTATACAATACGGATCACTGTCTTTTTCACGGTTATCAAAACTTAAGTACAATTTTATAAACACCGAATCTCCGGTTCCTGACATGGATGATGCCTAGTTATTTAATTTCATTTACAGTAACACATAATTGAACTTGCGATTAATTAAATCTGTTATGTAAGGTTTTTAATCTCGCTTGGTTTGGATTTGCTTATAAAACATGATCAGAAATGGTTGCTGTATTTGTAAACAACATTATTTAATGTAAACATATCAGTGACAGCTAGGAAAAATAATCTTTAACCAAACAGGGGCCCTATTTTTGAAATGGTTGACTGTTGAGTTGAGTGTTGAGTCATTCTATTCCCAATCGTTTTGTATTTTTGAAACGATTGACGGTCGACTTATCCAACCAAAACTACTCACCACCTACTGAGCTGTTGAGTGGACGGTTGACTGCACTTTCTTCTTCCTCTTTCAGTAAAAAATTGCTCTTTTTGAGTCGACGCCATATTGTTTTGCTTTAATTTATTAATTTCGATTTAGAGGTTATGTATTTGTTGTCAATGTCTTAGCACCCAATACTATTATGCGATTGTTTTCTGTAGAATAATAGCATTTTAATTTTATTTACTGTGTCAATACTAGACTATTTAATCAAGGGTTTTATCCTTGTTGGTATGTTTGAAATAGACTAGGCATACTAATTGAACTTATTATAAGATAATTATTGTTATTAGACCTATGATTTAAGGTATTAAAGATTGTGGTAGAGAGAAACAATATCATAGTTTGTTTCAATACCATTCACCTAATAAAGGGATCAAATTAATTTAAGTTACGATATGCTTTCAGTGCAATGGCAAATAGCCGCTTTAACCTAAATAAAAACACAATTAAAAATAACATTAAGGTGATGTGTTCCGAAATAGAGACGAAGAAAGCAAATAATAATGTATTTAGGATATGCCTAAACTTATAATTAGCTACATCCTAAAACAAACATCCTTAGTACATTTTATTTTTAATACTTAAGTTTATATAAGTTAAGGTACTTTTGCAATCACTAAGATTAAGCAAGACATAACCTCAATCTCCCAAGAACGGAGTTGACAGTTTACCTCAGTGTCTCGAAATATGGTAGATTAAGATTAGCTGATCCAGATTTTAGAGTAAGAAGAGGTTAAATTGAAGATCGCAAGAACTCTGCATTGTGATTGGTTCAAAATGACGTCATCTGAATTTCGGGCGGTTGTATGCCCTACATTTACAAAACGAGTCACTAGTGATTCCTAACTCACTTAACAACTGTTGGGTTTCAAAAATACCAAATCCTGTTGGTTGAGTTGAGTGTTGACGATAGACTCAACTGTCAACCATTTCAAAAATAGGGCCCCAGCTGTTTGTTATTTCATAGATGACGTATGTGGTAAACATTGGAAGAAAACTTGACAAAAATAACACAAAATTGGGTTTTGATGGTTCATTTATTTGATTTGAATCTTGATTGGTACTCTAGTTTTCCCAGAGTAGGCCGCGTAAATTGGACAGATGGACAGACAGACAGACAAAAAGACAGAAATTGAGAAAAGACACGTTTTGGCTTTCTTAGGCTATGAATTGTAAAAAACCAAAACTTCATGATTCTACGCAATGTACAGACAAAACTGTACAGATAGATTGTTTGAAGTATTCCATTTAAGTAATGTTTTAAAACTTTTACTTTCGGGCCAGTGACATAATGTGTTTATGTTTATGATCCATACGGTTTCTGCTATTAGTATATATATTACCCTAGGTCGGTTTGGATTGTTTTACTTTAGCAACACCAATAGGATAAATCAAATCATATCTACTTAAAAGGAAAATAATTAAGTTTAAAATGGCTGTAAGAAAAAATGCAACACCAACAATAACGATTTAAAGTAGTGGTGTGTTGTATTGAAAAAGTGACTCAATATCACTGGTTCTTGGGAAAAGTTGGTTATATGTAATTGCCAATTGGGCAGGCCTACGCACCAATAGGAGATGGCCCTTAGGCCTATTGGCGGTGGTATGGTCTAATGATGGCAGCGCAATAGCGGTGAGTCAAAACCAAAAGTGACATATTGGAAAAGAGTGTTTAGCAAAAAAACACTGTTACAATCATAACTAAATCGTAAAGGACTTCTGGGATCGCAGCAACACCCGCCACCACCCACTGTAGTTGTGATTATTTACTTGATACAACAGCCATTGAAACGCCGTTAATGAGTGGAATTCTCGATTCTAGGCTATTGGTGACTATGATTTAAAAATGTAAGTATTCCATATTATACAACACAGATTTTTGGCATTTTTTCCTGTTATCAAAACTCAAGTAGATCACCCACTGCAGTTGTGATTTTTTTACTTGATACAACAGCCATCGAAATGCCGTTAATGAGTGGAATCCTTGATTGTAGGCTTTTGGTGACGATGATTTAAAAATGTAAGTTTCACAGTCTTATACACCACCGATTTACGGTATTTTTCGTGGTTATGAAAACTCAATTAGAAGTTGATAGACATAGAATCTCCAAGTTCCTGACCTGGATGATGATTATTTTAGTTTACAGTTACACGTTTTTGTTTTTGCGATCAATTAAATCCGTTATGTAAGTCAAAAGGTCACTTAAGGTAACTCACTTGGTTCAATGAATGGGCTTCGATTTGCTTACTAAATGTGATTGGAAATGTTGCAGTATTTGTAAACAATATTTAATGTAAACATATCAGTGACAGCTAGAAGTGAGAATCTTAATCAAACAGCTGTTCGCTATTTCATAAATGACGTATGTTTATAAATGACATTACGAGTAACTTGACAAAAATCGCACAAAATTGTGTTTTTGATGGTTCATTATTTTATTTCCAAAGTAGCAAGGCCATATTTCAATAGCCAAAGACATTCTCACCAATCCAGTGAATACAGAAAAATGATTTGAATCTCGGTCGGTACTCTAGTTTTTGAGTAATTTGACATTTTGGCGTGACAGACAGGAAGACAGACAGAAATTGAGAATAAGACTCGTTTCGACTTTCTTAGGCTGTGAAACATAAAAATAACAAAAAACTGCATGATTCTACGCATTGTACAGACAAAACTGTAATTTTTTTATATAGGTAGATGATTTATAACACAGATGTTTTTTTATATGTTATTAAAAAAGTATTATTAAATGTTTGAATGAAAACTAACTGGAAGAGACTCTTTCCGTCGAAGAGAGAAAAGGTTAACTAAAATTATGTTTTATTTGTCGAAGAGGTGGACATAGGCCTAACTTAAAAAATTGTAACGTAAATAAACCTTGTGTCTACTGTAAACAAGGGACAAACCATCTTAGGAGTCTTTTTCCCAAACGATTCTCTCAAACCCCCAGAAGTAATGAAACCTTTTATACTAACTCTACTTTTTCCAAAGAAACTTCCCTGATTTCGACAAATGAAAATACAATTTTACAAACTGCAAAAGTATATGTTATGAATGATGACTTGATCGGAACTGCTAGAGTTCAGTTTGACACTGGGAGTCAGAGGTCGTATATTTCAAAGGGTCTTGCTGTAAAACTTAAACTTGATTGTAACAATACACAATTCTTATCAGTTTTTACCTTTAATACAGAAGCTATGACCGTTGAAACCCAAACTGTTACTGCCGGTATTAAACTACTTGATGGAAACTTACTTAAGATTAACTGTAATGTCTTACCAAAAATTAGCGGAAAACTTCATGCCTGCTCTACAATTTGTCAGTCAAATCAGGAAACTTTACCCCTCATTGATATTTGCTGAAAATCAGAATGAGGATTATTAGGTTGATCTTTTAATTGTGATTGATTATTACTTAGATATAATAACATGTGAAAGGATAGAGTTAAAGACTGGCCTTTACCTGATCAGTTCCAAAGTTGGTTGGATTGTGGCAGCAGGGACGTATTTAACTATCTGCCGCCTCTAGGCAGGGAATAAGTTAGCCGCCCCCTCCCCTACCATCGTCAGTGCGCTCACCGACCACAATAAAATTAAAATCACCCCAATACATGTCCTGCCAGCTGTTTTTGTAAAAAAGTAATCGGCAATTGCATGCTGCATCAATAGATAAAATAACATTTTTAGAAACCCTCTTTTACAGACGTTTTTGTTTCCCCATTTTTATGCAAAACGCGATTCTGTTTTGCATACAGGGAAAGCAATGTTGTTGTCTCCAATCAGGAAAGTCATAATCGCTACATCTACATTTGGACAAACTGATTGATGATCTTCTTCTCTAATTTCTTTCAAAAGCCTTAGCGGAGGGATTTTATTAAGCCGGGTTTACACGCTACGATAAAACATAACGACTTGTCTGCAACGACTAATAGTTACGTTTTGTCGGAGGTTGGGCGGTCCATTTACACGTTCCGTCTTTTCCTCCAACTTTGGCTCAAACCACTACCGTTTGATGTCTCTTGTTGTGTAGAAGTTAATATAGGCTACCTGTATATTTGACGATGGATGAATTACTGTTGTGGTCGGTTTACGTTATTTGTGTTGCAACAAGTTTCAAGAGGAAAAGTTATTTCCTGTTCCTGTCGGAATAGTCTTTATTTTTACGTGCCATAAGCAAGGTAAACTCTTGTACAGTTCAATAAAGTCTATGAGAAAATCAGGAGAGGCTTGACGGATGTCTAACATTTTATGTGACAAATAAATGTTACACTGACTCAAAATAGTAAAACAACACTACAACAGTCAAAATCAGTTAACACAACATAAAATACAGTAAACTAACAAAACGTTAAAACAACGTCAAATACAGTAAAACACAACAAACGTTGCAAAATCGGCAAGTGAGGGTCTACAGGTTGCAACGAAGACTGAGTCACCGTTTACACCCAACGACTTGTCGCCACGATCAACAGAAAGTCGCTACGATCTAGAGAAATTGGTGAACATTTCCGCCAACCTTCCTCCAACTCAGACAAAACGTAATGACTTCCAGTTTACACGTTCCGACTTGCATGAAAGTTTTGTCGTTGCAGACAAATCGTTGCGTTTTATCGGAGCGTGTAAACCCGGCTTTAGGTTTTTACTTTGGACATTTGGACATCAAGTTAGAGTTTAATATAATTTTTGTTCTTATCTTAGCTGGGGTCTTCTTTATTTTTCAAGTCTTGCCTTGACACTTTCAATATAGGATTTATGGTGTAGGCCTACAAGCTCTACAAGCTTAAAAAATTTATAAATATATACAATACGACTCTCTTCCACACACAGAGGTATTCCCTCTTTGTGGACGATATTTCGCTAATTTAAAAAGCTTTTTTATATGTTTATGTTTATATTAAATTTTATATTATTAAAATACCAAACAATATTGTAAACATTTCATATTGTAAACATGGTACTAACATGATGTAATTTGTAAATATTTTGGCGGAATAAATGCTATTTTGATTTGATTTGATTTGATCTTCAAAGAAGCTATCTTCAACATCTGATAAGTGATCAGATCCATCACCAGCTTCTCTTAGTTTATGTCCATATTACAGATGTCAATGTCATTTGCGCTGCTGCAGCATAGTAACGAACAATAGCAGGGGGAGGTAGGCCTACATTATGCGTACGTAGCGGCTGGCAGCCCACGCCCGCGAGCCGTGACGTGTCCGCTAGACCGACAGGGCAGCACGGAAAAGACGACAAAGCCATATAATAAATTATCGACTTTGACTTTAATGTGTTCTGAAATCATTTTATTCTCAATGAAAGTATAAAAATATCATTTTTGCAGTTCTAAAAATGTTTCTCAACATTTAGTATTTTTTTTAGATCAACACCTCCTTTTTGATTATTTACCTTCCAAAATTTTGCCGCCCCTAAAATTTGCCGTCCTAGGCGCGCGCCTAGTCCGCCTATTCAGAAATGTGTCCCTGAGTGGCAGAGAAAACTTCCATGATAAAATGGAGAATGTATATTCATCCTCCTTTCTCACTACAATTCAGCCCACTAATCTTTTTGAAATGAAGAAGTACTTTGAAAAGTCTGACTCTCAAAAAGTAAAGGATTTGATGAATGTAAGGAACTTGCGGATCTGTGACATTGACTTTCTGTTTTACCAATGCAATAGTTATGTAGAACTGATCACTCTACATGACATGATTAGACAGCCAAATGAAAAAGCGCGCTTTCATTGTTGCAACAATAACAGAGGAGTCAGAGTTGAACACCAGCTGTAACTGTTGATTTGAGGCTCAGCCACGGCTACCGTGAGCGATAAGGAAGCTACATAACCTTTGACCGTCAAGCGTTGTCCAGTCGACATTGGAAGTAGAGAGTCTGCTACATTAAGTAGTAGTAGAGAGAGAGAGACGAGAGCGTGCACGAGACTTCAGGTAGAGAGCCGTAACCGACATCAAGCCCTTCAGCATCGCTGGATTTTTGTGAGCCTAAATTGGAATTTGGCTAAGGTGAGCTGCTACCATGTTATAAAAATGTTATACTTGAGTTTCATGAGTAGTACAGCTAATTTGGCCTAATCATTAATATTGAAGTATTTAAAAAAAAAAAAATAACTCAACTAAGCCTTGGGCATAGAATGAGATTGTCAGAACATGTGAGCAAACATGTAATTAAATAAAACGAGATACTAATTAATGGTTTTATACTAAGTATAACAGAAGTAATTAGTTTAGAACCTTCTAACTGAAAAAGTGCTAAGGTTAACAAACAAAAAAAAAGGGCTTTTTCCCTGGACCTGCGTCTTGGCATTGACTGGTGACCTTGCTGACCCACGAGTGTGATCGTCTGCAGGACTGTTGGACCACTGCGAGTGTCAGCACCGTTGTTTGGCACCTAGAGGACATTACGCGCTGGTCACACTTGCGCTGTGATATCCGGTTGTGGACCGTACGGACAATACGGCCTTTGTGTGTCGGCCTTTGTGTGTCGTTATCGGTGCTTCTATTCGGTGAGTAGACTTTCATTTTCACACCCTTTGAATCACCCCGGACGACCGGGCGGCATCGGTCACTATCAAGTGGAACCTGTGACCTTGGACTCTGGCAAGATAAGGATTTGGAGTGAATGACTAATTATATCCAGTTCTGAGCTCTGAGATAGAAATATTTATTGTCTTGTTTAACTCCTGAATTGAAGCTAGCTATTAGGTGTATTTATATTTATGCATGAGGGTATGTGTTTGTTATATCTTTTGAATAACTATTATTATATTTAAATTAAGTTACTATTGGAGTGCTCCTAGGGACTTGATTTGGTATTTAACAGAACTGGCCAGTATTTAATTAAGTAAGTTATTTGCATGAATCTCACTAAGTGAACTATTTATCACTATCCTAATTGCTCTCCTTCACTTGTAGTATTTAAGATCTTAGCTTTGGATTGGAAGAGAAATAGGCAATACAAGTGTATACAATTCAACATATAGTCTTTATTTGTGTTTACCTAGTAGTATCGCAGGTTATTGTCTAGATAATTTTTAATCTGATTGATTACTGAGTTGTCAATTACAAAATAATATTTTGTTTTGTTTATGAGTTTGGGTGGTTAAATAATTTAAAGGTTTACTGCTCATCCAAGTGCTTAAGGCCTAGTTTTGAAAAGTCAGATTAAACTTTTGAGTGCATGGTAGCGGGCTTACTTGATGATACCTTAGGGCAGGAAAACATTCCTTGTTGGAGTCCTGCAACTGATCCATCCTAACAACAAGGTGGCGCCCTCTCTCGAGCAAATCCCGACCAACTTGGTAACAATCCAAGGGTGACCTGCTATCAATAATCCAGACTTAGATAAGCTACGAATTTCCCCCCACCACTCACGCCCTTCTCCACTGAGCTAGGCTATCAAAAGTGATATCTCAGGTGCCAAGGTGGCAGATCATAGAGAATAATTTAGGAATCCACGACTGTCCCTATCAGAACAATGATGCCATAGCTTTATGTGGATTTAAGAAAAAGGTCAAAATGGAAAATGGTAGGCCTGAAAATGAATGTCCAGAGTGGAAATATAACTCTCGAGAATTGAAAGAAGAAGAGAATGGAACAGAAGAAGTAGATGTCCTAACTGATGCCTCCATAAACAGAATCGTTGAAACCCCATTGGGAATAAACTACACCCAATTGGAAACTGTTCTCGGGGAGTCTGAGGTACTTATAAACTCAAGATCACTTGTCTATGCATCCTCCAGTGAATCATGTGTACACATAGAGTTTAGTAGAATATGTTTACAGATGACATAATTAGTCCAGGACACTTTTTGGATTTCCACGGAAAAAATGGAGTCTTAAACAAGAGGGTCGAAGATAAAAGAACTGTCACTATTTAAAAATAATAGATATCAACTGTGAAAAGGCCTTTGGACGTTTTTGAAGAAAGTCCTACCTCGTGGGAAATGGAATTTTACTCAACTAAATTATATACACACTTCTACACTAAAACTTTTAACTGGTCCAGAAAAACCTCTTTCCTTACTATTTTTGTGTCACCTTTAGAGCAATGCTAAGGAAGAACTTTTCCCATTTATTCAACAATACTCGTATTGTCAATGAAACATGTACTAAGTCAAAGATGTCTACACTTGACTGTATTCCTGTAAAAGAACATTGTTGTATGTTGTATGATAGTCAAGCAGATTTAGTTTATTCATTCCCTAAACTGAAGTGTCTGAGGATGGCATCTCGCCGAAACATGTAACACTATGTTACTTTTGGAACTACATGACAGGTAATAAAAACCCATTCGGTCGTTATTGCAGTTTCGGGGCTATCACAAAGAATTATAAATGGTAGTAGGCAATTAAACTTATGTTTTGGGTATGAAAATTTCAATTTTAGTTTGGTTCAAGGCAGAGGTGCTGTTCAAAGACGTAATGCAGAGAGAGTTAGCTAAAGGAACGGCTCAAGACGACCTTAAGATCATTCACATGAGCTTGAAGTTGGCCAAAATATATGAGCAGAAACATGATATGGTGTAAGTTTTTTCTTGTATTTTGCTATTATTAAGTAACTAGTGTACATGTTGCTCAAAATCGAGCAATTGCAAAGAAGTACAGGAGTTATCTATAAACAAATGACTTGTTTAAAAACTAATAAGAGTCATAATTTCTGATTATTTTTAAAGAGTTGACTAAAAGATTATTAACTAATTGAAATACTCACAATTTACATAACAGTCCCATTCCAGTTTAAAGGGTTAATTTTTAACTATCAAACTGCCCATGGACGGGAAATGGTAAGCTTACAATTCAAGTCAACGTAAAAAGGCTGTCAGCTTTTATAATGTACCGTACCTAAGTTATTTAGCCAATTTGTAGACAATAAGGTGTAGGCTACTTTAAACTCTACAGAACAGAGTTAGGCAAAAACTGGCAGAACTCTGAAATGAACATCCAAAACTACCCATTTTTAATACAACATTAGATAATTTGCACATTGACTGTTTACAATTAACACATGTTCTTCTTCTCACTTTTAATTTTTGATTCGCGACGGCAAAAATCTGTTTCATAATCATTGAATTAGATTTATAATAAATAATCCATCATAAAGTTTAAGATTAAATAAACCTACTACATAGCCTAGTTGTTTTATTTTTTTGGATCAGCTGTCTGAAATTGTGAAATAAACATTTGACAATTCTGGTTGTTTACATTTAAATGTCAAAGCAAATGTAAACATTGTGAATTTTCTTATGCTTCCATGGAGACGGATTTTTAATATTTAATTTCTGACAACAGCTGAAGTTTCAAAACAATGTTTGTTTTCCATGTTAATCTTATGGAGAAATACAAAACTTTAAAGGGCCCCAGGGCCTCACTCTCTAATTATTTCCCTAAAAAAAAAAGTTTCCTGCACAACTTCACGTTACGCTCTTTCCAATGACACCAAAAACATGTCAATCGGTTCAGTAGTTTCAGAGGAGTAATTGTCACAAAAATCCTGCTTGCGTATTAAATAAGTAATATAGATTATGTAGAAAATATGTAGGTTATAGCATTTATTCTTTTGTACGACTTCACCTTTCAAATAAAAACTGTTATTTCCATAAATAAATTTAATAGTTTGTAGGAGCATGCCTGATACATTTATGAGAATCAACTATTACTAGTTGCTGTACCCGTGCTTCGCAACGGGGAAAAATCAGTTTCATAATCATTGAAATAGATTTAGAATAAATAATCCATCACAAAGTTTAAGATTAAATAAACCTACCACATAGTTGTGTAAAATATTTTATTTTATTTTTCTTTATCAGCTGTCTGAAATTGTGAAATAGGCATTTGACAGTTCTGGTTGTTTACATTTAAATGTCAAAGCAAAGGTAAACATTGTGAATTTTCTCATGCTTCCATGGAGTCCATTTGTTGTTATTTTCTGACAACAGCTGGAGTTTCATAACAATGTTTGTTTCCCATGTTAATCTTATGGAGAAATACGAACCTTTAAAGGGCCCCAGGGCCTCACTCTCAAATTATTTCCCTAAAAAGAAAGTTTCCTGCACAACTTCACGTTACGCTCTTTCCAATGACACCAAAAACATGTCAATCGGTTCAGTAGTTTCGGAGGAGTAATTGTCACAAAAAACCTGCTTGCGTATTAAATAAGTATATAGATTTTATAAAGGAGTACTGTGTACATTTTTGATAAATTTTGGAAATCAATTTATTTTTTTAGCGAATTTCCCATATAGGGAATAACCTATTACCGCAAGTCTCATGGTAAGACCTAGAGCCGGGACTGATTTGCTTTTACGTTTTGAGGTCCCCAGAGTCCAAAAACACCATCCGTTAAAATTCATATATATATATAACTAGCGGTTACCCACAGGCTTCAACCCGTTCGACTTCATATGTATTAATAAAACTATTGATTGGTTAAGTTAAGCTGAAAAAAAAGAACACAGTAATACAAACAAATAATCACACCTGATTTTAATAAGGCAATAAATTTAAAGAATAACGTACAAATAATTACAGCTGAGATATTTTTAACATTAGGTATATGGAAAGTTCCCTTTGTAAAGCAATTACGACCTTAAAGTGCAATTTATGAAATAATGGATAGTTTTGCGCAAGGTTTCTCATCATGACTAAAATTTTAAGTGTATGGTTTATGGAGGGGGTAACTTGTAGTTTTCTCAAAAGTTCATGGGTACTTTGGGCTTTATATATGGATATGTCCGTTAGCGCGATAACTCGAGCAAAAATGATCTGATTCTGATGAAATTTGGTACAAACGTGTAAACCTACTATCATTGAAACGAGTTCGTGAACCAGCATAACTGGACTATGGGAACGGAGTTTTATGAGGTAAAAATTGATTTTTCCCCCAGAAATATTTCATAATTTCTCTACAAACCATTTTGCAGAGCTTAAAAAAAGAAATAATTTTGTACATTCATGCGTTGTTGTATGCCCAACGGTTACGGAGATAATTTAAAAAATTGTAAATTCAAAATTCATATGTTATTCTTATGGAGAATAAATCAACTGTTAATTGTAGTTTGCTTGTTTATGGATATATTTAAAAAACCAAATTTGGAAATTTTGTTTTTTTAATACTAAGCTATCGACATTGCAATAAAAAAATACCCCCGCCGCAGCAAACCTGCCGACTCAGCAAATTTCCATTTGTCTTAATTGATTTTCAATTAAATATATTTTAATAACATTAGGTTTAACAAGTACCTAGGTTTGCTGCTACAAGGAAACTAATAAAGTGTGTGTTTTCGTAAAATATTGATAGCTTAGTACAAAATAAATAAATTTGATCAAAATACAAAATATATCCATAAACAAGCAAACTACAACATTTGACAATATTCTCCATAAGAATAACATGGGAATTTTAAATTTAAAATTTTTTTTAATTTTCTCCGTTACTATTAACGGAACAAAAATACTTTTATATACTAAATTAATTGTTTTTAAGCTCTTTAAAAAGGTTTAAAGAGAAATTGGGAAATTTTTTGTTTTGAGGGTCAAAAGTGAGAAAAACCAATTTTTACCCCATAAAAACCCCCGTAAAGCCCCGTTCCCATGGTCCGATCATGCTGGTTTGCAAACTCATTCAAGTTAATCTCGCTTTACACCTTTAAACCAAATTTCGTCAAAATCGGATAAAAATTACTCTTGTTATCGCGTTCACGGACGTATATATATATATATAAAAATTTGAACGAATGGTGTTTTTGGCCTCTGGGGACATCAAAATGAAAAAGTTAATCGGTCCCGGGTCTAGGTCTTACCGTGCCACCTACGGTAATAGCTACTTCCCTATAGGGAAATTCGCTAATAGCTACTTCCCTATAGGGAAATTCGCTAAAACATCTCAATATCTTCCCTGTAGCAGCAAACCTAAGTACTCACTAAAATTAATGTAAATGAAATAGAAAATAAATCTGTCAATTTTTAGGGAATATTTTAGTAGAAATCCAGCCAGGTAAATGGAAATTTGCTTTGCCTGCAGGTTTGCTGTGGTGAGGGTATATATAGTTTTATCAATACTATTCTACCTTTTATCTGAAGGGCTATGGTTAGAGTAGTGTAATTGAAAATCTGCCTTAAAACATTAACCCTTGCCGACAGACCGCCACCGCCCACCAATGCTCGAGCGAACACCATTACCGCTACAATAAGTTGAACAGCCGTAGGTCTCGTTGGTGTAGTGGATAGCGCACCGGGCCGATATTACAAAGGTAGCCGGTTCGAAACTCACCGGAGGCATTAACTTTTTGACTCGATTTTTTTCATTATCAGCAAGTTTGGTTGGTTTGGTTAGGTTAATTTAGGATAGTTTAATTTTATAATTAAAAAACTATATAATTGATTTTGAGACATTTATAATTTAATTTTATGAACAGAACTATTTTTGTTATTAGTAAACCTTCATTCGAAATTTTCATTATCAGCAAGTTTGGTTAGGTTATGACAGTTAAATTAATTTAAATTTAACCTACAAACGACACGTTTTGACAGCGACAGTGATAGAGAAAACCATTTCCCACGAACAGTTCGGCTATGCACGGTATGATGCGTTCTGCACGGCGCGGTGGTGGGCAGTTAAGTGGCGGTCTGTCGGTAAAGTCTCGTCCTTAAAACTAAATAACTGACTGTTACAGAAATTAGGAAATGTTATTCTTGGCAATGAAATTGTAAAATTGGGGCATGAAACAATGATTTTTGATGAAGAATATTATTTGTAAGAGAAAGCATTTCTATATTCTAAAGAAAGTACCTATATTTCTTGTAGGGGAGCATTGTAAATATACATCCTGCATATTACAAACCAATTTGAGTCACCCAAATACATTTGTGTTTTTATGAATAAAGTTTTCTGATTTGCATTTTGTTTGTGCTTGTTATTATAGGAAGGCAGAGGAAGGCTACAAGTTCTGCATGAAACATTTGGACAAGCTGGTTCAGGATTCCGAAGACGAGGATGTGCTGATGTTGTGGGGTATGACTCTGGATTGGTACGCCAGATTCCTCCACGAACAAAACCGACTCGACGAGGCGTTCACCAACTATAAAAAAGCTTATGAAATGTGTGTAAGGTTGAATGGAGAAGTACACGAACAAACTGTAATTCTTTTGAATGACCTGGGTACCATAAGTTTTCTACTGGGTGACAACGACAACGCTATCTTGTACATGACTAAAGCAGTAGAAACAGGCCGACATCTGCCTAACATGGAGGACTTTTCTTCAGTATACGTGAATCTCGGGAATATATACATACAGAAGGAGATGTACAAAGAAGCGGAGAAAAGCTGTATCGAGGGGATGAAAAACGCAAAACGCCACAAAAACGAGGAGGGCTTGAAGGAAGCTACGTTGTGTTTGGAAGAATTGAAAAAGCACCGATGGAAGTAAGGTGTGTTTTAGGTTTTATTAGTTAAGACGTATCAATTGTTCTAGATTATAGGTTAGTTGACCTGTAAAATATATCTAATACATTTGCAGTACAGGCCCTCTTGTCTTCATCAGCCTCTACGATTATTCAATTTCCTCTTTAAAATCTTTACCCAAATAATTAAAGACTCTTTGTCCTTGCACACTTGCAGTTTGACAGCTTCAGCCATAAATTAGGGCTGGGGAGTAACAGTGCTGTTATATTTACTACCTAGCTGATTTGTACCAAGGGTACCTGGTTTTTATTTGCTACTGTCTCGTAACCATTCTAAATTTTTTCAACAACATTTTGCCGTGATGGATTGCATTTTATCACTTAAATTTTTTATCCTTCATCATTTTCATTTACAACTATATATATCTTGCTTCTCTCTGTTCCTAGTCCGAATAGTCCTAAAGGTGATGAAATGGAGAGCTTTTACTGTAAAATTGCCATCCTAAGAAAATAGTTAGCTATAAACTTACTCATGTAGTATACTAATATAGTTAATGTTTTGAACTATATATGATGAAAAAAGACTACCCTTGCTCTTTGACTACCATGGGAAATGTATCGATTAAACTGTAAAATTGTTTTATAAATCTCATGAACATGAGACACAAGTTAAAAGACTATGTAGTGTCACAGATAAGGGAATAAGTATAATAATCATTCCCTTGTGCTAGCTGCACTTCCTCACCTTTCATTTAGGTTAAAATAGCTCAAATCTAAACTACAACTTGCCAATAATTCATACTTCTATTAGCTGTCACCTTAGTTTAGTTTGTTTATAACTTAGTAATTTATATCTTATCAGATATCGCAGAAACTAAAAGGTTTAGTTAATAATAATAATAAAGATAATTTATTAAATAAATTACATCCTTCTTGCTCCATTACAAGCAAGCTGCTGAATACAAAGGATGCTATACAAACAACAATATAGGCTAAACCGAAAAAAATTAACTAATTAAAACTACACAATAATACAACCCCCCCCCCCCCCCGCCTCAGCAAACCTACAGACTAAGCAAATTTCCATTTGCGTGATTGAATTTACACTAAAATGTTTCCTTTTATAAATAATATCACATTTATTCCCTATTTTATTAGAATTAGTTTAACAAGTAGGCTACTTAGGCTTGCTGCAACAGGGAGTGTAAAAGAGTTTTTTTTATGTTAATAGTTTAGAAATAAATAAATGCATTTTCCAAATTTGAAAAATATGTTCATAAACAAGCAAACAACCCATAAAGATAACATAAGAATTTTCAATTTACAATTTTTTGCAATTTTCCCCTTAACTATTAGGCGCATAACAATGCTTCAATTACTAGGCCTACTAAATTATTTGTTTTTTAAGCTCTACAAAATGATTTGTAAAAAAAATCCTAAATATTATGTTTTTTTGGTCAAAAATGGGAAAACCAATTTTTACCACATAAAACCCCCCACAAACCCCCGTTCCCATAATCCGATCATGCTAGTTTGCGAACTCGTTAAAGTAAATGTAGGTTTATACAAAATTTAATCAAAATCGGATCATTTTTGCTTGAGTTATCGTACTTAACGGACACACGCACACACATATATATATAGGCTATATGAATTTGAACGGATGGTGTTTTTAGCCTCTAGGGTCCTCAAAACAATAAAGTAAATCGGTCCCGGGTCCAGATCTTACCATGAGTACTACGGTAATAGCTTATTCCCTATATGGGAAATTCGCTAATAAAAAGTGTCTCTAAGTTAATTTTTTTTTTCATCCCAACTAAATGGGGTTTTCGATTGGTTAAAGTTTGCAGCATATTGAGAAAGATTGATCCAATTTTATTTGTTTGGTTGATATTATCAGCCTATGGTACTCAAGGAGTTATTGTATAGCCTAGAGGAGTTTCATAACGTTACCATAGTTGTTAATTATTATTACAATTTAACCATTTTAAACTATATTATAAATATATGTGATGGAATAAGAACATATAGACAGTGGTAATGTTTGGAAATATTAAAGAGGTGAAGAAAGGAAAGTTTGTGGTGGGCTAATAAGGGATTAACAAATGGTTGCAGTAAATTCAATTCACAGTTGGAGAGGGTTCAACAAATGGTCGCAAAAGGGTTCCACTAATGGTTGCATGAGGTTCAACTAACGGTTACACAAGAAAGGTCTATTAATGGTTGCGGATGGTTCAATTAATTGTTGCATGAATTAAATGTTAGGGTTTTCTGTCTACATGTTCTCATCCCAGTATCATGAAAGAAAAGAATTATGAAAGCAAATACTTGTATGAATAAAACCCTCATTTATATTTATATTTCAATGTAAACTCTGAACCTACCTATCTATCATTATCGAAGTGTCTTATAGGAAAACTTTGTCAATAAGTTAAACGTAATGGCAATATTTTCTCTATGTACCTATATAGTTATTATGGAAAAGCAAAACACTTGTAGCACTTATGTCTAAAATAATTCTCTATCAGAAGATATTTAAGACAAATTTTCTTGATAATTAGTACCAAAAACAGGTTAATTTAAAAAAGTTAATTCTTCAGCTGCGGCCTAATGCTCCAAAAGTTGTACTGACATATAAGTCCCAAAAATCAACTACCGGTATCGGTACTGTATAAAATTGTTTTTAAATAACTTAAGAGCAAGTTACTGCATCATTGTGTAAATAAGCTTATGCATTAAATAAATGTATTGCTTCAGTTTGAACAAAAACCTGCATTCCTACCAATTGATAAGGATTAAGCTTTGATTTTCTAACTCCTAAAATGCTAATAAATCCAGTACTAATCAAATTTAGGCACCATTTAATAGCAATTAAAAGTACTTTTTACAACAGAGCAATATCATTTAGAAAAAGAATATTCCTGAATTTTAGGGTAATAGTTTCAAATGCCATGTTATCAATACACCATTATCCTTTGGAATTTTCTACCATTAACAAGCTACTCTTCAATAAAGTTAATGGTATATCGTAAACAGTTATCAGCTAGTTTAATAGATATTTTGTACAAGCATAGACAAAAGAATTAAATATAGACTGACAAAGGAAGGTTCCGCGATGTCCTTCTACCAGCACTACCACCCTTGCAAACGAAATGCTACCAACGTATCAGACCCACTTTTCAACATGGTTAAAGGAAAAATTCTGAAATTCAGAAAAGACCATTTTTAAAACACTGAAAAATAACGGAACAAACTCCAACTCCCCGGAAGTTGGAAACACTGGTTCCAACTACCAAATTGGCAATGCTTGCTAGTGCTTGACGCTGTGGCGGTGTGCGCCAAAACTACACGGTAAGGCCTACTCCTAACGGTGGAAGCCAGAATATAATATGCTAACCGCAGCACTGCTGTCGGTCAATATTTAATTCTTTTTTCTATGGTACAAGTCTGATTTCAAAGAACCTTTGAAGACAGTCTTGAATTTATTAGTGCAACTACTGCAGTTAGTAGCTTTTCTATTTTAATTTAAGTATTTGATAACTATTCTAGATACATTTTTTTTTGTACATGAGACAGAGAAGTTAGGCTTGGTGTGTAACTACAGTAAGCCACATAAAAATTATCTGACGAGCATTTATGCAGACAAAAAGTTACCATACTAAATTTATATGCATTTAAATATTAGTTACAATTAGCTGATTTCGTTTCATTTAGTCCAGTCAAATGATACAATACATAAATAGAATAAATATAGACCGTCAGCTGTGATGCGGTTAGCACAAGTTCTCGCGTCCACCACTATGTTTGCAGTGTAGTTACAGCGCACACCGCTGCAGCGTCTGCTGGTCGCTTACGCCTCCTCGCCTGCAGCAGTATGCGCCGCAACTACACTGTACTCCTAGCAGTGGGCGCCGGTACCTTCCTTTGACAGTCTATATTTATTCTATTTGTCTATGATGACACACACTTTAAAACAGGTTTCAGATTTATGAAGAATGAAGAATCTACTTACAGTTGAGCGAGTGAAAAAAACAAGCTTGCAGATTTTTACATAAGTATGTTTACAAATTGCATAAACTGAGTGGTGAACACTTTTTCCTAGCTAGGCACTGGGGCTATATCATCATAACCATTATCTAATCCTGGCATCACCAAATTGAGTCTAACAGCTGTGCTGCCTTCCTCCTGCACATGCACCTTAGCCTCTTTTGCTACAGCACATTTTCTTGTTTGGTTTTCTCACTCGCTCAACGGGCTGAACCTGTGCAGCCCGGACTTGTACCTGTATGACTGTAGTATCCACACAGTCATAGGTTTTACCATGTGATTTATTTTTGTTTTAAGTCATAAAGTTAGAAGATAGTTACCATCTTGAAGGTTTAGCTTTGACTATCCAATAGTCAATGGTATTAGGCTACTCTGCTTATTCCTTCAACTTTTAAGTTTTAACATGGACTGGAACTTAAGGCAGAGGGCTAATACTCTTGTTACCAAACTGCTTCACGTTGCTCCAATGTCGGTCATCAATGGATAGAAAAGATGTATGTAATTGCAGCATTGCAGATTTTGACCTATATCATTGCCTTGCAATCAGGATTGACAATTTTTCTGTTTTTTGTTGTTAAAACTGACCATGTATTGTGAGCAAAATTGTATGTTAAAAAGTCATAACAGTTACAGCAGTAATATACTGTTCCTAACATATTAGTCTAGATATAAATAATAAAAACTACACAATTGTTTCCTCATTTTCAGTTTGAGAAAAATACATTCAGTGTTTTGTTATAAAAAAATTGGGTTATTTGCCTCACGGGCCCTGTTTCTTTTACTATCATATCCACACTGCGGTTAGCAACAAGTAATGTTATTGTTGCTGTGGAAAATAATTGTTCTCTACTGATTAAAAAAATTGCATTAAATCTATATTTATGAGAAAATAATAAAAACTGGCATTAAATCTATATTTATGAGAAAATAATAAAAACTGGCATTAAATCTATATTTATGAGAAAATAATAAAAACTGTGTTACCAAGTATGACTTTCATTATCATTAAACTATTTTTTTATGTGTTACTAGGCCTACATAAGCCACTCGCAGTTTGGCAGATAAAATCATTTACAGAACATATTAGTCCACTAGATTTTTTGCTAACATTGGTGATGAATAGTTTTTTTTACAGTGCTAGTTAATATATATAAACTTATTTCTGTGCAATATAAAATAAAAAATGTTATTTATCGAAAATTGTTGTAACGATTTTTCCTTACACTTTCAGATTGTATCAGTTCTCAGAAAACAGTTTCTTTCCTCAAGTAAGAAAACTGTGTTGTGATGTTTATTACTCTATACAAAAACTTCACTAGGTGGCCTACTCATTAAGTACAAAAAAAAACACCATAATTTTAAACTGTTCAAAACATTATTAACACACTACCGGGTGTCTCGTGACTCTACATACAGAGCAATGTGACGGCCATTACTGAACCTGTTAAAGATGGATGTATATGTATAGCCTACACATGATATTACATCGAGATAATTATGTTACAATATTAACTCAAAGGAATATTCAGTAGGATTAAGAAGGTTCAATTATCAAACATATTCACTAAGAGAACAAAACAAATACAATTTTATTCTGAACACATACAAATATCAATCAAAACAACATATTCACTAAGTTATTTAGGGAAATACTTATTACAGTAGACTATAGATTAGTCGACCTAAATCGCCTGCAGCAAGGTATATACAAAGTAATGTTTTGAAATACAGAATCATTCAAAATCATTAATGTGTTATAAAATCAAATAATATATTTTCTGTTATAAAACGAATGATTCAAGGTGTTTGTTTGCCACTGAAACCTTAGGAATCCTATAAAAAGTGACAAAGTGAAAAGTATACTAGATTTGACTACTAGGGAGAGCAGAGGTAAGCAAGAAGGAAACAATCAGAAAGTACAGGCAAGTGTAGATGCATAAAGGCTATAATGTATCTTATCTTTCAATTACAGACAGGAGCGAGTTTTTTTATGTAACAGCTATGATTTACAATCATGTCTAAAGCCTCTGTCATACGGGACTTTTTTCAGCAGCTAGTTCTCACTGGGAGATCCAGCAGCTCTAGTTGCTGGTTCTCCAGCGTTCTAGAAGTCCTGTCAGACGGAGCTGGGAAACAAGCGCTACAAATTATAAGTCTAGTGCTGCTAACACACTGTGTGTGTAGTTAAAACAAAAATAATGTCGTCTGTTGGTATTAGATGTGAGGTTTTCTCTCTGATCAACCATAATAGAAGTTAAAAGAGTGCAAGGCAAAAGCAAAATGTTAAAATATAAACACTAATCATAAATATTATGTATGTATGGGCTTGTAAGTAAAAAAATTAAAAACAAATAAGTTGTAGTAGGTCTATAAAAAAAAGTTTTATCTTTTACTTACACAAAAAACATTAATTTATTTTATATAGGTGGGATGTAGCAATCGTTACAACAATAAATTTAATACAATAGGCCTATATAAAAATAAATTTTCTAAACATGAAGTTATAAATTTGTTTTTGAATAATTAAAATTATTAAATCACTTTAAATTTGTTCTTATTAATACTTCAATACTTTTCATTTATTGCAAGAACTAGCTCATTACTGTTGGCTTTAGTCAGACAGAGCTAAAATGGCGCTAGAGACCACAGCTGGGTGGTCACAAGACTTGCTAGTGACTCTTAAAGCACTTGGAATAGTAAACTGTTAAAAGCCTCCAGCAGCTAGAGGTACCAGCTCATGCAAGTGTTTCTAGCTGCTGAGTGCTGGAGGATCAGTCACAAGATGCCGGTTTTCCAAAACATGCTCCGTGTGACAGGGGCTATAGGGAGAAAACACACAATTTAAATGTACTCCGCCGTCCGAAGGCAAGGTCGGATAATCAAGACTCTACTGTAGCAGAAAATTGTAAATTGTCTTATCAGCTTTTACCCTTCTTAGCTCTTGATGATATAAACCTGTGCTTGAATATATTTAACTTTGGCTCAGTGATAAGTGTATTTAAAAATACAAATTGGTAATTG
Source organism: Macrosteles quadrilineatus (assembly GCF_028750875.1). NCBI lineage: Eukaryota > Metazoa > Arthropoda > Insecta > Hemiptera > Cicadellidae > Macrosteles > Macrosteles quadrilineatus. The sequence goes on from NW_026542601.1 coordinate 56,326,479, forward strand.
TTTTCATCTGCTGCAACATTGACTACAGTAGCTTCCCTTTGTAGCCACGTGTGTTCTTCACCACCATTTGAAACTCGTATCTTAATGAAAATTTGCCCAGTGGCTTTTATAATCTTCTCTTCTACCTTTCGCTTCAAAATATCCAATCCTGTTCCTTCTGTTGCCGAGACGGATAAAGCGTCGTTACCTACATCTATACAAAAATCAGAAACAAGATCTATCTTATTTGCAACTGTTATCATGTTCTCTAACAGATTATCTGGCAAATTGATACCTTTTAAAGTTTCTAAGACATGTTCACTTTGAGCTTTAGAATCAGGATGGTTAGCATCTACAACGTGTATGATGGCATCTGACTGAACAGCATCTTCCAATGTAGCAACAAATGACTGAATCAGACCTGTTGGAATATCAGACAAGAAGCCAACAGTGTCAACAAATAACACTTTTAAACCTGAGGGCAAATGTCCAGTGTGCACTGTTACGTCTAGAGTGGCAAATAACACATTCCTAGGTCTTAATTTATCTTCTTTTGTGAGAGCTTTAATTAAAGACGTTTTTCCTGCATTTGTGTAACCGACAACTGCAATTGTAGGAATATTCAGGTCTTTCCTCTTGCTACGTAGCAGGTCTCTTTGAGATTTCAGCTTCTTTATTTCATTCTTCAGTTTCCTTTCTTTGTCTTGCAGCAAACGCCTCTTGATTTCTAAATAAGTTTCCCCTGGACCACCGACTGTCGCTCCTCCTCCCATTTTATCACTCATCCCCTCTTTGTCAGCTCGTAACCTACTCCATAGATATGGAATCTCTCCCATCGATACTTGCAATTTGGCTTCTCTAGTAGTGGCATGAAGTTTGAAAATTTGTACAACTATGGTATACCTGTCAAATACTGGTACACCAAACTCTTTCTCCAGTAACTCTTGTTGAAGTGGATTCAACATATTAACACTGACAAATACAGCAGTTATTGTTTTATTTTCTTTAACAAGGTCTGTTAGCATGTTTAAATTCCCTTTTCCAAACATTTTAGCCTTGTCAATACTCATTAGAGAAATTATTTTTGAGCTAACTACTTTCCACATGGGCAAACTTTGAATAAGCGCAATTGCTTCATCCAACTGAAGTTGAGGAGTGGTATTTCTTTTCTTTTGTTTACCCCATTTAACATACGGTTGAATGATTAAAACTTGATGGCCTGTGTCAGATATTTTCAAGGTGCGTTTTACTAGTTCTTCATAATCTTCATCATGATATTCATTTTCGAAATTACTATCACAAAGCCTAGAGGTTATGGAAAACTTCTGACAATGTTTTATCCTGTTACTTACTCTATAACTGGTTGTTTTGGAGCAATTTATAATGTTTACTGAAGAAAATTTGTGGTTATCAATTTGTTTAGCTTCAATTAAATTATTCCACTTGTGTTTGGTGGTATGGTTGGTAAACAACACCTGACGAAAGATTTGTTTATTGAATCTGAACATTTGAAAGACCAGTAATTGAACCAAACGATACAAACCAACTTAGAACTTTACAACTAATCAATTAGCCTAGCTTGTTTTTTTATCATTTTCAAGTTCTGTTAAATATGTAACTTTGTCTTCAGCAGCTAACCACGCCGCCTGGCAGGCAGAACTTCTAGACTTGCTAACTTTGTAAGCTATTATGGTTGCAATTACAGTCGAATTCAGTATTGAAAACTTTGGCGAATATGGCAGTTTGTTCTTCAAAAGGGTTTGACCTATGTATGTAGAAGAAAATGCAAGGGTGAATCCAGCAACACTAGCAAAGTTTGCTCGAGTCATGCACTCAAGATAAGATCCAAATCCTGGATGGTCATCCCCATAAAGGTCAATTAATCTTTGTTTACCAGTACCAATACTCATGTTTGTTGTAAGTTAACTCAACTATACTTCCATTTAATATGAAAAAAGTGTTAGTTGATAAACAAACAGGCAATTCTCAACCAGAAGGATTATTGTTGTAATTACTTCAATCTTTTGTCATATTTTCCCTCCTTACTCAATGTTTTTCAAATTCTGAAAAAAAAGAAAACCATTATTATAGCTAAGCAGATAAGTTAAATATCTTAAGTGCCAGAAAAATTAAGTTAACAGTAGTTTAATTTTCTAAAATATTATGTTTCTAAGCCAACAAAATAACAATTCTATTGCACTTCTTTATAATTAAATGGTTTAAGTTACCTGTCCACCATTGACCCTACTGTCGTCTATTGCGACTGGTTTTTTTTTTAAATCTCATCATCAGGCATCTTCAAATGTCATACCACTCAAATTAAGATCGTTAAGATCAATTGTTGAACATGCCCATGACCACGCATCTAACGTGTCGAATCGTAGTGTCCTGTAAGGCCTACTGGCTAATTTTAAATATACATACAATAACTTTCCGTGTTTTATGTTTGTGTATCGTGTTCACCGACGACGACCTAAACTTGAGTGGTATGTCTGTAGCGAGCTAATGTTGACAGGGGGTAAGATTTTGTTTTGTATCCGCGCATGAATTGCTGAAATAGGCGAGCAGCAGCGGCAGAGCGGGCTCGCGCCGTTAACCCGGCTTCATTAGTGCTGATAAGCGTCGGGTATCCCAGACCTTCAGGACAGTAGAGTCGAGTTTTGAGCATTGGACGGAAAGCAGTCAGTGAGAGACGATTGAGATACGAGTGAAGTACGAATACGGTTGGTGTGAGGCCGAAGCAGACGTCTGCGTCTCTACATTGGTAAAAAGTGCTTTGGTGTTAAGTTGGGTTTGGGTAGAGACACGTTTGGTGATAAAGTGTATTGAGGTTATTATTGGCAAGTTATAGTGTCTCCCATATTGTTTAAGGCACTCTGGGCTTAATTGTTTGGATCTAGTGAGGACGAATCCTGAGTTGCGAAGTCAGCAACGACACCCTAGGAGAGTGGAGAATCGGAGTAGGTCTGGTGGTGATTAGTGCAAGATTGTTTGGTGACTTGTTTACAGTGTCCGTGTATGAGCCAGCCCTATACCAGTTGGACCCGGCCTTTAGCCTAGAGGTGGCCCTTATCGCAGAACCTGGAATTTCACCCAGCCATTTTAGGCTGAGCTACCTAGGCAATGTTTGTGACACACATATATTTTTTCCCATGCAGGAAATAGTGTTACATTACATTTGAAGAAGCCTGATAATGGAATTTTAAAGTCAAAACCGGTCGCAATAGACTGCAGAAGGATCACTGACGGACAGGTACTGAACTTAAACCATTTAATTCAACAAGTGATCCTGGACCACGAAACGCCATTGAACTTAAAGGACAGCAACTGAATTGATTGTCTTTTTGTGAAATCATAGACTATAGAAAGACAATTTTGCAAATATCCTATCCTGAATTCCTAAAAGTGTGTTGTTAGCCTGGTGGGTGGCATAGTGACGGGAATCAGATTTAAGAATATTCAACTAATTTAAGGATTGGACCGAACTTTCTCAAAAATCATATAGAGTAAGCCAAGTTTACTTTCTAACGAAATGACAACTGGTGTTGATCTAAACGGGTGCAGTTTCTTAACTGGGCTACCCTAATAAGGCCGTGTTAACACCAGAGTTAGGAATGTGTTTTTACAACTAATGTCCTTAAAAACCCAAAAACACTACTTTTTGAACAGAAACATTTTGATGTTGGAAACTGTTTCTGTACTTGTATGCTGTTAACAACACTATCCCTTACCCACCACCATGTAACTACACGCCCCCCTCCCCCTTGAGGACTGGCTTTGTTTTTTCGGGAGCGGTGTTTAAATTGTCTAACAAAATCAAGGAACCTTAACCTGCAAAAACTGCACTATCTGTTGTAAACTGTTGTTTTGGAAACTTTTGCTTTAGAACTAAACTTGTGTTACAGTAAGTTAGGCCTACCAACAAAAAGTTCCAAACCATTTGTTCCAAACTCTGGTGTTAAAAAGGTTTAAACCTTCATTTGATGTTTTCCATAATCAACAAGTTTGGTTAGGTTAGATAGGTTTAGAACTGTTTCTTTTTTTTAACTAAATTGAGATAGCCTACATATATATTCAGCTGCACTTTAGTTTACGTCCTACACTCATTCGATATATCAAGTTTGGTTAGTTAGATTACAACCTAACCTAACTAACCAAGTGAAATAATCTATATAACTTATAGAACAATCTATATATTGATATTTTTCATTCGAATGAGTGTAGGACGTAAACTAAAGTGCAGCCATATATTCATAGACTACCTAACTGTTAAAAATTTTGATCCATAATCGATTTTAGGGTAGCCCAGTGCACCCCCAAACTTCAACTAAACAAAACCCAAACTTTCTATAAGTTATCGATTCTAACAATCAATAACTTACAATGGAGTCTGATATCAGAATTTTGCCGTAAGGCTAAGTTATATCTCTATTTAAGGTAAAGTGAATGAAATACAGGGATTCGATATCCTGTTGTCACCATACGTTACTAATTTAGTGGTCCATTGAACATTACTCAAGTTATCGCGTTCAATGGACACACTCACACACACACAATAAAAAAAGTATATCATCGGTAGACTTCCGTAATTGTTGTCAAAAACAACCGAATGAAAATATCATTCAATATATCGATTGTTTCATTCGATATAGGCCTATCGTTTGGTTAGTTAGGTTAACCTAACCTAACCAACCAAACGATTGGCCTATATTGAATGAAATAATAGATTATCGAATAATCGATATTATCATTTGGTTGTTTTTTACACCGGATACGGAAGTCTACCCTACATCATTTTGACCGGTATGACCAGTATGAAATAAAAAAATTTGCCAAATTTTATCAACTAATGTGATGTGGAAAGCGAAAAGGGACCTCTTGTCGGAGATACAAAATTTTCAGTACGGCTTATATAAGTAATTAAGGTCGAAAATATCAAATTTCGGGTTTTTATTGATTGTTAAACCTTATTTAACATAGAACATGACACTATCGGTTAAAATCTCAAATTGAAGATGCAAAAGGTCAAAATAAATCATTTTGTTAGCCTCTGCACGGTCTGAGAAAAGGTACCTCTTGTCGCTCAATGTTATTTCGCCATAACGACAAGAGGTCCCATTTTGAATAATCCCTTTTTAAACAGATTTTAGTCCAAAAAATGAATTGTCCTGCATTCTAGTGGAAATTTAGTGAACTACAACAAAGTTCAGTTCACGACGAACAAAATATCTCACAAATTTTGCAGTCCCGACAAGAGGTACCTTTTCTTATCTTATGGCGCAATAACATAGGGCCGACAAGAGGTCCCTTTTTTTAAAGCGATTTTTACGACATGCTTCAATAAAACAATTAGGCCAATGAAAACTATCGTGAGTTAAGAAATAAATTTGTATTTCTTTCAAAGAGGACATTATAAGCTTTCTTTTGATACAAAAATCGTTTCTTAAATACAAAAAACACCGTTTTTATGCGTATTTGAAATTTTTAAAACAGTTTTTCTCAAAATGACCCTTTTCCATAACAAAATTTCAAAGTCCTATAATTTTAACAAAAAAAAAAATCATACGTGCTTGGGACTTGCACCAATTGATTCGGAATTTAATAAGGAATTCAAATATATACATATCTCAAAATCGAAAATTCCCGACAAGAGGTCCCTATTCGCTTTTCACATCACATATATCTAAATAAGTAAACTACAACAGTTTTAATTTTCTCCATAAGAATAACATGGGAATTTTAAATTTACACTTTTTGAATTTTCTCTGTAACCATTTGGTATACAACAATGCTTCAATATACTAAATTATTTCTTTTTTTAAGCTCTACCTACAAAATGGTTGGGAAAGATAGGGTCCAAAATTTTATGTTTTTAGGGTCAAAAATGGGAAAAACCCATTTTTACCCCATAAAACCCCGTTCTCATTGTCCGATCATGCTGGATCGCGAACTCGTTCAAATAATTGTAGGTATACATGTTTATACCAAATTTCATCTAAATCGGATCATTGTTGTTCGAATCATGCTAATGGACGTATATATAATATATATATATATATATACAGGGTGTTCAAAAAAGGTGGGGACATATTTTACCTATTGATTCCTTGGGTCAAAATAAAGAGAAAATCAAGAATAACATTTTTTTCAAAATCACTTCGTTAACCAGATATCCGCCATTTTGTATTTTTTACATAAACATTTTTATCTTTTAATATTTTCAACCGATCTTTATGAAACTTGGTATGTATGTTAAGGTAGAAGAGCCCCATGTGAAAAAAAAAATTCATTTCGATTCAACCTTAAGTTTCAAAATGGCGGCCATTTAAAGTTTTTAAACTTAAATTTCTTGAAAATGACTAGTTTTATGAAAAAATGTCAAGAACATTTTTATTTAGCATTTTTAATTATCTATCAAACGATACCAAGTTCAAAAAGAATAGATGAAATATTATGATTTTTAGTTGTAAAATGGGGCAAACCTGACTAGCTTCTGCCATATTCTACCCAGGGTGTCCACAGAAATTTTGACATTAATTTCCCTGACTTTCCATGACCATTAACCATTGATTTCCATGACTCACGAACTTTACTCAAAAATTATAATATAGGCTACCGCAAACACACAAATAATACTGCCTCGACAGAAAATATTGAAATACGTATTAACAGATAACAATGGCGTACAACAGGTACAACAATGAACTAAATACAAACTCAAAACGGATAAACTAAGACAACTGTATAAATTGAATTGTCGTATATTTGTGAACAATTCGGAAAAATGCTACAATAGTCGGGGTTACGGCCGACTAGATCATTGCAAGGACCCCTGAAATCCATCCATCATTGGTGATTTCCATGACTTTCCATGACTTTTTGCCTATTTCCATGACTTTCCAGAATGTGGACCCTGTCTACCCCATTTTACAACTAAAAATCGTAATATTTCAGCTATATTCCTCATTCAATCTTTTTGAACTTGGTATCGTTTGATAGATAATTAAAAACATAAAACCAGCCATTTTCAAGTAATTTAAGTTTAAAAACTTTAAATTGTCGACATTTTGAAACTTTAGGTTGAATTGAGATGAAATTGTTTTCTAACATGAGGCTCTTCTACCTTAACATACATGCCAAGTTTCATAAAGATCGGTTGAAAATATTTAAAAAAAAATGTTTATGTAAAAAATACAAAATGGCGGATATCTGGTTAACGAAGCGATTTTGGAAAAAAATGTTATTCTTGATTTTCTCTTTATTTTGACCCAAGGAATCACTAGGTAAAATATGTCCCGACCTTTTTTGTACACCCTGTGTATATATATATGAATTTGAACGGATGGTGTTTTTGGCCTCTGGGGACATCAAAACAAAAAAGCAAATTGGTCCCGGGTTCAGGTCTTACCATGAGACCTTGGGCCTATTTCAACTGGAGTCTAAAACCTTCGCTGTATCATCGCGATGTTGTCCACTGGCGCTGCGGAGTGGGGGAAATGATTCTCCCTCCACCACCCCTATGGAGGCGTCCAAACAAACCCGCGTTGTTCTACATACATAACCTATGCTGCAGTTTTTCAACAAGGACGAAATGAGAGTTAAAAAGTGAAAATTTATCAAATTAAACTGTTATAAACTAACCTAGCCAACCAAACTTAATGATTATATGTAAAATAGATTTTAATAAAATACCCCCGCCGCATCAAACCTGCAGACTTAGCGAATTTCCATTTGCCTGATTGGATTTACACTAAAATGTCTCCTTAAATATATCACATTTATTCCCTATTTAAATAGAATTAGTTAAACGAGTACTTAGGTTTGCTGCAACAGGGAGGGTAAAAAAGTGTTTTTTAATGTAAAATGTTAATAGGTACTGTAGTTTAGTAAGAAATTAATGTATTTTCCAAATTTGATAAAAATATGTTCATAAATAAGCAAACTACAACAGTTGACTTATTCTCCATAAGAATAACATGGGAATTTTAAAATTACAATTTTTTTGAATTTTCTCCGTAACCCTTAGGCGCATAATAACGCTTCAATATACTAAATTATTTGTTTCTTTAAGCTCTACTAATGGTTTGGAAAGTAATTGTGAAATTTTGTGTTTTTAGGGTCAAAAATGGGAAAACCTATTTTACCCCATAAAACCCCCCATAAACCCCCGTTCCCATAGTCCGATCATGCTGGTTCATGGATCAAATTCAATTTTATAATTTCTTAACTATAAAATTAAACTGTCATAACCTAACCAAACTTGCTGATGGTGAAAAAAATCGGTACTTTCCTGTTAAAGAGAACATTCATTATTATCGATGATTTTTTTTCTCAATATATCGATATTAACCAATTGAAACATATCAGCTGACAACTACGAAAAATATTATTCAGTATCAACAAACATTAATAAAATGAAACTGTTCTAAAAAAATAACCTAACATAACTAACCAAACTTGCTGTAACATTTAAAAATTCCGTGTTTATAACTTACCTTTTATATTCAAACCCAAACAACATTTTTTAAATGGTATAGCAAGTTTGGTTGGTTATGTTAGGTTAGCTTAGAACAGTTTCATTTCTTAATCCATATAACAGACTATTTTAGCCTAAACAAGATCAGTTAGTTAGTTGTTGTCAATTTGTAATGGATCGCAAAACAAAAACATCGATATATCGAGAAAAAAATCATCGATAATAATGAATGTTCCTTCTACTTAACAGGAAAGTAACCAAAAAATCAAATGAAGGTTGGGTATTTATTGCGACGAACGTGACCATGGGAACCTATATAGATTTATATATCACTAGAAACTAGATTTTTAGCTAAAAATAATGGTGCAAAAATTTTTCCGCGCTCTCAAATATTAACGGAGTTACGGCTGTTTTAAGTTTTATTTACCGGTACTTTGTTTTTTTGACCTAACCTATTTATAAGCCTATGAAATGTTCTCTCCAGATACTTGATATATTACGTTAATTGTAAGTAATTAAAGTAGAAGACTCACTTTTTACCAGGAAATAACAGTGCAAAAATGTCTCCGAGGCCACGAATATTAACTAACTTAAGGTAACTTAAGATAATTTGTCGTTTTGATTTCCTTTATCTACCTTCTAGTCTAGTCTGCTACTGCTTGCCGCATTACGGAATTACGGAACGGACTAACTGTTACTTACTTGTACAACTATACTGAACCTGAAATGAAAATGAAAATACGAAATTGAAGAGAAGAGAATAAAAATAAGTCAATCAAGTCATTTAAATTACATGTCTGTGCTACAAACATCTAAGAAACAACACGGCACTGAATAACTTATTTCAGAATGATTTTATTTAGGCATGTGTGGAAGCGGAAGGCAAGTCGGGCTTATGCGGATTCGTGACTGTATTAAGTGTTTTGAAGTTAGGTTAGAATAGGAAGGTGAAGTGTAGGTTATAGTGAACTGAGTTGATCATTTATATTACACACAGGCAATTATCTGTTGTGTAATTAAAATAGTGTGTTAAACACAATGAAATAACAATTTCAAAAATGCTGCAAGCATTAAAAGTTGTAACTTGTAGTTTATTATGAAACGGGCCCCTGGGTAATAGGTTATTCCTTATAAGTTATGGGAAATTCACTAAAAGAACAAACATGAAGTTTAAGTAGGGCCTAATCCTAATAGGTGTCTAAATTTAATCAGTAACCTGTTCCTGTTGGTATTCTCAAAAATTGGCACTACAAACAATTGATGGGTACACTTCCATCTGTTGGCACAAACAACCGAATGAGTAATATCGATCGATATATCGTTTGGTTAGATAGATAGATAAGATTTGTTTGATCATTAAACATTATACATAAAATGCAATAGATCATGTCAATAAATAGTAAACAAGGTATAATCAGAGAGATACAATATGCAAAATCAAGCTACATCAATTAAGGTTTACATGCACAAAAAATAGGTACCTATGAGATAAATTATAAATAATACAGACAGGCTTACTAAATAATATATGCACTAGTAATTAAATATAAAAAAAGTTAAATCACAGTGGGCAACATTCTGTTAGTTAGGTAAGGTTAACCTAACCTAACTATCCAAATGATATATCGAATTAAACAATCGAATATTCAATGTTACTCATTCGGTTGTTTGTGCCATCAGATATGGAAGTGTACCCCAATTAATTGATAGACATGACTTTTATAAGATATATTTTTTATGTTTACAATAACAACATAACCTAACCTCATTCCTCTCCTCTTGCACAGTGCAAGTGCATTGTCGTCCGTTACCGGTAGAGAAATTCTCGAAGAAGAGAATGAGAATGAGAATGACGAATGAGGAGAGAGAAAATACTGTCTCCTTCCTTTCCTAAATTCCTTCAGCTCACGCACGACGCGCTGCTAGCTGGCTTCTTCTGGCTACTGTCTGTAGTCTGTGTCTGTCTGTCCTCCGGTCTGTCGTCCCGTCCCGTCCGTGAGAGTCGTCTCGTTGTCTCGTTCGTCTCTGTCTCTGTCTCGGTCTAGGAGGATTAAACATTGTCTCGGTCCGGTCTCCTCTCCTCGCCTCCTCTTGTCTGCTGCATGCAATAAAAAAAACAAAAACAAACAGTAAACGGGCCAAGTTCCCGCAAGGCAGCAGCAGTGTTTTCTTACCGATCAATGTGGATTATCCTCCACATCATTTCAGGACGCCTCATTTCAACCCAAATATGAGTTAAAGAAAGAGTGTAGAATCACGGCCACCATTAACGTGGCCGAGCACGGCCACCTCTAACTACAGGCCGCGGTCTGGTAGAATTGGCAACGTCGCGTGACAGACGTTCCATAAGATAACATAGCAGACAGGTGACATCAGCTCATTAATTCGCACTTTATTGATTTAAATTTAAATTTACGAACATCAATTTATTAAAATATTGAAAATAAAACATACAAATTTGAAAACCAAAACAATTTGAATTAAAAATCTATATCTGTACATTTTAAGTGGAGTCAATATTGTGATAGTCCAGTAACCAAGCTTTCGTAAATAGTACACAAAATACCATTAGCTGCTTCCAAACAAAACAGCTGTTACAACACCACTTGCGACGTTGCCACTTCGAAGGCCACGGCCTGGAGTTAAAGGCGGCCGGTGCAGCTGAGCTACCAATGGGTGATCACCAGTATCAAGTATTATTTTTAGTATTATAACGTAAAAAAATGTTATGAATACTCAATAGGAATGATATTAATGAGGTAGTGTACATAAATTGATTGATAAAATAATAATTAGCACAAATACGATCATCAATAAAGATATTGAATCCATCCTGAACTCCTACTCTATCCTGAACTTCTGCATCAATCTTTGCATGTTTCCAAGCTTTCTAATAATTATTGCATTGTTTTTTATTTTTGTTAATATAGTCTATCCTGTTGTTATTGCATTGTTATATCTTGTTCTTGTACAGAGTTTATCGTATTGTTATTTTTCTGAAAGTTTTATCTGTTATCGGCTACTGCATTGCATCATTGTTATTGTTCCTATACTGGTTTTGTTTTTTCGAATGTCTCGTTTTGTCAACCTGTTCAGATAGTTTGTTATTTATAGTTGTTACTTATAGTTTGTTATTCATAGTTTGTTATTTATAGTTTGTTACTTATAGTTGTTATTTATCTTTTTATGTCTTGTTATTGAAGTCTTGTTTTCCAGTTTTTTTTCACTACTTTTGTACTGACCTGTGATTTTTTATTTTTTTCTGCTTCTTCTGCATGTAAGACATTGTATTATTCATGAAAAAATGGTGCAACCGTTAACAAATAAATAAATAAATAAATATTGCTGAATCTTTACAAGAGGAAACAACATCTAAGCCTCATGTTATAAAAGCCAGGCTGCTACTAAAGTGGCAATTAATTTAGCAGCATGGCAACACAGTCAGTATGATGATAAAAAAAAAACGTTTCGTTGACATTACAAATTGTAATCTTCTTTCTTGTTTTCTTTTTCCTTGTAAACAAACATAACCTTTACACCTTGGAGTGGACTTTTCTGGTCTGGAGTAATTTTCATTTTATAGCAATAATTTTCATTAGATTAGTGGCGTCTGTCTCTTTACTTTTCTAATAAGGTAAGTTGGGTACAGTTTCTTAACTGGGCTATGCTAATATTGATTGAAACTATCGAATTAAAAATACTGATTAATAATCGATATTTTTACATTATATATCGATGGTTATATGCACAAACATTGTATGTCCAATTTTTTTCACTTTTGACATTTTTATATATTTGGAAAGCTGTAGTCTTCATCTTTCAGATCACACATATTGTATGTCCATATTACAATAGGAAAAATTAATATAAATTCTCAAAATAAAATTGTTCACTTTGGTATGATGTAATTTTATCCTGCACACTTGTAGCATGTCCAATGATTGCAGTACCAGCTGAACAGAGAAAAACTCCTTTAGAGCACAGATATAGTATCTTTGGACTTGCAATGATTGTGCATGAAAATACAAGGCCTACTATCTCTGGTATTTGTTTTTCATCTTGTAGTATGTCCAAAAATCTGATGATCTCAAGTGCACTCTTATAGTATGTCCAAATTTTATTTTACAATTAGGTTAGGTTTAGGACATACAGCATCTGTGCACAACAGAACATAACACCAAAAAAGAATCCGTGAATTGGCTAAAGGTAAAGTGGTTTGGGTTTTAAAAAGCAAACCCCTTTGAAGTTCTATACAAGTACGAACTTAACAAGGAAATAGAGTTTTTGACTCTTGATGTACGAATGGATTCCGAGACGCCATTTGTCTGGTAACAACAACTTCTCAGTCCAAAGTACACCGAGCCTATTCCGGTTTCCAGCGCCAAGAAAAAGGATTTGATGTACCTACTTAAAGCGGGTGTAATCCCAGAAGCATTCACGCATTTTGTCACTGAAATCCCTAGTTCCGCATCGGCAAGAGATATTGTACTTTACGTCATAGAGGAAGAAGAAGGAAACAAGTCTCTCACTGAAGTTACCAAAAAGAAAGAAGGAAGGCGCAGTAGAAGAGATGTTATAGGGCAAGAAACCAGAAAAAGAAGTAATGTAAAGAGAGTTTAAGAAAACCAAGGAGGCTAAAAAAAACCAGAGAAAATAAAAGAAATTAAAACTTCATAAGAAAATAAAGTAATGTGTCTAAAGGATAGCACTGTTGAATAAACCCCATAAAGACTGACTCAACAAAATACAGTTTGTACTGTATAGGTACCATTTTACAAAAGGCACTACCTGATTTATTTCGTGCTTTAATGTTTCGTTTAGGCCTATTTGTGTTTCTAATAGCTGGTAGGCCAAGTAATTTTTATTTTTAAAATGTTAAAAATAAAAGTAGTCTACAATGTAAGACAATAACAGTCATGGGCGTCCGCAGAATTTGGAACAAGGGGGTGCAATATATAGGTCTAACGAACCTCCAGGGGTTCGAGGCCTTCCCCGGGAAAAAATCTGAAAATATAGTGTTTTAAAACATATTTTTACGCTACTTTGTAATACATAAAACCAACCAAAACAAAATAGTACATTGTGCATCAAGGACGGTCACCTGAGGGAGTCGTCGTTTTTTATGCCAACATTAACACCTAACCAAACAATTATTAAGAAAAAAAATTATAGTTGAATAAAGCCTAGATAACAGCCAAGAAAGTTTATGTTTTGTTTTCTGAATAGTTTTGTTAAAGTATGAAAGTATACAAGGTATAAAAGATTTTTAAATCTGTAAGTCAACTACTTATTTGATTTAAACATCAATTTAAAACATTTTTTAGACATTACCATTTTGAACATACTTTTATAAATTCCTTAAAACCCAAGTGATCACAGAACATTATGTGTATTAAATTTATTTCTAATTTTTTTAGCCAGGGGGCGCCCATGATAACAGTTTTTTTTTAAATTTTTCATTCCTTACTAAAACCATCTAGGGGCAGTTTTTGTATTGCACACTCGTAGCATGTCCATAAATCTGCGCGTACAGAAGTGCACACATATAGTATGTCCAACATGGTTTGATTTACAAATTATTTGTAAAAATGTGGCTTGAATAAAGATAAAACTATTTATGTAGATGTATTTTTAATAAATGGGGCCAATAAAATTTATTTATTTCAAACATTTAACAGTTTTAGTTTAAGTTTCCCCATAATACAAACTTTGTTTTTGCGGTTTCCGAAAGTTTACCAAAATGGACATACAACTATTGTGCTTATAACCATCGATATATCTATTATAAAATAAAGCTATCATAACCTAACCTAACCAACCAAACTTGCTGATGGTGAAAAAATCGCATGAAGGTTTACTAATCGAATCGATAGTTTCAATCGATATTACTTAGGGTAGCCCAGTTAAGAAACGGTACCCGGTAAGTTGACGCAAAAGTGTGATAGCGATTGTTATAAATTAAGATATTAATAAATACTCCACAAACATACTTAAATAAAAATATTTGTGAAATCAGTAGGCCTAAAGGTGCATGCCTGCTGAAAATAGGCTACAACTATCCAATTGCCTTCATTGCTGGCAGTGAAGGATGCAATTTGGCTATTGTGGATGTCTGATAACTCATATGACTGTATACTAATCATTTCAACACTCCATTTATTTCATCTTTTTTCTTAGGGTTACAGTTCCGCAGAGAACCTGCGATTGGCCTATCGGGGTTTGAATATCGATATAACTTATAGGCCTAGTGATTATAATTCAGTTCAATAGGGGGCTGCACTTTACTTGACGTCCTACACTCATTCGATTGTTTTTCGATTCGATATTTTCATTCGATTGTTTCATTCGATATATCGTTTGGTTAGTTAGGTTAGGTTAACCTTACCTAACTAACCAAACGATATATCGAATGAAGCAATCGATTAATCGATATATCGTTTGATATTTTCATTCGAATGAGTGTAGGACGTCAAGTAAAGTGCAGCCCAATAGGGCCTATTTCACATCTAAATATTTTTCCAGGTGTAAACATTGAGTTATGATCTATTAACGTTTTTATTGGTGTTTAGTAGGTAAACATCTTAAGTGTTTGTGGGTCTGTAACTTAGTCTGTCTTCACTTTTATTGATGTTTAACACACTTAAACTAAACTTTTTTATTTCATCAATTTAACCTATACAATCAAAAACAAAATATATTTAATGAACCTTATCAAAACAAACAATAACCAAAACTCACTGTTAAGATTACCGCATACCTAGGCTTCGCAAATGTATAAGTTAAGTTAGCTCAATTCAATTCAATTCAAACCATTTAATCATGCAATTCTTAAATTAATTACATAATCCCATGTGCCATGCAAAGCACGCGCAGGATGAAAAACACATTTGTATTAATAACTTACATTTCATTTTCTTGTTTCTGGCAGCAAACAGCTTAATTTTTTTTCTACGCCAGTGGCATTTGGCCTACACGAGAGAGTCACGAGAGAATAAATGTTTAGTGGATGTGCCGGGGATTGAACCCGTCCTTCCCGCACCGATGTCCGAGACGCTAACCACTAGGCTAACAACACAACCAAATATTACTTCTTTGTCCAAATATTGTTCTTTGTTATTTTTCCTTCTTTGTCACTTTTACAGAACAGTGAGTAGACATTTCCTATTGCAACAGTTTTAATCATATAAATAATACTTATGTTATAATAAACAAATTAGAATAGCCTAAATTTAATAAGAACACACTATTTTAGAAAGACAATAAATTCTACATGCAAATATAAATAGCTACGGTATGTTATCTAAAACAAAGCTAAAAATAAGTTACAGATTATTTATGCTATATTATGATTGATATAAAACAACAAAGCTTTTGACTTTATCACAGACTAAACTTCATTCAACTTTATCATTATAAACTTCATTACCAAACATTTTTACAAACACATTAAAACATTTTGGACCATGACAACACAACTGATGCCTACTACCAGTTTCCTTTTTAAAAAAGCTTTCTGCTAACAAGTAATATTGTGCTGATCGAGATATTTTATTCACAGGTTTCATATTAAACATACACAGATATTTAAAAACAAACATAATCAAACAGTACGTGCAATTGATTGAAGGTTAAGAGCTTTTCTTGATCAAAAAGATTTAACTTGCTCTATCAGATTTTTTAAAACCAAAAACTGTCCTCAGTGCATGTCTTTGGTTCATGATAACAGGTTGTAATATGTAGGATAAGTACCCCCATAATGTACTATTCCATATCTCATCACACTTTCAAACTAGGAGATGTATACCTTTTTTAAATGCTCACTCCTAATGTTGTCTCTTAAGTGATATAAAGCATAATTTATTTTCCTTAATTTAATTGAAAGCTGTTTTACATGCTGCTCCCACTTTAAATGATGATCAACAAACAATCCTAGATATTTATATTTTTTTAACTACTATTTTTACTACTTCAATACAACTGCAAGAACAATTATACACACAAAAGTGTTTATGGCACAATAAATTAAATTCATTTTGTAAATTTTCTCGTGATTGATTATATTATGTTCAAAGAAAAATAAAACATTTAGACTTTAAGGAGTTTAAATTAACAATCTGTTTTCAATTAGCCAATTTGATATCTTGTCTAAATCTTTTCTTATTTTTAGTTTCAGCGACTCTTTATTGAAAGCTGAGCACACAAGAGCTGTGTCGTCAGCATAGACAAATATTTTTGAATATAAATCAAGCTCCAGCAAGTCGTTTATGTATATATATATATATATTTATAATAATGGGGCCCAAAACCCCTCCTTGAGGGGGGGGGTAGCGAATTTTTACCCCCCTGGAATTTTACCCCCTGGGCAAACGTGGCGTCACAAACCAAGGGGTAAATTTCCGGCCGCAAACTTTTGAGTTCCGCGACATCATCTCAATGGATCAAACGCGGAATTAAACATATATTTTCACGGTTGTGAATGTAATCAGAACACATCAAATTATAAAAACCTAGAATGTACGGCCCGGATTTTTACCCCATGGCCAGATATATAACCTAGGTAGCGTTCGCAGAGGCATCCACAAAATTGAGCGGAGTCAAGGGTTCATATTATATTGTTTTTGTTATACTGCAGTAAAAACATTCGTTTTTAATTCAAGCGTTGCGGGTGTTAAGTAGCATTTTTACTCTTTAGGGAGTAAAAATCGTTTTTAGCCTCTGTCGAGTAAAAATCAGCTGTTGTCAACTCAGTTGTAAATTTTGATTGTAAACGATTGCATGTATCGAAAATATGTATAGATCTGTGCTTCGTAATCATTTTAACCTACATTCTACAGTCTCTTCCTGTAGCATTTTAGCATTGCAGATACATTAATCCATTCCCACACTCAACACTGCTCACCTTAACTACTTCCTTCACCACACCCTACGTCGTGGACCTGTTTCCCTCTTTTCCCATAGCATTTTAGGATTGCAGATACATTAATGTAATTGCCAAAGACAGTTCCTACTTTCTGCACTGCTAGCCTTACTACTTCCTCCACCATTTCCTACGTCATAGACCTGTTTTCTTCCCTTCTCATAGCATTTAAGTATTACAGGTACATTTATCTAACTGCCCAAACGGTTCCCCCACTCTGCACTGCCAGCCTTTGCTACTTCCTTCACCACTTCCTACGTCGTGGGGCCTGTTTTCTTTCCTTCTCAAAGCATTTTAGGATTGAATATACATTAATCTAACTGCCACAGACGGTTCTCACACTATGCTCATACTTTACTACTTCCTAAGCCACTTCCTACGTCGTGGACCTGTATTCATAACTTTCCATAACAATTTAGTATTTTAGATACGTTAATCTAATTGCCACAAACATTCCCCACACTCCGGACAGCTCGCCTTGACTACTTCGTTCACCACTTCCTACGACTCGGACCTGTTTTCCTCCATTCCCATAGCATATAAGGATTGCAGATCCCTTAATCTAATCATCATAAAAAGATCCCACACTCCAAACAACTCACCTTTACTACTTCCTTCACCACTTCCTACGCCATTGGCCTGTTTACCTCCCTTTCCATAGCATTTAGTTTTGCAGATACCTTAATCTAATCGTCATAAACAGTTTCCACAGTTCGGACTGCTTGCCTTTACTACTTCCATCACCACTTCCTACGTCACGGACCTGTTTCTTTTCTTCCAATAGCATTTTAGGATTGCAGATACCTTAATTTAATCGTCATAAACAGTTTCCACACTCCGAACGGCTCGCCTTGACTACTTCCTTCACCACTTCCTACGTCGCGGACCTGTTTTCCTCCCTTCCAAAGCATTATAGGATTGCAGATACCTTAATCTAATCGTCATATACAGTTTCCACACTCCGAACAGCTCGCCTTGACTACTTCCTTCACCACTTCCTACGTCACGGACCTGTTTCCCTCCCTTCCAATAGCATTTTAGGATCGCAGATACATTAATCTATTGGTCATAAAAAGTTCCCACACTCCGGACTGCTCGCCTTTAGCCTACTCCTTCACCACTTCCTACGTCACGGAACTGTTTCCCTCCCTTTCCATGGCATTTTAGGATTGCAGATACCTTAATATAATGGTCATAAACAGATCCCACACCCCGAACAGCTTGCCTTCACTACTTCCTTCACCACTTCCTACGTCGCGGACCTTGTTCCTTCCCTTGCAATAGCATTTTAGGATTGCAGATACCTTAATCTAATCGTCATAAACAGTTTCCACACTCCAGACTGCTCACCTTTACTACTTTCTTCACCTCTTCCTACGTCACTGACCTCAAGCTAGCTAGTGTCGTCATTTGATTATATTTATGATCCATACCGCTTCTGTTCTAATATCTGTGGAATAATGCTATCCGCTATTTTTTTATCTACTGCATTCAAAAGTCAACAGCTGATCATATGTCTTTGTTTTTGTTTATGTGTCAAATACTGCTTCCATAAGGATTACATTGAAACTTTGAGACCCAGTGGGGCGGATTCCTGAGAGACTTTTTTAACGCCATATAGATGTTGGCACTCACCTATATGGTCTTTATCACTATGCAAAATTTGAAAACGATTGATTCAGCCGTCTAGGAGGAGTTTGCGTATTTCGAAATGCATAAGAGTCGACGTATAAGAGCTTCGCTCGCTTCGCTCGCTCCGCTCAATTAGTGAGAATGATTAATTATCTTCATTCAGTTTTAATTTAATAGTAAACATTTTATTATTAAGTAGCCTATCTTAATTTATTTGTAACATTAACTAATCGAACAGGTTTTTAATTTTAATTTTGAGATTCGAGTATCAAGATTTGATCTTTGAAGCCAACTGTTGGTTAATATGATCAAAATAAAACAGCGAATTCTGTTTACTTAGTTGAGATTACAAAATAAATAAATAAAGATAGGCTACTAAATAATGAAATGTTTACAATTAATTAAAAACAGAAATAAAAAAATTAATAATTCAATTTCTAAAATCGGCCAAGGGGTAAAATTCCGGGAGTAAAATTACGGGGGTAAAAATCCGGCCCGTACATCTTCAGTCGTCTTATATGGACAGGGGGTAAAATTCCAGTTTTTATCGCTAATCTAAGTAATCACGCTCTGACTATTTTCATTAGACTTCCAAATCCGCGGGGGTAAAATTCCGGCCGCGAACAAACTTTTGGCCACTCAGGTTACTACGTCATACTGACGTCAGCTTTGCCCAGGGGGTAAAATTCCAGGAGGATAAAATTCCGGTGAGCCAAATTGCAAATCAAGCACTTCACTAAAAACACTATTAACTTTCACAGCTTGCTTTCTTCCTTTACAAAAAGATTGCAACCACTCTAAAGCTCTACCACCTATGCCATATTTTCTAAATTTTGAAAACAAACAGCACATTATGATCCAAAACATCGAATGCTTTTTGAAAATCTAAATACAAAGACAATGTAGGTATATTTACGTTTGTCAATGGCATCAGCGATAGTACTGACATGTCTTTCTAAAGCAAGATCTGTGCCTTTACCTGGCAAAAACCCATATTGATTTTGAGAGAAAGAGATGTAGAAAAATATTCCATGGCCTCTTTTTAGTTTCTTCCATTTTTAGTTGTACAAATTTAGGAAGGATAAAAAAGAAACAACTTAATTAATTTTTACTTTCTCCCCCTATACCATAGTAGCCTATAGGCCTATGGAAAAAGTATTGCTTTCGTCAAAATTTCCGAGTTTGAGTTTTGAGTGGATATATCCGTTTTGGGTCCCCCTGGACCCAAGAAAGTGGTTTTCGAAGTGATGTCTGTGTGTCTGGATGTGTTCAGAGCTAGGGACTACACCTGTGGTCTGATTTCGATGAAATTTGGTGTGTAGGTTCTATGGTATCTCCAGGCGTTTTTTTAATTTTTTTTTGAAATTTTGATTATTAATGTCGATTTTCCTATAAAAACACATAAAATCACGGAAAAATCAGATTTTCTCAAAAGATAGCCTGAACAATTTTGATAAAAATTTAGAATGTTGTAGCCCTTTAAATTCTAAACAAAGTGGTACAAATCCCATTTCTGTAGAAATTACGGTTCAAAAGTTATTGTAAATTATGTTATTTTCCCATAAAACCCCCATAAAATAACGAAAAATAGGATTTTAGAAAAAACCATTTTTGATTTAACATCTTAGTAGGCTATGTTTTTTTTTTTTTTTGTCCTAGGACGCTAGGCACGAGCCTGGGATTGTTTTTCACATTACTTCAGGCTAGACCTAGGGGTTGCGGCATTATCACAATTATACCTTCCGCAAAGATTCGTGGCGGCTGAAGGATTAGGACGGTCGGGTGGTGTCCCAGCCCCTAAATTACCCCTCTCTCGGCTGCTCTGGGGTTTGACAATGAGTCACCTACTGGGCTCAATGCATAGTTGGTAAAATGTTTGTATATCACCAGAATGTGTATTAAATAGGTAACGTTATTTTTGTAACCTGCATCAAATAACAAGAACATTGAGCCCAAACACAAAATAATTGCTATGATATTAAGCATACCACGACACGAATACTGTCTATTATTTTAAAACCAAAAGTATACTTAATATCGTCTTACCGTCCTAATCCCTCAGCCACCACGAATCTTTGCGGAAGGTATAGATAAAATCCATTGGTGACTTGGCGGGGATCAAACCCGGGACCTCAGGGACTGAAGTCCCACGCTCTAACCACTACGCCAGCTCGCTCCCATCTTAGTATGTTATGGTCCTTAAAATTTTGATCTTTTTTGAACTTTCTTTGAAATTTGGATTTTTAATGTTGATTTTCCTATAAAAACCCATAAAATAATGGAAAAATCGGATTTTCTCGAAAATGGCCCAAACGGTTTTGATAAAAACTTAGTAATGTTATATTCCTTTAGGCCTAAATTTTGAACAAAATGGTAGCCTACAAATCCCATTTCCGTAAAAATTATGGTTAAAAAGTTATTAAAAGTTATTATTGCAACTTTTGTGATTTTTAACTATAAAATATCATATTTACTCTCACCGCTTACCCATGATAAAGGTTGTTGACAAACTTATGGGAGAAAGTATGTGTCAGAATGCTGATACCGTTTATTTTTATTTATAGCCTCATAATTAGGTATCATATGATAAAATTTAATTCAAAGCAATATAAATACTAAAGAAATCTATCTATTTTTTTAAGTTATAAATAACTAGCAGAGTACCCGTCCTTCGTACGGAGTTGGCAAATAAGTATAAAATGCTTATTGCGGTTATACTCGATCTTTGCTTTTGCAATGTGAGAAGACACGGTTTAAGAAAATTTGCTTCCTCGAATTTACGGTATGCTATAGTATTATACATCTACCATAGCCATAATGTTCTACCACTTCACCTACACAATAGAGAAAGATAGATTATTAAAAATTCGCAAAATATCACAAATTATTCATGAAATTAAAAACATAACCATACTGTAAAAAATCCTACTTTGACAGTTCTCATTGCGTATCACAGTGTTTTGTTGCTGCTTAGTTCGAATTAGCTGATTTCATAAAAAATGAAAAAATAATAGTGCTGCACCCTGTTGGTAAATCTTATAAATTTTTAATTGCATATCATAGAACTAACTCTTTTAGTTGAAACAGCTGGTTAAATTCTTTAATTCCCTTTAAATATGAATACTCATAAGGTTAACATGGGGAACTGCATAGCCACTGGGGCGGAGCCCGAAAGGATTTTTGAGATAAGAATATGCCTATATGGTAATCGGGAATGTGAGCTATCATCATGCCAAATTTCAGCCCAATCCGACCAGTATTTTTCACGTTTACTTGTCACAACCATACATACATCCATACATCCAAACTTTCTCATTTATAATATTACAAGCCATTTACAGTAAAGTCAATGATTCTAGCAAATTACTACATAAAAACCAAATGAAAAGAACATTTGGATTTGGACCTTTGACCATAGCAAAACTAACATATAATTTATGAAATGTAAAAAGTTGTATAACATTAAATACTATTCTGTAATATTAATAATTGTTCGGCAAATCCTCCTTTTAATGGCTCGGCTGATAATGGAAAATACTGTTATTTGTTATTAAATATCATATTTAAATATTGTTATTTGATTACCAAGTACCCGCGGGCTTTGCCCCGCTTAACTTCATAAGTATTGGCATGGCTCAATCACGTCCTGGTTGAAGTTCGTTCGCTACGCTCACTCACCTTCAGGTTGGAAATCGTTCGCTGCGCTCACTTGTTTTCAGATTAGCTCGTTCGCTACGCTTACTCGCCTCCAGGCACAGAAAACGTACTACTATAACTACGTTTTCTGTGCTCCAGGTTGATGTTCGTTCGCTACGCTCACTCACCTTTTGGTTGCAAATTAGCTGTTGTCATGAATTTAAAAAAGTCATCCCTTTTATTGTTTATAATACAGTACTTTGATAAAGGTTTTTATGTTTTAATATTTAACATTGGAGAATTTAAACGTTGTTAAGTGCACAGGTGTGCTGCGATTGGGGTTTAATACATTTGGACTTATTCAAAAGTAAAATAGTTTTCTGTGCTGCAATCTGTAGAAACACTGTGGCACTATTTCAAATCATGACTAATACTAATACAGAATGTTGTGATTATTCAAACCTACAAAACAGTTGGTGAAAGTAAACATCTGCTTTTAAATTATATTTATTTGTAAACATTGTAGATCAAAAAGTCTGACATTGGCCCACTTAAAACCCTCTGGGGCAGAGCCCTTTTGACGTATCTGCACCAAACTTCACTCGAACCATCCTAGAAAGATGCTTAATAATGCCTGAAAGTTTCATTACAATCTGTCGAGCGGTTTCGGAGTCCATAACGTATATACACACACACACACATACATACATAGTTCCTCTTTTATAGATATAGATAAGTAGGATATTGATATTTAATCCGATAATACATTGCAGATTATCTGTGGAACTTTACCCAATCTAAGGTTAACCTTGATTGAATTAAAAAATTAAATAGTTATTTTGTTCACTTTTACATTAGTCCTTTATTTGCAGATCATTATATCTTCCCAAACTTTGAATATAACCCTCCTCAAAAATGTTGAAGACAGTTTTGCAGCTTTCAAGAACTGGTTGTCAAAGTGAGTTTATTTTAGCAAATTTCTCTATAGGGAAAGTAGCTATTACCTTAGGTCTCATGGTAAGACTTGAGCCCAGGACCGATTTACTTTTTCATTATTGATGTCTCTAGAGGCAAAAAAAAACTATTTGTTAAAGTTTTTATATCTGTATATATATATATGTGTGTGTGTGTCTGTGAAGGCGATAACTTGAGTAATTTTTGTCCGATTTTAAACTTGAATGAGTTCGCAAACCAGCATGATGTAAAAATTGGTTTTTCTAATTTTTGACCCTTAAAACACAAAATTTTCCTATTTATCTCTAGACCTTTTTAGCTTAAAAAAACCAAATAATTTAGTATATCAAAGTGTTTTTGTACGGTTATTGGTAAGGCCAGGCGCACACAGGCGATTTTGAGTCGCGCAACAGTTGCCCGACTAAAATGTTCAACATTGTTTTAAATTGGAGTGCGCACACGAAGGAAACAGTCTGGGGACAGTCGCGCAACTGTTGCAACCGATGTTCCCGGACCCAATTTGCCAGCGACTGCTCTGCGACTGAATTGTTGCGGGACTGTCGCTCCAGGTTTGGTATCCATTGAAACAAGTGTAGATGCGCACACATGCAACTAAATAGTTACTGTGTCGCTCAGTCTCACCCCAGGAATTCAACTACTCGTGGCCAGAACTGTCACTAGTGTTTGCTCTCTTGTTGTGTGAAGATTTTAGAAAATTGCAAGTATGAGTGTGCGTGGTGAGGATGTCGAACAATTAATTGATGAAGTTGAGAAGAGGCCGACTATATTTAAAGTCATTGACTCTGTCCTTTCACAAGTCGCTCACTATATATATGGGATGAACCCAGTATCTTCTCTTTTTCTTTCGCGCGCGAAACTTCAGCAACAAAGCACATACTACGGCTGTATCATTGAAATCCATCCGGAACGCTGTAACGAATGTATTTCCAACACGTCTCAAGACTAGATCCGCGACTAAAAAGTTGCCTGTGTGCGCACTCCAGCTCAACTGTCGCTAGACTTCAGAGTCTCCGAGAGAGTTGCGCAACAGTCCCCCGATTAGTCGGGCAACTGTTGCGCAACTCAAAATCGCCTGTGTGCGCCTGGCCTAATGGAGAAAATTCAAAATAAAATTTAATTTAAAATTCTCATAAATCATGTTCTCATGTTCATCCTCTCTTCTTATGGAGAATATTGTAAAATGTAGTTTGCTTGTCTATGGATATATTTTGATCAAAATTGGCAAATTTATTTATTTGATACTAAGCTATTAATATTTAAACACACTTTATTAGTTTCCTTGTAGCAGCAAACCAAGGTACTTCTTAACCCTAATGTTATTTAAGTATATTTAATTAAAAACTAATCAATAAAATGGAAATTTTAATTCACTTAGTCTAGTCGGCAGGATTGCTGCGGCGGGGGTAGGCCTATTGTTGAATGAACATCTAGTGAGATATAGGCTACATACAAATTTGTTGAAGTGTTTTCTAGAAGTGTTTCACAAACATTAGATTAATATTGTATTTCCATAGGCTTTTGGATTGACACTAGATATAAAAATGACAAAAAACCAAACATTTTACTTTGATTGAATCTGCCTACCAGGTGGAACATCCATACAGATGATGGCCCACAAGTCTATAAAGGCGGCTCCAGACATGCACCATTCGCCGAATCCCGAGTAGTGTGTGGATAGGGGTTTGTCTATTTGAAATGAATGAATAAAATGAAATCAAAATGCTTCTTTATTGAAGCGAACGTAGGACCTCATGGTCCTTTCTTACAGTTAACCTCTATTTGCTCTCTGCTATTTGGCAAGCAGCAAACATTCGTGCGCGTGTTTTCCCGTTCATTGTTAGTATTTTTGCACACATCAAAGTGAACAAATACTTGTTATCCCCGAAACAAACAGTTACTCCAAAAATAACACATGTGTGTATTGATGTCTGCTCGTTAATCGGCGAATAGCAAGACAACTAACTAGATTGCCGAACGTCAAATATTTCAAGTTCGGCGAATTGCGCATGTCTGGAGCCGCCTTTATGTGTCACTTTTTTCAACAAAAAAATTGTTAAACTCGTAATAACTGAAGCAAATTGTAATAACATCCTCTTACCAAACTTAGTATAAATTACCATCAAGCTTTTCACCATTTAACTGAAATTAAGGTACCTGAAAACTCATATTGGCCTATATTTAAAGTCTGTGTCTAAAATAACCTTTTTCTTAGCTGTCAAAACATAAAATGTTCACAGGAAACCTCCTCGAGATTGCCAAGTGCAGCATGTCCTCAGAGGCAGGTTCAGTTGGTAATTTCAAGACTTTAGCTGTCTCCGTGCCTCAACCATATGTTTACCATGTTGAACTCAACAGAGCCGACCGTCTAAATGCGCTCAACAACACGATGTGGCTGTAAGAATTGTGTAAAAACTATACTATAAATACTAAATAGATAGGCCTTAATAAGTTACATCTCATCAGAAAAAAGTCATTCCCAGCAAACAGAAGAAAAAATAAACAGAAAAACCATCATGGTGTGTAAAACATGTAAAAAAGACTATAACTTAACGTTTCAATTATTTGTCTATACATTTAACAGTTAGAATTTACATTGTTACACCTTAAATACTAAAATAAAGCCTAAAATAAATACTAAAATGAGACAGGGTCTTAGTCAATATGAAGATCCATGGTGTCTTTATGGCATAGCCTACATTGGCCTACTAAGTTAGTCCTACAAGTTCATCCTGATATAATTTCACTTCACTAATTAATTAATTATACTTTAACACATTTTATAGGCTGACTCGTTCATATTTAGACTTCTTGATGTTCTTCATCTCCTAACATAGGCTACCTAGCCTAGCACGATACTATCGATTTATGTTAGAGACTAACTCCGGTCTTTACGCAAGCACCGTTTCTTCATAAGTGTTCGACTGCCGTTGCAACTCGAACGCATGTTATTTCAGTTTTTTAAGTTGTTATTACAATTTTTTGCACCATAGCTAGAGAAAGTTCTAAAAATCATTCTATTTTAATTTGGCTTTTATCGGAGCTGTAATTTTTGAGATATTTGCTTTGATAACTTTAACCATTTCCCCCTTCTTCAATCTTTTTTCGCGCCATAACCGCCAAATTAAAAACCATTCCTACATTTTTAATAGTTTTATTTATTCTTTATGAAATTCATACAATCGTCTTCAGAAACACATTTAATCACTTTCTTCTGATTTAGGCTAACTTTTTTTTATTAGACTTGTAATTTACGAGTTAGGCCTAATTGCATTTTTATCTCGGACTATTTTCTTGGTCAATTTTGCTCCGCGCACCGTCATGGCGGTTTTTCTCGGACCTTGTAAATTATTTTTTTTTTATTTAAATTTTTACTTAAATTCTCAAATTTGTCCGATCATTTTGATTTTTTAACACAAGTTAGGGAATTTCATATGATTTTATTTGGTAACACTTTGAGCTCGATATGACAAGTAGTTTTTTTAGATATTCAAGTTATTCGATACGTCATTTTTCTACAATAGGCCTATTTTAATTTAGTCTAACATATGATTTAATCAGATTTTGACCTCCACGACAATTCATTACGAAGGCTATGTTCAATATCAATCTTTAGATGCAATGTTTTGACAGCTGAAAGCTTGTATCGTTTTTACTCAATTTTATTTAAGTCTTAACTTGGAATACCCGTTACAAAGAACAATATAAATTATATTAATTGGGCCTATTTTTACCTTTTTCTTACGAGATAAACTACAAAACCAAGAATTCGGGCAAAAGATTCTGAGCAGTGACCGCTAGTGAATAAAATAAGGGGCCTAAGGCATGGTAAAACCAATTTTTATTCACAGTTATCAACTTTTAAGTTTTCAAGTTAGTCATGAATAAAAAAAGTGTTAGGAACACTTGTCTTCTGTATGTTAAAATACAATACTTGAGTTGTCAATCCTCACAAAAGTACTACTCTACTTACCTTACAAACCTTAGGCTTGTTTTATATAACTAAACTTCACACCTTCCTCCAGCTTCCTCACTGATTTAACTAAGGGCCGTATTACACTAGGTCACCAGGCGATGTCACCGGTGGCGTCACCGGTGACATCACCGGTTACTGTACGGGCAGCCAGCCTGAACACCAGAGAAGTCACCAGGAGTGAGACCAACCCCCAAAGTTCCTCCACTCCAGCCAGTGTCTACATTCAGCGCTGTCACCTCGTTGTTACTCTTCAGTTTAAGTTATTAAGTTATAGTTAAGTTAAGTTATATAGTTATATAAGTTACTACTCTTCAGTAAAAAAAAGTCTAGTGATCAAAAGTTATTGATTAAGCGGGGACGAGATGCAGGGAAGGGAACAAGGGAAGATGACTCGGTAAAAAAGCCAGTGTATTGTGAAAGGTGGTGGTGAAAAAGAAACTGAATGTAGTAGTAATTCTTCATAGTTTTCCAACAATACGTCCACTCACTACACTGGCAACAATCTGAACTTGCAGAACACAAATATACAGTGGTGACCCAACCGCGGTGACTGTGTGTAATATGTCTCATTTGATTCAATGCCCAGCGACAAATCTTGGTCACCAGTGGTTACTCGTCTGGTCACGGGGCAGAGTCACCGGTCCGTCACCAAAGGCTGGTGACGCAACCGGTGACCCTAGTGTAATAGGCGCCATAAGAACCAATGCCCACCAACCAGTCATGTCACCGGTGACGCCACCGGTGACGTCGCCTGGTGACCTAGTGTAATAGGGCCATAAAGCTCAATTATGGAAAAAATGATTGATATTCAACGTTTGCACTTATTAACACATTTAAACAACTGACTAGTTTTCTGTCTGTTCCAGCGAGATTGGAGAATGTTTTACACAGCTGGGTGCTGCAGCTGATTGCAGAGCGGTTGTCCTTTCTGGGGCTGGGAAACTATTTTGTTCGGGTAAGGGAACGTGCTATTTTGTTGGGGGGTTGTAAGGGGTGTACAAAAGAAAAACACAAATTTCTAGGAAAATAAATATTCACTGAAAACAATCAATGTAGCCTACTTAACTTGTAGATTCTTTTTTAAAGAGCATTGGAAGGGTGTGAAGGACTGATAAAATTGTGGCAGTGCTCGCTGAAGAAAGTTGAAATGTAGTAAAGTAAGGTATGGTAGTCCCAATGGCCCAATAGTTATTTGTGTAACTAGTGGGCAAAGTTGCACTTTGCTGCACACAAGAGGAGGCGAGTGCGAAATAATCTCGAGTGCAGCAAAGGCCTTTTGCACTCGTGTTACACATTATATTTTTCCTACAGTCACTATAAAGCATATAAATAATTAGTCTTTCAAACATTATACAACACGTTTTTAGGTTCAGCTGGCAACACAAATAGGTGCCCTAGAGAAAGTAGTACCTGGTCCGTATCACTTCGTTATTTTTCCTCGGCAAGAAATGTGCTCCGCGTTTTAAGAATAGGCCTATAGTTCCGTATGTTTTTGTAATTTGAAGTGGTTTCCGCGCCTAAAAAAATGCTTTAAAGGTATTTTCGGTACTTTCCTGTTTTTTTCCTTCATGGGGCTGGGGTATTATTACCCCTTGCTATCTCGACCTACAAGATCTTTTGTAGCACCCTTTTTGTTTAATCACCTAACCGAAGTTTCCTTGCGAAGCCAATCAGTTGGTGCACACCCATTTCTCGTATTTCAGTAGGCATCGGGAATGCCTTTCCTAGGTGTTTCAACCTTTTCTAGGCTATCGCCGGACATTCCAGCCATATGTGCTCAGCTGATTCTGTTTCGTAGAGACAGAATCTGCACTGGTCTGTCTGTCTAAGCCCTATTATCTTGAGGTACTTCCTTACATAGCCATGCCCTGTAAGTAGACTATCAAGAGGCTTATTTCTTCTTTTTGGAGGTCTAAGATGTTTCTCCATTCCTTACTAAGAGGATTGATGAGCATCTTTGATTGTCTCAGGCCTGGGGTATTTTCCCAAACCTTTTCCTGTTGTCCCTTTGCCCAGGCTAAAATTTTTGATTGGCCCTTGCTCACTGGGACTCCGCAGCATGGTTCAGGCCCAACGAGTTCGGATTTTGCCCCCTCGCCCGCCAGGACGTCAGCCCTTTCGTTGCCTTCGTGCCCAGCATGACCTGGGATCCATGCAAACTGGATTCTGTTGTGTTCGCTCAGGGCCTTGAGGGTGCTCCTGCAGCTCTGCACAACTTTAGATTCCACCACACAGGCGTCGATTGCTTTGAGAGCAGCTTGGCTGTCTGAGAGGATAAGCACCCCTCTCCTCTTCAGGCCTTTATCCAGCTGCAGTCTCGCACAATGCTCTATTGCCATGTCTTCCGCCTGGAAGACAGTCGGCGTTTCGCCGAGAGGTAGGTTTGAGAGGTAGGTTCCAATCCCATACACTCCAAGTCCCGACCTGCCTTCCCTCCGCGATCCGTCTGTGTAAAACACCATCGCCGACTTCCCTGTTTTATCCCTTACCTTCTGCCATTCTCCTCTGTCTCCTATAGCCACTTGGTAGGGTTTATCAAAGTCGTACTTCCTAATCATAAGATCTGAGACCGTCATCTCCATATCTAAACTTGGGAGTTCCCTTAGAATTGACATGTGACCCGTCCTTCTCAAAGAAGATATTTCTCCTTTACTGCAAGTCTTCAGGGCTGTTAATGCTGCCCTTTTCTTTATATCCAGCCCGAGTGGGAGTGCGCCTAAAATTGACTCCATCACCACTGTCGGGCATGATCTTGTTGTGCCACATACTCCTGTGCAAGCAAGTCTTTGCAGTTGTTGTAGCTTTGCAGCTGCCCCAGTTTGCTCTGCCTTCTGCCACCACACCGGGGCTGCGTATTCCACCATAGGTTTTACTATGGTTTCATATATCCACCAGATCAGTCTAGGGTTGAGTCCCCATTTTTTGCCAAATGTTCTTCTGCAGGCGCCCATGGCTCCTGTTCCCTTGGCGATGACATGATCTATGTGCCTGTTCCAAGTCAACTTCTGATCTAAGTATACACCCAGATATTTAGTCTCCTTGACTGACTTGACCCTCACTCCCCTAATGGTGGGGAGATTTTGGTTCTCCTTTTTCTCGTGAAGGTCACTATTTCAGTTTTTGTGGGGTTGATTGTCAAACCCTTTGTGTTACACCAATTGTCGATGAAATCTACCGCCCGCTGGGTAAGGTCCTCAATGGTACCTTTGTGTTTCCCTCTCACGGTCAGCACTAGATCATCTGCAAATGCCTGTAGGTCAATGCCTGTTTGTTCAGCTTCTCTCAGCAGGCCGTCAACCACAAGTGACCATAGCAAGGGAGATAAAACTCCTCCTTGCGGACACCCTCTTCTGGCCTCGACTATAACCGACGAGTCTCCGACCGTGGCTGATATTTCTCTGCTTTGGAGCAGAGCCATTATCCAGCACACTATTTCTTGAGGAATTTCTCTGTCCATCAGTGCTTCCTCTATTTGACTGATAGGACACATTATCAAAGGCTCCTTGGATGTCCATGAAGACACGTGCTAGGATTTCCTTGTGATCTAATTTGTCTTCAATTCTCACTACCAGGCTATGAACCGCTGTTGTAGTCGATTTGCCCATCATAAAGGCATGTTGGTTCACATTCAGGCTTGAGTTCATGAGAATCTCATCCCTCACATGCCTGTTAATGATCTTCTCCATAGCCTTTACCATGAATGAGGTTAAACATATTGGTCTGTAGGATTTAGGCTGAGTTGGTTCTTTTCCTTTCTTCCGTAGGAACACCACTCTGGCCCTTCTCCAACAAGTTGGGATGTGTCCGAGTGCATAACTGCCCTTGTACAATGCAACAAGGAGGTCCACTAGGACCTCCATGCCTTCTTGCAAGAGAGCAGGGAATATGCCATCTCTCCCAGGAGATTTGAAAGGGCCGAAAGAGTTTACTGCCCATTTCACAACCTCTGGTTTGAACATCTTTCCCGACACCCTTCTGGCTAGCGCCACCTCCCTAGGAGACTTCCCTGGGCGGGGCCAATTGGCTCCTTCCCCTAAAGGACAGCTCTCCGGGAAGTGTACTCTTAGCATCTCCTTTAGAGTGTCGCCCATGTTGGTCGTGAGATGGCCATCATTCGCCATTACTGCGCCCAGAGGGTTGGATTGTTCACTTTGTAGTGCTTTCTGGAGTCTGGCCATTTCTGGTAGGCTGGACAGCCTTTCACAGAAAAGCCTCCAAGTCCTTCTTTTGGACTTTTTGATTTCCAGATTGTACTCCGTCAAAGCCCTCGGGTAGGCGTCACGGTCGCCTGTCCTCCGTGTGACATTGAAGAGTTTCCTGAGTTTTGATCTCATTCTGCTCAGCTTCTCATTCCACCAAGGTACGTCTCTCGACACCCTTTTGGATCTGAGGGGGCAGTTTTCTTCAAAGGCTTTTTGTATTGCGGTTTCAACAGACTCCGCTACCTCTTCCAAGCCTTCTACTGTTCTGGTATGTACCATTGTTCCTTCCAACTCCATTTGTAGGGATTCTCTATATCCCCTCCAATTGGTTTGTTTGGGGACTCTGTAGGATAAACACCTCTCCAGGTTAGCCTCTACCTCGAATCGAATGTGTGTGTGGTCCGAAAGCGAGGCCTCCTCAGAGACATGCCATCCTCTAATTTCATGGTTCCTAAGGTCGGTTGATAGTGTTAAATCTAGGACTTCCTGTCTTATCCTATTGATAAAGGTAGGTTTGTTACCCCGATTCTCTATTTCTAAGTCAACCTTAAATATGTACTTTAGGAGATCCTTACCTCTTTCATTGGTGTCGGTGCTCCCCAAGATGATGTGATGAGCGTTGGCGTCACAGCCTAGGATTAGAGGCATCCCTTTGCTGCGCGCATATTGCACCAGGTGTTCCACTGCCTTTGGGGGGCAGGTGTCCCCAGGATTCGGGAAGTATGCCGAGGCCACTAAGGCCTTTTGGCACCCGTTGGCGGTGAGCAGGTCCACCGAGATAGTGACTAGGTCTCTATTGATGAACTCTGGAACTGTAAAACATCTTACATTTGGAGAGATCAGTATGCAGGCTCTAGGCCTTGCATCTGATCTCTCATATATTAATTTACTCACCTGAGTTGGGAGTCCTCGGATCGATCCCCTTGCGACCCAGGGTTCTTGGATGAGGGTCCAGCCCTTGTATGGCAAATCTCCGACCTTGTGATGTCCTCCTCTCCCACCTCGAGGACGATACCCTGAATCCCTTTTTTCTGGTCTTCTCAGGCTTTTCTCAGACCTTACTGAGGGACCGACCCTTCCACCTCTCCTCCCTCTTCTCTGGTCTGGTTTTTCGGAAAATGGGAAAGTGATGAGAGCTGCCCGCTCTTGTGTTATCACTTCCTCTTCTCATCTCCTTCTCTTTCTCACTTTCTTTGGCCTCAGTGGAGTTGAGTGGTGTGGTGCCAACAGGTCCCTTCACCTCCTCCTCCTTTGATGAAGCCTCTGTTTCCAAAATTTCTTGGTCTGGAGGTGCTGCACCTAGGGAAACTGCAGGTGGGTCTTTGACTGTGGGGTTTTTATCCTCAGTCCCTCCTGTTCTTCTGCCCTTCAGCTTCAGTGTCACCATTCCCATCCTGAAGTAGACCGTTATCGGTCCTTCCTTCTCTAGTTTTGACCCTGTGAGTGGATCCACAGCCAAGAAGAGTTGGACTGTAGTCCCGTCCACAATTCTGTTGAGGGCTCCCCAGCTTGTGGCTTTTAGCCCTTTATTTTGTTTTTCCAGCCACAGCAGGATTTCCTCTGTTTTGAGCTGGTTGCAGTTCGGGAAGAAAGCCGTTGCCACCTTGGTCTTCGGTATATCTCCTTCGGGAATCACACGGAAAGAGTCCCCTAGCTGTTCTTCTTTGGACTTGATCCACCTTGCGGTGTCCTCGTCCTTGCAGACCAGTACTAGGTACCCTTGCCTCCTGTGTTGGCTATTAAAGCCAGGAAAGACCTCATGGTTTTCTCCGTTCCAGATTAGCTGCAGGATTTTGTCCTGGACAGCTTCCATCTCTTCGTTTGGAAGCATAACTTCAGGGAAGTTGGTGTGTATTACGCCAATTCTGACCCCCTCTGCTGCCTGTTTAAAGGAGAGCTTGGAAGGTTGATGTTGAACCCTCTGATGCGGGGTTCCAGCCTCTGCCAACACCTCTCCTCCTCTTGCCTTCTTGTTCGGGTTTGGGACCTCCGGCGTAGTATTTTTTGATCTAGGCCTTTTGTTTGTCCCTTGGTTCTTGTCCTCGTTTTGCGATCTCTCTTCCAGGCTCAGTTCTACTGCCTCTTCTATGGAGTGGCCCTGTTTCCTGAGCCATCTGTATCTCCTTTGGCGGGCTCCTCCCATTTTTGGAATTCTGTCACGCAGCTTGAGTTTCTTGGCTTTCTCCGTGATTTCTTTGTCATCACCGCTGGTTTCGTCCAGGAGTTGTTCTTCCTCGGAGATTGTGACCATTAGCTCTCCCTGAGTTCCATCGATCTCTCGGTTGAGCTCTGATCTTAAAGTAGATTGGGGAGCTTCCTGAACTGGAGGTGCCACAAGGACCTCTGCTGTTTGAGGAGTTGCTACCTCTGCGTTTTGAGGCACTAAGGCCTGTGTTTTTTGAGTCAATTCTGCCTCTAGATTGCTTGTTTTTTTTTTGCTTCCGCCGTTTTTATCTCCATGTTTGTCCCACGAGTACGGGGTTTCTGCAGTCCGCCTCTCCAGTGACCCGATTAGAGAGGTAAGAGGTACATACTGCTGGGTTCCCCCTGGTGCCCAGCAGGCTCCGTTTGAGACAATCTTGTTTTAGGCCCCCAGTGCCCCGAGACTCTCATCACGGGTCGCATTCCACCTTAGCCCAGGGCCCGCAGTGCTCAGGCATAGCTCCTGCTATACCCGAACGTCTGGGTGAGCGTCCTGTTCTCAGAGAAGCTAGCCTCGTCCTAGACCAGTTACGAACACCCAGTTCTAGTGATGCTGCTGCCCCTCACCAGGGAGTCTTTTGGGACTCCAGCCTAGATCCGCCGAGATCAGCGTGACAGGGGCCACGACATGAACGGTGCAGTCATTGGACTACACAGGCCTGCACTTCATTTTTTGTGCTGACCTTCTCGGACGGTCCTGAGCACCATTTCTGATGCCACTGGGAGTGAAATAGTTCCTCAGTTGCAGATGTCAATGCAGCCTTGGCTGACCGAAGAACTACCGCACTCGCTTAACCCCCACTTTCCTGTTAAAGGGAACATTCATTACTATCGATCTGATCTCTGTCGATATATACAGGGTGAATAAAAAGTCAAGACCCCCCCCCTCTAATATTTTTCCAAGTAAATATACAAAGATATCCTTTTGGTGGTCGAGCAATCTTAGCAGGAAGTTTCATTTTATCATTTTGAAGTTTTTGAGTGTCCCCCCAAAAGGGGGGATTTGGGGGGCAACTCAAATATTTTAAATGTGCCCCTTTAAGTGACACCTCATTTTGAAGTGTTTACAAAACCTTAAAGAATGGTGAAAACTAGAGGTCGCTATCTCTACTCTATCCAAAATGGTAGCCCGTCAAATGTTGTGCAAAATCAATGGTAAAATTGTTAATATTGGCTGCCATTTTGGATAGAGAAGAGATAGCGAGCTCTGTTTTTCACCATTCTTTAAGTTTTTGTAAACACTTCAAAATGAGGTGTCACTTGATAGGGGTTTCTATTGAAACATTTTTAGTTGTCCCCCGAATCCCCCCTTTTGGGGGGACACTCAAAAATTTTAAACGTAAACCCCCTTCAAGTGACACCTAATTTTGAAGTGTTTACAAAAACTTCAAGAATGGTGAAAACCAGAGCTCGCTATCTCTTCTCTATCCAAAATGGCAGCCAATATTAACAATTTTACCATTGATTTTCCACAACATTTGACGGGCTACCATTTTGGATAGAGAAGAGATAGCGACCTCTAATTTTCACCATTCTTTAAGTTTTTGTAAACACTTTAAAATGAGGTGTCACTTGAAGGGGGTTTACTTTTAAAATATTTGAGTTGCCCCCCAAATCCCCCCTTTTGGGGGGACACTCAAAAATTTCAAGATGATAAAATGAAACTTCCTGCTAAGGTTGCTCGACCACCAAAAGGATATCTCTGTATATTTACTTGGAAAAATATTAGAGGGGGGGGTCTTGACTTTTTATTCACCCTGTATATCGATATTTTTGTTTTCCTTTACGATCCATGCCTTTTGTTTTAATATCTTCAAACACATTTAAATTACAAATTGACATCTGATCTTGTTTAGGCGAAAATAGTATATTATGTGGATCGAGAAATAAGTAAAACTGTTCTAAACTAACCTAACATAACTAACCAAACTTGCTGTAGGGCTACCATTTCAAAATTTCGTTTGATAACAGAAAAGGCATGTAAGTAAATGAAACGGGATTTAAAAATGTTACAGCATGTTGGTTGGTTAGGTAAGGTTAGCTCAGAACAGTTTCATTTCAATATAATATTTTTAAATTGTTTGTTGATACTGAACAATATTAACTTATCGTAGTTGTCAGCTGACATCTCGTTCATTAATATCGGTATATCGGATCAAAAAATAGAATATCGATGAATCGAAAAAAATCATCGATAATAATGAATGTTCCCTTTAACAGGAATGTACCATATTTTCTTGTTTATTAAGATCGTAGGAATGTTTTAAAATAGTTTAAAAGAAAAGTCCAGAAAGTTCAGAAATACCGAAACTATAAACACGAAATGACAGGTTAAATCGTAGTTATAATAGTCAATCAGCTGCTCATAGTATTATTATCTTTAAGTGTTGCCAACCTATTTCCAAGCGTACACGGATTACGTGCATAATAGAACCACGCTGTTTTGTGTTGTTTTGTTGGAATCCTGATGTGCGGTAATGTATAAACCGTACGACAAAGTATAAACCGTACGGCAAAGTATAAATATGCAGCAATTAGCAGCTTTCTGTACTATAAACAGTACAAGGAAGCCAACTTTGTCGGGTGACAGTAGGAAAAATATTTTTTTTAATGTTTGATCTTGATTTCTTAAATGTGATACAGTCTACTCGGTAATTCAAACACTTGATAGCCTAAATCGAAACATTTGATAAATCTCAGTCTCTAGATAATCTCTTAATATTTCATATTATTTTTACCATGCATTTTGATACACAAGGGTATTTTGAAGTCCAAGCAGAGTTCAGGCCGATTTGGAACATGCAGTAGTTCCATCAGCAAAACTGTAATTTGAAGGGAGGGATTGCTTCCTGTCATAACAGGAAACTATACAACCTTTAGCACAGTAGTTTGTCTTAAATAATGCCATTGATGATGCAAGAGTCAATAGAAAAAAAAACAAACAAAAATTACAGATTTTTGTAACAAACTTGAACAGTTGTTTGTTGTTACAGTTACAGAACACACACAGTTACATAATTGTTGTTAAAGTTGTAACAAACAGCTTGTTTGTGTAATAAGCTGTTGTTTGTTGTAAAGTTACTAAAATATGCTGTTTGATAAGACTGTAACATTCTGAACCTTCCTTAGTTATTTACATAATGCAGTGGTTTACCCAACGATCACGTAAAGATAGTGTTAACAACCCGAGTAGAAAATGTATGGTACGAGCCTTGGCAAGTGCCTTTAAAACTTCTACTAGTGTCGTTAAAACTATTTACGCGAGTTTGAGTACACTACTTTACCTATGACCGTTTTTAATTATTAACAATCACTACTCATAACTTCTATTAGAGGTTATGTTTTCATTTATAACCTCTCATTTCCACTGACAGTAATGCAATGACCCATTGTATCAACCACTAAACGTACCAATAGTTAACAACCATACTAAACTAGCTGTACCCGCGGGCTTTGCCCCGTTTAACTTCATAAGTATTCGTATGGCTCAATCACGTCCTGGTTGAAGTTCGTTCGCTACGCTCACTCACCTTTAGGTTGGAACTCGTTCGCTGCGCTCACTTGTTTTCAGGTTAATGTTCGTTCGCTACGCTCACTCACCTTTTGGTTGCAAATTAGCTGTTGTCATAAATAATAGTGCTGTACCCTGTTGGTAATCCTTGTAACTTTAATGCTATTGAACATCATAGAACAGAACCAACTCGTTTAATTGAAACAACTGTTAAGATTCATTAATTCCTTTTAAATATGGAAAATCATGAGGTTAACATGGGAAACTCCAGAGCCACTGGGGCGGAGCCCGAAAGCCCGATCAGAATAAAAACTACTTAGTTTTCCTATTTAATGCCCAAAGAATCGGTTTACCGAATTTCAGCCTCTAGGTAAATGGAAAGTGGGAGAATTAGTGATGAGTCAGTGAGGGCTTTGCCTTTTATATTGTGTGGAAAGATAAAAATATTAAGGCATTGTCATCCCTTTTATTGTTTATAATACTTTGATAAAGGTTTTTATGTTTTAATATTTAACATTGGAGAATTTAAACGTTGTTAAGTGCACAGGTGTGCTGCGATTGGGGTTTAATACATTTGGACTTAGTCAAAAGTAAAATAGTTTTCTGTGCTGCACTCTCTAGAAACACTGTGGCACTATTTCAAATCATGACTAATGCTAATACAGAATTTTGTGATTATTCAAACCTTCAAAACAGTTGGTGAAAGTAAACTTCCGCTTTTAAATTATATTTATTTGTAAACATTGTAGATCAAAAAGTCTGACATTGGCCCACTTAAAACCCTCTGGGGCAGAGCCCTTTTGACGGATCTGCACCAAACTTCACTCAAACCATCCTTGAAAGATGCTTAATAATGCCTGAAAGTTTCATTACAATCTGTCGAGCGGTTTCAAAGTCCATAACGTATATACATATATACACACATACATACATACATATAGTTCCTCTTTTATAGATATAGATCGGTAAACAGCTGATTAGTTGAAGTTCAAAGCATTACAATTTTACTTCTTTTCTCTCAATTCTTGAACCTCATTGGTCCTTTAATCGTGTTGTTAAGTAAAACAACAATGCTGCTAAGTAAACAATGCTCTTTAATGAATCTTTTCAATTCTAAGAACTGAAATGACAAGGCTAGTTTAAAAAACGGTCGTAGGCTATAAATTAACTCTTTGTAATTCAAATGGTTTATTTTTCTCCCGATCAATCAAACTCTTAATAATTCAAATTTATTTACATGGCCCACCATATTTAGAATTGTGAAGAGGCCACTGTAACACATTGTGAACCGTAAAGATTGTTAACATGATAGTTTACTAATAATAGTTCAATAGTGTAACTTTGTAGATGGCATATTTTCTAAAAACTGTATAATACAACTAACTACCTAATTTAAATTTATTCAGCATTGCCTCCAGGATTGATTTAAGACAATATAAAATAGGTTACGTACCTT
Source organism: Macrosteles quadrilineatus (assembly GCF_028750875.1). NCBI lineage: Eukaryota > Metazoa > Arthropoda > Insecta > Hemiptera > Cicadellidae > Macrosteles > Macrosteles quadrilineatus. Next base: position 56,365,438 of record NW_026542601.1, read on the forward strand.
ACGTCATCAATCCTAGGATAGGTAGTCTTTTTAAGCAACTAGTTTTGAAACTGACGTTTCATTTTCAAGCCTTGTCTAACATAAAATTATTTGAACATAATGTCGGCGTTATTATCTTCAAATAATTTCATGTTAGACAAGGCTTGAAAATGAAACGTCAGTTTCGATACTAGTCGCTTAACCTATTTTAAATTGTCTAATTTAAAGGTGCTTAAGATGAGGTAAGTACTGTCTACTAGCCTGTTCCCTTATTCTCGAGAAAATTCAAGGTAATTTGATTGAAATTACCTCCATAGACAAGAGAAGTAAATAGCAAGATTTCCCCTGTATGTCTGCGAGCACCTATAAATAAACTGAACTCATTTAACTCACTCCAACAAGCTAATTGGAAAGAGTAAATTTGTTACCTGGTTTTTCTCTAATATTTTCTTCGATTAGTGTTTGGTTTTAGTATTATTTGGATACTATTTTTTGTTAAAGGACTGGATTTCCAGGATATGATGACGTTAGGTTCAAAGCTGAGTGAAGAGGAAGATGTTGCACGAAGGTGTAAGATTCTCTCTGCCACCATCAAGGCATACCAAAATTCCCTCACTGCTTTGGAAAAGGTATTATCTATTATCAATTATCAACCATTGAGATGGGGACCCCACCTAGGTGCATATTTTAACCCTAATATGAGTGAAGGATGAGTGTAAAATGGTGTGTGATGACCTGTGTAGCTTAGTTACCGACTAAGATCAGTGGTTTCATTAGTCAGGATCATTTATTTAAAGCGCCAATGATCAGGAACAGCTGGGTCCAGTTTCGAACCATCAATAAGCTACTGACTTTTCTCAGGATCGAACCAGCGACCTTTTGATTACTAGGCGAGCACTATAATAACCACTCAGCTACCCAGCCAGTCATTATGTTTGTTGTTACAGTTACAGAATTATTAAATTACACCTACCAGGTAATCGTTATTGAAGTAAAAACCACTAGATTTCACATTCAGTTTATTAAATTTCTCGATTCTACCTCATGATCCTAATATACAAAATCAATAAGCAGCCTGTTCATGGTTCAATCTGGATGTTATAATATCTTAACTGCATTTTGATCCTCCTAATAAAAAATATATAAAATCAATCTGGCTATTGTATTTTTACATGTATGTAATATCATAGATTAAAAGAAGTAGACACAGATACCCCACGAGATAGGGAAGTCGTGAGAGCCGTGTTTGAGTACGAACAGTCGCTGTTTTGGCGTTTGAGGCCCACCGTGTTGCCAATTCGTGCAGCGCAGGTACCGGAAATTCCCCGTTTCCCACAGAGTGAGATAGCAGTAGCACTGCACCGCAGCGTTCAAGCGGCGATTTCCTAGCGACGCGATTAAGCCTGTTACGCTGCGTGCTTCGTGCTCCGCGGTTGCCGGAACACCGATCCCTTTTAAACTAATGAGACTGTTTTCCTAGCGGCGCGGTGCGCGACTAACCGCCAACTGCGCAGTGCGCAGCGTGATTGGGACCACTGCCTCGAGAGCAGTCGCAAACCACGCTGCCGAACTGGGCCATTGTTTACATTGGAAATATGGAGAAAACCATAAGTTGTAGTGATGTTACCAAGTTCACTGTTGATGATGACAGTTTATTAATTGACTGTGTCCGAGTTTGAAATTCTGTGGAAAATGAGCCATCCTGATTTTAAAAATAACTTGAAGAAGGACAGGCTTTGGAGTGGGATAGGGCAAAAAATGAACAAGACAGGAAAACTGATCTTTAGTTAACCTAAAGTATTCCTTAAATTTTACTTCATTGTCTATCAGGTGCCAATTAATAAGAATACTAAACGCACCCTCATGGCTCCTAGATCTAAACAGTTCTCTACAGGAATTTCGACTTTTGGACAGTAGAGCTTGGGCTATGTCGACATCTTCGTCCATCTCTTCCTCTTCCACCAACAACATAAAAGCGAGACTCTTCTTTCTCCGATCCATAGCAGAACGTTACTGTGGAAACCGCGAATCTGCTTGTTACGCAACGCATTGCCGGATTTCTAGGAAAACACTTTTGCGCAGCGTAAAATTTTAATCACGCTGTTCCTGGCCACGCTGCATTCTTTAGATTAATCGCGTAGCACGCAGCGCGGTTACTGAAGTTGGAGGAAAACACACCTTCACCGACCAGCCAGCGGCCTGGCCCTCAAACTTGCTCAAACCTCACGTCTATGGGACTTTTGTTTGTACCATCCGCTATATTTCACTCCGAATATATTTCTGTTTTATTTCCACTTGTTTATGAAATATGTCTGATGAGTTTAAAAAGTAGGTCTACAAAGTGTGTTAATGGTCGCAATGTTTTTAAAACTAAGGTTTAATAATCCATTTACAAATCCCAAAGTACCCATGAATTTTTAAGAAAACTACAAGTCACACCCCCTTAAACCATGTACTTAAAATTTTCGTCATGACGAGAAACCTTGCCATTATTATTAAATGTAATTATCCATTATTTCATAAAGTGCCCTTAAAGGTCGTAATTCCTTTCTAAAATGCACAACTCAAGTTTGGGGATTGTAAGACATTTCAAAGGAGCGACCTTGGATTTAGCTACAATAAATGCTGTAGGAATGTCACCACAGCTTGTTTCACAACGTAAATAAAGACAGGCACCATAGGCTTCACCAGATGCATCAGCAAATCCATGGAGCTGAAAAGTTTCTGAATTCCTAGGAATCACAAGACGTGGAATTCTCAAATCTTCAAGTAAATGCAATTCATCAATAAAATTGTGCAATATTTTCATAACATTTTCATCTAACTGATCATCCCAACCAACACCTAAAGTCCACAGAGCTTGCATCATCTTTTTGGCATACAATACCACTGGTGTCACCCATCCAAGAGGGTCGAATATTGTACTCAACAGACTTAAAATAGAACGTTTAGTTGGTTTGGAATTATTCTTTAAATTACTCAATTTCACTTGATACATAATCTCATCAGATACTGGTTGCCATTTTATACCTAAGACCTTAATTGCATAGGTAGTTTAACTTGAGGCTGCATTTTATTGACAGTTTGAATGAGATTGTTAGTTGATGTAGACTGGCATCTCTTATGGGCCCCTAAAATATGGAAATACATAGACTCAATTTCTTCGATAGATGCTTGTTCATTTTGTATTTCTTCATCTAGTCCTAATGTAATCAAAATTTCTAGAATTTCATTTTGATATTGATTGTGACATTGATAATCAGATTTTAATTCGTCAAACCTTAACTTGAAACTCGGTACTATCATCAGATTCAATAACGTGATCTACACTCAATTTATACAAAGTAGTTATTCTTTCAACAACTTTAGCCTTTTTCAATCGAAGAAGTTTCAATGCATTTTCATTGTTAATACTCATTTTCAATTGAAGATTGATTATTCCATATAACTTGAAACAATGTGAATCCAAATTTAGGTAGTAAGTCTTGCTAGAAATTTAGTCTATAAAACTCACCAAATCTTCTTTGTTTAATAATTTACCATAGGTAATAAATTCTTGACAATTGTATTCGGCTTCTGATTGGACCAAAATGTTAGGTAACTGCGTTGCGTTGAAATAAACTTATAATAAAAAATAACTAAAGAGCTTTAAGTGGACTGTAATTGTGTATATTTTAGAAAAAACAATGAATATAACAGATGTAAATTAAATCAGCACAAAACAAATGTTAAAGAGGAAACAAGCAATATGATAATATGGCAAAGAGTATCAAACAGATGTGGTTGATAGGTGTGCGGTTTACGGTTTTGGCAAAAGTTTGTGATCCTTATTAACTTACTACATAGATGTTAGGAAAATATTACAATCTCTTTAGCCTTTCTGAGTGCTTTAAGATTAAGATTCACTTGTCCCTTACAGTGCCACAAGCCTGTGATCGGAGCAGTACATAATGCTTGTATTGGCGGAGGAATCAACTTGATTGCAGCCACGGATATCAGATATTGCACGAATGACGCTTGGTTTCAAGTCAAAGAAGTTGACTTAGGTAAGCTAAGCAGTCATGACGATGCGTTAGTTTATTCTTCCTTTGTTTAGATCAGGTTGTTGGAGCTGTACTGATTTTTTGTGACTTGTAGACAACTTAGATATAGGTAATTAAAATTATGAATTTCTTAAACCAATGTTGGCACTGGTCTGTTATTCCATTTCACATTCTTAATGACGCTCCTTCTAATTTTCTCAATCTGTGAGTATTTAATAGGTAGAGTATTTAATCATTGATACTGTCGTCTCTGTGGTGTTGCTACATACATAATTTTAAAGACCTTAAAAACATTTTAATTCAATCAGACTTAAAACAACCTTTTATGAGAAGATTCATACTAGTTCTCAGTGGGAACTGTTTCTCTGTATCCATTGTAAATTAAAATTTGTCCTGTTTCTACTTTTACTGGTTTTTAACCGTTAATTAATAATTAATATACTTTTAGCGAATTTCCCATATATAGGGAATAAGCTATTACCGTAGTACTCATGGTAAGACCTGGACCCGGGACCGATTTAATTTTTCGTTTTGAAGTCCCTAGAGGCCAAAAACACCATCCCTTCAAATTCATATATATATATATATATATATTTATATATATGTGTCCGTTAGCGCGATAACTCGAGTAAAAATGATCCGATTTAGATGAAATTTGGTACAAACGTGTAAACCTATGTTTATTTGAACGAGTTCGCGAACCAGCATGATTGGACCATGGGAATAGGGATTATTTCTCACTTAGTCTGCAGGTTTGCTGCGGCGGGGGTATTTCCTTATCTTATGTTTGTGGTCCAGGTTTAACAGCAGATGTAGGAGTGCTACAGAGGCTACCCCGACTCATTGGCAACGCTTCTCTAGTCAATGAGTTGTGTTTCACAGCGCGCAAGCTGCCAGCTGCTGAGGCGGCCGCTGCCGGACTGGTCAGCAAGTTGTTTGACACAAAAGACTCGTAAGCTTTTTATCTTAACATAGCTTACAGTTTAACTGATCCATATCTTCTGTCTCTTCTATAGTAGTGCAGGGTGGCCACATACTAAGAATCATGAGTGTTTTTAAATTTCACCACAAATTTAAGAAAAGTATTTAGTCTGCGCTCGGCTCGAAAATATTATGTCACATTGACCTCTAGTGAAATGTACCTTGGTGACCGGGAAACCCATGTTTTTCTGCCGGAAAACTGTAAAAATTGTGATAATTTTTTCCAGGAGTTTTGTGGCCACCCTGTAGTAAGTAGTATTAGGTTAAAACTTTTTTTACCAGCAGAGGCTTAAAATCCCAGAATTGATTTAGAATTTAGGCTAGTATAATTACAATGAGATACTTTAACACCACAAACTAGGTATTCTGACAATGTCACCGATAGCATTGACTATACACCTCTACTAGATTGAACACTATGCGGTCGCTTTGTTAACAATACACTGGTTCTGCGTTAGTGTATGGTCCACGTAGTTATGTTAGATGACGCTAGGCGCTCTTCAAGCGCCTTTAGTTCCCTTAGATAACGTAGGATCGCGCTGCGAGCGCCCGTCGTCTGTCACTGCATACAACCTCGGCTACGATGCGTATTGCGACTGCGAGCCGCGAGTGCCGAGCAGTGGCGGTTACTTTGTTGATTAGTGCGCGGTAAAAAGTACAAATTGCTGGGTCCCCCATGAGATATTGCGTGATATATAGCTTGCCTACTTTGATTGTGTGTCTCGTATCTATTGGCAAATGTCAGCTGATTTTCATTAAACCAAATTAGATTATAATTTCCAGCAAAATTTTCCAAAACATGGCATATTTAAGACTAAATATGATTGATATAAAAGTATTTTCTAAAATCATTATACACAATTTTGCTTGGATACCGTGTTATGCCTCGTTTTCATCATCTCACTGAGGACGTTTTCAAAAATGAACATTCCTAGGGTTAAGTTGTAAATCATAGAACAAAAGTGTACTGTCTGTGTGACTGAGGAATTGCTTTTTCGCAGAAGTCGTTACTAAAATGGAATAAAATATACACTTTAGTCAACAAGTAATTATAACCATCACCATTTATAAATTATAATATTTTGGTGCTTTACAATTTAATTAGCTATTATTGTTTTTTTGACTGAAATAACACCTCTACTCTATTAGTATACAGGGTGAGTTTTAATAATCCCCCCCCCCCAACTTTTTTCTACATTTTAAATATGAAGGGGGTGTTGTGACCCATCATTTCGAAGTACTTTTTTAAGCTGAAGACAATGCCACAATCCATTTTTTGTTATCAAGTTTTATTTATGAAATATTGAAATTTTTTTGTTAAAAATGTCAATATTTCAAAATCAAAAAATGAAAATGAAAAACGGATCATGGAATTAAGTTTAGCTTAAAAAAGTAGTTCGAAATGATGGGTCACAACACCCCCTTCATATTTAAAATAATTTATCACATTTCAAAATGGCGGATCCAAGATGGCGGCCGAAAAAAATAAATCAGTCATAACCAAGTGAAAATAGGTCGACAATTACTGGTAGTGTATACTTATCTTTATCTAGCACTATTTTGAGATTATGGTCTTAGTTTGTAAATGCACAATGTTAAAATGGGCTAAAAATAAATTTTTAAAAAGCCCTCATAACTTTAGAATGAATCAAGATTTTTTTAAACGGTTTGCGGCATTGTAATCAGGGCAAAAATTTAGTTCGAAATAATGGGTCACAACCCCACCTTTACATTTGAAAAAAAATTTTGCATCCAATATGGCGGATCCAAGATGGCGGCCGGAAATGGCCACCTTGTCAAAATGAAGTACTTACTACCCAACAATGTTTGGAAGTGGTCTGGGATTGATATTTGAAAAAATGTAGAAAAAAGTTGGGGGGGGGGACAATTAAAACTCACCCTGTATAATGGATTAAGAAAAATGAACAACAAGAAAATTGAAACACGGTTAAAAACTACAAAGAATTGTCAATAAAGAACACTTTTATTAGAAGAACATTATTTAATAATAAGAATAAATGAACATACATACATAAAAAACCAATGCACTCAAACATTACTAATCAGCCTTCGGGGATCGCAGGTGAGAAAATATTACATAATATTTGAATAAATAAATATAGGATGGAGAGGACACAGCTAACTCACCTGATGAAAGGTTGCAGACGAGTCAAAGAACACATAAAATCACACACATAAAATACTTAATATTTCGCCTCTTTCAGAGGCTTCTTCAGAAGTAGGCCTAGATGGTAGTTACAAAACAACAGTTTAAATAGGATGACACAGTTTGATGGCAATGATTTTAGAGCTTTTATGGTGAAACAGTCATCAAATAGAAGTTGGTGGGATAAGGCATGTTGTGCAACTGGTTTTTCTTTGCTAGTTTTAACATCATGTCGATGGCCGTTCATGCGTTTTCGGAGAGTCTCGGTTGTTAGGCCTATGTACTGGGCTGGAGTAATTTTTAAACGGTGTAATTTTTAAATGGAAGCATATAACATAAAACTTAATATGGAACCAACTTGACAAATCAAATGTTCATTCTAATGGGTAAGAAAACGTTACGAGGTATATTAAAATGTAATATTGAATAAATGCAAACGATGTAGCATTTTATACAGGGTGTTCAAAAAAGTTGGGGACATATTTTACCTACTGATTCCTTGGGTCAAAATAACAACAAAATCAAGAATATTTTTTTTTTCAAAATCCCTTCGTTAACCAGATATCCACCATTTTGTATTTTTTACATAAACATTTTTATCTTTTAATATATTCAACTGATCTTAATTAAACTTGGTATGTATGTTAAGGTAGAAGAGACCCGTGTTGGAAAAAAAGTTCATCTCGATTCAACCTAAAATTTCAAAATGGCGGTTATTTAAAATGTTTAAACTTAAATTACTCAAAATTGGCTGGTTTTATGAAAAATTTCAAAAAACACTTTTATTTAGCATGTTTATTATCTATCAAACGATATCATATTAAAAAAAGATCACATAATAAATAGCTGAAATATGACGATTTTTAGTTGTAAAATTGGGTACGTTTGCCCCATTTTACAACTTAAAATCGAAATATTTCAGCTATTTGTCATCCAATCTTTTTGAACTTGGCATCGTTTGATAGATGAATAATAATGCTAAATAAAAATGTTTTTGACATTCTTTCATAAAAACAGCCATGTTCGAGTAATTTCAGTTAAAAAAAATTGTAAATGGCTATTTGAAGTCTCTATGTAGAGTGAGTCATGGATATGTTCTTATTAGCATAATAAGCTAATTTCTGACATATTTGTGCACTTATTTTTAATTGATTTGTCTTCTAGCAAACCAAAGTCAACTAGTTAGATCAAATTAAAATTGTAGGCTAATCTGTAAAATTGAAATTCGATGAGTCACCAAGTTGTGAATTATCCGATTTTGTTGAAACAAAAATTAAATATAAGCTGGTTTAAACACATTTTACGTGGTAACAATGAAACATTGCCGTTAACAGAAACAATTATATAGTTGAAAGATCCTAAAAAGTACCGGTTTTTATAGAAACTCTGCACTAACACTGAAGTTTAAAATTTAATTGTAAACAAACCACTTAGCGAATCTTTCTGAAATTTTTATGGCTTATTGGTAGGCTTATTGTTAACATTTCCATGCATTTAAACATTTTTACTCATAATAGTTTTTATGCTGCTGTTAATTTTTAAAACGTATGCTAACATCGTTAATAAGATGCTAAAAATTTTGTTAAAAATACCATCGTGTTTGTCATGATGACACAACAAATAACACCAATGTTACAGATTTATAATGTGAACAACGATGTTTTTTTAAACAGTGTGGTGGCCAGAGGCCAGGTACACATCGGCAATGTCGCAGATTCACTCGCGCTCCCACCCGGCTGGGAAATATCGTACAAACACCGAAACACCAGGCTGCCCGATGCCAGTCGCGGGAGAAATTTTTGTATAACAAATATAAATCTGTTTAAACACCTTTGTTCGCATTATAAATCTATAATATTGGTGTTATTTCTTGTGTCACGACAAACACGATGGTATTTTGAACGAACTTTTTAGCGACTTATTAACGATGTTAGCATACGTTTTAAAAATTAACAGCAGCGTGAAAACTATTGTGAGAAAAAAATTTAAAATGCATGGAAATGTTAAAAATAAACCTACCAATCTTACTAATATTATAAATGTGAAAGTTTGTGTCTTTATTTGTTTGTTTGTTTGTTTGAAGTTCAATCACGCATTAACTACTGGACAGATTGGGCTGAAATTTGGCATGATGATAGCTCACATTCCCGATTAACATATAGGTATATATTGTTATCAAAAAAATCCTTTCGGGCTCCGCCCCAGTGGCTCTGTAGTTCCCCATAATAACCTTATGAGTATTCATATTAAAAGGAATTAAAGAATTTAGTCAGCTGTTTCAAATAAAAAAGTTGGTTCATTGATATGCAAAAGCATTAAAAAGTTATAATATTCACCAACAGGGTGCAGCACTGTTGTTTTTATTTTGCATTTACGAAAACAGCTAATTTGAACCAAGCAGCAACAAAAAACTGATACTTAATGAGAACTGTCAAAGTAGGATGGTTTACAGTTATGTTTATGTCCTTAAGACACAAAGAAAATTGTAGTTGCTTAAATTCAGAGGGCAATTCGGATGAAATCATTAGTATTCTTGAGATTAAGACTATTTCTCCTTTAAACTTACCACTGATAACTTTTGCTTCAATCAATTTTGGTGTCATTTTTTCAATCGTCAGTCTGGTAACGTTACACAGCCTCGGTGGATTTACGATTCGCATTAGCATTATTGGAGTTCCTTCTTTTAATGACAGTAATGTGGTGGGTTATTGAGAGGCATTTGAACACCTGAGATAGCACGCACGATTATTATTCACTTAATAATTTATGTTAGTTAGACTAGGTGTTTACAGGTCAAAACTAACGACGACGTGCACAACCGTTACGACCGTCGCCGTGCTCAAACATTTGCGAACTGAAGTTTGGCAACAATACAGCTTTTAACATTTTGGTGTCAAACTAAGAAATGAATGAGATGGCACAAAAACTTTATGACACATCACTCAAAGGTAGCGAGCGGCATGTCATGTCCCAAAGAATTGAGACGGCGCCTCGCGCCCAAAACCGTCAGGTGACGGACTACTTAAACATCTGCCTATTTAGTCCCCTAGTGCAAATCTGTGGTTTTGACTCATTACAGCTATTTCTCAAGTTCCTCACATAAAAATAAGTAGCATACTTTATTGGTATTTGGTACTTTATTAATAATCGGTCAAAATGGCCGATTTTTGTCAAATTTTACACCAAATTTATTGAAATTTCAAGGTGAATATTAATAAAACAATTATTACCAAATATTTGTATTCATTTAACAGATTGATTTGTGGTATTGGGTTCCCCACTGAGTGCAGCCGAGCGGCACTAATGAGGGTCGGACCTTCTTGGGGGTGAACAATAGACGGCTTATCAGACCCTCCCCTCCCCCGTGGTCTGGAGAAAGCTTGTAAACAAACTATTGCACTTGACATTGGGCTGCTTCAACTATAATTTTCTCAAATGAATTGTGATGTTTCAAAATCAAAAACAATAATTTGGACCATACTGCTTAACAATAATGGACTGCAATTATTGTTGAACATACAATCCATTTTTAACAAACTAAGATTATACGATTCAAATACAATTATAAAAATTATCTTGGTATTTTACTTGGGGTAATGAAGTTATGTAGGCTAGTGTAATTCTCGGTTCATCAAGGTTCTACTGAATTATGTTTGGCAGTGAATAAGTGTAGAATGCAATTTATAAATTCAGGGATACACACCTTTTACAAAGTTATAAAGTCTAATTTAATTGCCCAACATCAAATCGTGAGCTAGAACCCATCTTAGTGCATTAGTGATGTTTTCTAAACTTGGCAAACCCGCAAAATGCCACTTAAGGCCAATAATCCGTTCCAAAAACGTAAGGACATACAATGTGAAAATAAACTTGAGATCGAACTCCTTGGCTTGTGAGAACCAGGAAACAAGATAAAACATAACCTCAAGTAAACAAGCCCAAACGTTTGACATCAGTCCTGCTGAGCTAAGGTGTTGTGTGAAGATTTCGGCTGCTAGTGTACTTTTTAATATAATATAATACATATAATTTATATAATTCAAGCAACCAACTTTTAAAAATAAATGTTGTGAATTGTGAAGAGAGAGAAAACTGTGGAATTCTATAGTTCAAAATCGTCATTTAAGTTTATTTACACAGCTTTACATTGTTTTATAGGTTAAAAATACATATGCAACTTATTATTAACCGCGCCGAACTATCCGAATCCGAAAATATCCGAATCCGAACCTCCCAATATCCGATCCGATCCGAACCGAGCCTCAACTATCCGATCCGAAATGAAATTTCACTATCCGCACGTTTATCCAATTTTAGCAGTTTATATTATTGCAACATATTAGGATATTGTGAGAAATACTATTCAATAGTGTACAGCAGGCTCTGTTTTATAAACTAGATTTATTTATGTTAATTTTTGCCATTTAATATTATATAGTTCATTTAATGAAAGGCTTATTTCAAAATGTGTATCCGGTGTTGAAATAATAAATTATTAATGGTGAGGCGTTCCCGACCCGTGTCATGTTGAAAACATCATGGAAGTTGATACTTTTGTCCAATCGTTTAATGTTTCATTAATCAAAAGTTGCATAGTAGAGCTGACTATGGTTACATGAACACGGTATCAGCAGTGCCAGAGGCCAGATCTATGTCACTCGACGTCGAGCCCGGTGTGGGTGAGATATTGATGTGATGGTTTTAGTTTTATTTACATCACTTCCGCTGTCATCGGGCCCGGGCGACTGCCTAGCTGAGTGCCGAGGCCGAGCCGACTAGTCTCGTCTCTCATTGTAGTGTGCTAGTGCTAGTAGCTTTCACATTCTCCGCGCGGGGGCAGCACCAGACAGAACACATGTTTCCGTTATATGACGATAGGTTGCGTTGCTACCGCACCACTATCTGGTTATCAACTAAATGCATTACATGTTCAATCTAGTAGAGGTGTATAGTCAATGCCGATAGCAGCTTATAACTATGCTCTAATGTTTCAGCCTCATTACAGTCATCAGAGCAGTTCATTCAGTAAGTATCAGGCTCTGATGATCACTGACTGCAACGAAACCAAATTTCCCTCAGTGCCGCAGCCGGACCGAGAAGACCTAATTTATTGTTAGAGTGAAGCCTTACTTCTTGAATTAGAAGATACATTAGTATTCAAAACTAACAGGGGCGGCTCCAGGAATAATTTTTTTTGTAGGCCTGACAAGGATTAAATAAGAGTTTGATCGGGGGATGAGAGGTTTGAAGGGATGAACAACAAAAAGGGGTGTTTAGGGGTTTGTGGGCAAAAAGGGGGAATTTTAAAATTTTAATGCAAAATAATTGGTTTAAATGCTTTCCCTTTATTTATATAACCTAACTAGCTGGCCCGACAGACGTCGGCCCTCTGAAGCCACCCCTGAAAACTAAGCTGAATACAAACAATGTAACGTCATGTGCTCCAACAATCACATCACTAACACGCTTTAGGTTTAGCTCAGATCAAAGAAACGTGTGTTATGTGTACAGGATGATTGCCGAGGCAGTATCAGTGGCCAAAAGCATTGCAGAGAAGAGCCCTGTGGCTGTGCAAGGGACTAAACGGAGCCTCTTGTACTCTCGGGAGCATACTGTACAGGAGGGGCTGGATCATGTGGTACGTAAAGGCAATGCTAGTTGGTGGTGCTCCTTGCGGACTTATTAACACTGATGCTTAGTCATTTTCCAATCACTAATCTTAGTGGTTATTATCATAAGCAGGAATTTACACCATTTTCAATTGTCGGTAATCCAGATTCCGGAGGCTATAATACCATCATCAAGTTAGTAGTTTGGATTGAAGTTGTGTTAGTTGGTGTCCTAACCAAATGTATTCTTGTTTCAGGCTGATTGGAACCAGATTATGCTGCAAAGTGAGGATTTTATGAATGCGAGTGTTGCTCTGGCCACTAAAAGTCCTCCTCCCATCTTCTCCAAACTTTAATATCTTGCTTGATACCAAGTGGCTTAATGTATTCATATTAGGAGTATAAGATGCTAATTACAGGGCTTTTCAAACACCAATCATAAATTTGTATAGAATTTTGTTTTTATGAAGACTGAATAGCTATTGTATTGTCTGTTACTACTTTTTGTATAATATTTATCTTCTGAGCTCAATAAGATACAGTCCTGAGCTCAATAAGCTACAGTCCAGTAATCATTTTGATTTCTCTTTGGAAATCCATCTGCTTTTGCATTCATATTCAACTCGAAGCATGTCTTGTAATGTGTCATATTTTGTCAAGAGATATTGCTTTCATTATTGATTTTATACCTTTAGAAGTGGAGTGTACTATAAAAGGATGGAAATGTATTAAAATATACTATAACGTGCGTATACAGTAGATATTTTACTATTATATTATCAACATATTTTGATTGTAGATTTATATTTTTATATGAATGTTGAATTAAAAGAGTAATTATTGTAAATCTGCTTTATTTTTACCCTATTTGGATGTAGTGTTCTGAAGGTCTACAAAACCAAATTGGTGATTTCTTTTAAATAGCACTAATAAAAGGATGAAATACCACAATCCATGTAGCCTTGAGACCCGAAGAAAACCCCCCACTTCCTTAGTTGAAAATGCTCAGTGACAGTGAAATATTCCCATTTTTTGTTTCTAGTGCCATAATTCAGATTGCTATATTCACAAAAAATCCTAAAAACATAGGCCATTGTGCTCTATGTTACATCACACATTAACTACTGGTCGGATTGGGCTCAAATTTGGCATGATGTTAGTTTAAATTGCCCATTCTTATCTCAAAACCCTTTTGGGCTCCGCCCCAGTGGCTCTGGGGGTTGCCCATCTTTACCCTATGGGTATTCATATCTAAAAAGAATCAATGAATCTAGATCTAGATACTGACAACACAGAACAAAAGCAAGAAAGCAGTTTTAATGAAACTCCTGGAATGGTAGCACAATACCAACATTACATTGTTACATATGATTTCACAACAACAAAAACAAAACAAACAATTTTTACGTGTTTGTGAAGTGGCAGAGCGACTATAATAGTCACAGTCGTAAAACAAGTTTTATTCACTAAAATAATTAATCTTCTTGCAAAATTAATGTCGATCATTATATTAATAGAATAATGTAGTTGCTGTGACTGGGATACACATGATAAACTGTTGGGATGATTTACGTTTCGTTTGGAAATATCTGAAGACCCAGACCCACCTTTTAAGGGTTTCAAGCTAGGGGTCAGAATTATATACTCTCGAGATGACAAGATAAACCTTTATACTTTTAATACTTTTCAATGAAATTATAGCCTAGCGTTTTGAGCTTTGACCCATTTAAATTATAATTAACTGCTAAATTGTATTGCTAATAATTCACTTATGGATTCTGATAAGTTTACCAGGTACCAAATAGTAAAACATTATACGATAGGCCGAGGTAGCAAGATTCGAGTTTGGTTTATAAAACACAGTAGCCTAAATACTGAATCTCTTCTAATAAATCAGACAATGACATAGGTAATACTAAATTAATTAATTTGATCTTAAATGAACATTCTTTCGTAAGTAATACAACTTTGTCCCTAATTGACAACATGCCAGTTTGTTTGTTTTGATTTAACCTCAAAGATTGAAATGTGAACTTTTAACACATGATCACACTGACTACAGCCAAAAAGGTTCATCCTCAAAGATATTCCAACATACCTCAACCGCTTATAGCTAAAAAATCCAACTGTAGGCCTACATATTTTTGGTCGAGTTTCGACCACTGGACGACCTCTAGTTTTATATAAAACACTATAAAATATTATTTTTTTTATATTTACCTCTATAACTATATATATTCATGTAGGAAAATAAATTTACTCTCATTTTATATAGTTGGTCTGTTGGTTTTATGTGTTTGAAAAATAATATACATGTAGAAATAACAAAATGTTTTCTAGAAAAATACAAACATTTATAAAAGTCATAAATATTTATTGTAATGATAATTTTCCATGAACAACTCTTACTTCATTTGATCTCCCATGCCTTTACAAAAATGTCTACTTTTACTACATGTCTTGATAACACATTTATTTTGTTTGCAAAATTGTGAAACTTACCATTTTATTGGTTTTGGGTTATAACTTTGGAAAAAAAAATGGTAATTGCATTTTTTTACATTTCCATGTAGGGAAATAAATTGCAAACATTTTGTATATCTTGAATTTTACATGAAAAATTTTTGGTTTATGCATCAAAGTTTACTTTCAAAAATTAAAAAAAAAACAATTTTTTATACCTAATGTCAATATTTACTGTTCTAAATATTTATTCTTTTGCCATTTTAAAATTCTTCATTTCATTGCGATCAATTATAGTGTACGGTTTAATAGGTTTGCTCTGTTGGTTTAGTTTATATGACTTTTCAAAATATGACTGCAAAATTGCCAAAAATGCATTGCCACTACAGAGTTTGTCCATTGCCAGTTGGAGGGTTAAGATGGGAGTTACAAGCAGAGAATAAATAATTGTAAAGTAGTTTAAAGAGTGGTTAATTTACCAAACAACCGTCAAGATTCAATTAATATTTTACTCCAATACAAAAAGATGAAGAAAACTATAAAAAACAAGAAAGATAGTTTTTATTGTATATACAAATTTTACAAATAAATTTACTACTAAACTAGATTAAACCTTTTCAAGAAAAAGGTTAGGGTAGAAGTGAAGGCCTTCTATGGTATCGTCTCTGCAGGCTTTGCCAGCTTTCTCAGTAGCCAGAAGTCTTTCTTTGGCCAAAACAACAGAGATTCCGAGTTCTTGAGCAAGTTGTTCAGCACTGATGGAGCCCAAGTCTCGGATCTGAGCAAAACATTAATTAAAAAAAATAAAACTTGCAATAAAATACACAGTAAGAAATACTACAGAGGTAAAATAATTTATATGGGGAATTGTGATTTTAAATACTCAATGAAAAAGTAGTCTTATGGAAAAGTTAAACCAAAAGAGAAACAGTCTATACTCTATAGTTAGGTAGGTATTATAAAATCATACCACATTCAAGACTTTAAACTTTCCACTCAATCTCTGGAAAATGATCAATAGATATTTGAGATGATATGGAGACAAAGCCAGAAAGACTGCATACTTTTGAAACTGTTGAAGCAATATTATGAGTACATCCAGACAATAGTAATATTGTAGACTTCCAGTGCTATTGTCGATAATGCCGCCTTAAGTTTACTAATCTAGAATAGTAGATATGTTCTACAAGACAAGATTCTATTTTGGTTGAGATTTTTTTTCGAGACAAGATTTAAACATTTTTAAAAAAAGGTTAAATTATTTTTTTTATTTTAAATTTAAAAATTAAAAAAAACTTTTCAAAGGCGTTTTCATTTAATTATTAATTTTTTACATGGAAGTGTTGCTTCAATTGTTTTATAAATTTTTTTTACATAGCAAATGATGAGAAGTTTTGTTAGTTTAGGCAGTGTGAGACATGTTTTACTAACTACAGTTGAACCTCGTTTGTACGAACCTCGATAAAACGAATTCCTCGATAAGACGAATTTTTTTAAATCCCCTTGACACTTTCATATAGGTCAATGCTAAAAACACCTCTATACAACGTAGTAATTAAGTTAAAAACCTCCATAAGACGAATTTGTTTGTGACATGGGCTAGGATTGATTAACCTCTATACAACGAATATTCTTAGCACAAAACCTCTACAAGACGAACGTGACCTCTATAAGACGAATTTATCATAATCTTAACCTCCATAGTACGTAGTTTTCAAAACAAACAGAAGCTTGTCTCAACATGAAACCCCCACCCATCCCTCCTCCTTCCTCAGTAATTGTTTGGAGAAACCTTGGAGCGAGGAGAAACCTCTATAAGAAGAATAACAGCACTATTAAACCTCGATAAAACGACCCTCTTTATTAAGAATACCTCTATAGTACGAATTTTTCCCGTACCCCTTGAAATTTGTCTTATAGAGGTTCAACTGTCCTGTAAACATAGACAAAATAAGTCACTCCAAAATCATTCTAAAAATAACACAAGACTTAAAAATTGTTACTGGATACTTAACTAGTAATACTGTTGTTTTAGACTTATCAATTTGATATTTTTCAAAGTTGAACTATATACAAAGTTGATATCTCCATGTTTCCTATGCCGAAGAGTTATTTTGAATAAGTCAGGACTTATTAATATCTTATACTGATGTTTTTATTAATGTTTTTAATAAAATATTTTAAATATTTTTGTCTATTATTATTATTTTTGTATTAACCAGCCTGTCATAAATCATTACCATAGATATTTAAAAATTTAAAAAAATCAGGTTAAAATGTGGAACGAGCATTTCCCATTATGTATGATAAGGGAAATCCCGTCTAGATCTTGTCTAGAAATTTTATGAGAAATAAAAAATCCCGCCTCGTCTCGTCTCGAACTAAAAATCTCATCCATCCCTACACTGTACCTGGTTGGAAACGTCTGCATACAACAAGTTAATGAAGCTATCTAACAAAAGGTCAGCAATAGATCGTATTCCCTTAAAAAAAACATTAACAATGTAAATGGCGTTAGTTTTTATTTACAATTTACATGCAAAATACAAAAGTAAAAACCAGTGTACAAGATTCAGTTTATAATACAAAACAAAATGCACTTATGGATTCATACAAATCATAAAGGACTCACTGACTGCTCGGTGGCCGCTACGACAGCCTCACTGTTTTGAGAGGACAGCTGCAACACCATGACTCCGCTGTCAAACTTGTGTAGCCGCAGTGGCAGTCCGAGCCCAGCCATGGTGTGACACGCGGTCAGTAGATCTTCTGGTGACAATAGCTCCAGACCTCGCGCTCTGTTGACCCGACAATACACGTCTGCCAGTGACATCATGCCTCCCACCTCCTGTACAGTGGTGTGGATTTATGTAGAATTTTTTTTAAATTTGAGCACTAAAAATTGGAAATAACAATCCATTTTATAACCCTTGGAACCATTTTAAAATATCAATTTACAACATCCCAAAAGTGCATACCTTATTTAACATTAAATGGCTTCTGGGTACTCCAAATACAAAAAAATACATTGGTCAATGACTATGGTGAAATGCACTACCCTATGGGAAAATTTGCTGTAAATATTTTGAAGTTGTCCAAGGTGTGTAAACTTACCTCAACAGGTTGTTTTAGAAAGTCTGCAAGCTGCTTGGCTAAACTCTTGTGGAACTGTGTCTCACTGCGGAAACTGTCCCTTGTAACTGGATCATCAATTCCAAGACTCAACAAATATGACTTGAATCTGACAGTCTCATCCTCGGTGATCCCACCCTGCTTCTCCTGGCAAAAATCTAATATTTTTAAAAGTACCCCTACACCCTTTTATCACTGCCAAAATTTAAAATACAATACAATACTTACTAAAAATAGTGGAGGATGCATGTTTGTTACATTTTTATGTAGATTCATAAAACAGTACCTCAACTAATATACGTTTTAATTAAATATTTGGAAATAAATTGATTGACCCACAAGGAGTTTGAGAATAAGTTAAAAAAAGAAACTATATTCAGGTGACAATGTTTAAAAATCAGAGAGAGGTAGAACACAACCTATAGTATTTGTCTTTACCAGGGCCTATAATACGACAGAACCCAGTCAACCAACCTTCTTCATAAAGCCTTTATGTCCAAAAATAATTTTAGAATTTTTATAAGAACAATTTCTTATATAAATAATAATGCTGAACTGTTTAGCAGCATTTTTTGGGTTTGTTTTAAGCAATTTCAATTTAAAAAAAACTTCTAAATTTGTATCAACCTGATTCTTTATACCTCCCTTATTTTTGTTAGGCCTACTTCTTTATCCCCAGATAAAATCCTTAGTTTCAAAGTTCTTCAATAATTAATATGGGTTTCTTTACACTTAACACAAAGAAAGACTGTCTCTAAGAGCATGAAAAAGAAAAGTATTAAAGGGGGAAATGAGATTATGGGTACCATAACCTTCTCTTTAAGAAATCAAGCATTTACCTTTCTAAATTATTACATGCAACTGCTTAAACGTAGACACTCCTTGAAAACAAATAGCAGGCCAACAAATAGCAAATAAGTGTTATCTTACCCTGATTTTATCAGAAATGTTTTTGGCTACATTCACCATGTCCTTTGCCATTGTCATCAGTTTGCTGAGGTCTTGAAATGCTGCAGAAATATTTTGGTCTGTTTGTTTGTGTTTTTCTTGTATACTCCTCTCGATACCCACAATTCCAGTTCGTGGTTTTATAACCTATAAACATACAAAATGAATACCTGGATGAATTAGGCCTACTGAAGTTTTCAACAATTCAGCTAAAGAGAATTACCTCCAAGCTTACAAGGGTTGTCTGTAAATTGATGTCTAAACTTTGCTTTTAGTTTAAATCTACCAACCGCTCTGTGTTTTGTACGTTTCCCACCACTATTCTAGTATAAGTACTTCACTATCAACAGATTGTTATATTAACAAAACCACGCTCTGCTACCATGTTGAAATTAAAGAAAATAACTACTGTTGATACAGGAAAGAATAATTGTATTTAGGCATTTTGCTATGTTCACATCTTACAAACTCATTTTATTTGTTTATATGACGAAGCTGCATTAATAATAATAGCACAGCTGAAAAAAAAACATAGAGGAAAATTATTGAAATGACAGATAATTACATATCTTAACAAGTCTTGTTGTAGTAGTTGTAATCAATAAGGGAAAATTGGGGTTTACCCTTGTCCAAGGTAGCCTTGGAGTAGTCTTTTGTCAGTTTGTCAATATCTCGCAAAGTTACAAATAAAAAAATGTTATCACTGCTTCATCCAGATTTGAAGGACCCTTGTTGCTGGCTCTGTCCTATACATGCGCACAACTTTCTGTGAACTACTTACAAGCACATTTCTTATATTAAAACACTTTTGTGCGGTGCCCGATTGCTCATCTTCTAAAACAGCGGTTTTTTCCACCTTCACATCCTAAAACATAGACTAGCATTGAGTATACACATACTAAAGTATACACTCAATGGGTGCTACTGTTACCTGAACAACGCTGTTGCAGAGTAGCATCAGCGGCTTGAACTACCTCGAGCATGTCGGTAAGTCAATTTCGTTGTTTTTTAATACTGTTTTTATTGTAGGTTATGAAATATAGTCTTTGTTGATGAAATAATTTGTTTGTTTGTTCGTAGTTCTATTGCTTTACAACGCATTTTGAATACTAAATGATTTAAAGGTTCACAGAGGCACTACCACGATCCAAGCATCAGCAACCCAAACTACGTCACCAAATCAGTAACAACTATTAGCATTATCTGTCTCCTCTTGTATTCTCAATGGCTACAACCCAATGGCCAAGACCCGTTTGCTACACATAGTTCAGGCTAGGCCCAGAGGGTTGCAGCATTTTCACTTAGATAAAATCCATTGATGATTGGTGGGATTTGTAAACGAGACCTTGGAGACCCAAGTCCCGTCCTTCACCACTAAGCCAGCTGGCTCTTTAAATACCAGTGAGACTAGCAAAAATACCACAAATTTTAGAACATCAAAAGAAAATTGTCAACCGGCACAATTATTAGCAACTTGTATGTAATTGTACTTTTTTAATTTATTGATTGCAACCAATGTCTACCAACCCCTGACTCTGCCAATCCCCAACCCTCACACTAACAGCTGAAGTTTTAAGAAGGAAAACACAAAACCCGCAAAGGACCTTAATGATATCAAATATATTTCTAATAATTTATAAGGTAAAGTGTTAAGGTTGTGTGCCACTGTTTTTAATAATAATATTATGATTATTAAAATTTTATACACATGGTTGTTTAATGGTTTCATTATAAATTGATGAAACTACAAAAAACTAAAAACTAAGTACTACTTGTTTCAAAAACACACAAATTGATATATTTATCATTTGTTTTTAGAGAACAATTTTGTCAAACCTCACAAACCACTAAAAGTTTTTACGTTTAAAATCACATCCCTAACTTACTACCCAAGTAGTATCCAAACTACTCTTGATATCCAGGAAAATTAAATTGAACTAGAGGACCAATGCTGCTCCGCAGCGTTAAAATAAATATAATATCCGAGAAAAAAATCAAATTTATGATTTTTGATTGAGTAATACAGTATCTTAAGCTTAACTGATTTAAACGATCAATAGCTCAAATTAAAGCCTATAATTGAATGGTTATTTCGAGATAAAAAAAAAAAAAATACGTAGCTTAAATGAAAGCCGGTATTTCACTGAAGGTTCTTAGACCAAAATATGTAGGATTATATAATTATAACTGGTGAAATACATTTTAATATAAAGTAAGAATTCAAAAATAAATCATATTATGTTTTTTGGTCGAGTAATACCTGATTTACTGTTTCACTTTGATGTCCCCAGAGGCCAAAAACACCATTCGTTCAAATTTATATACATATTTGTCCAATAAATTGGGAATTGGAAAAACAGTTAATGTGTTCATCAGATGTAATCAAGCAATGTGTTCCCCAATTTATTGAGTTGCACATTGTATATGGTTGTTAGGTTGTTATAATTATAATTGTATATTAAATTAAATTGTATGCTTATTTTACCAAGTTATTGTTATGTGTAGTGAAGTGTGAAGAACTTTTATTTTGATGAAGCAGCCAGTAAGGACCCTATCACGCACAGGTTATTGTGACCCATGTGATATTTTTATTTTTTAATGTATTGCTGCAAAATAATGTGTATAAATAAAGAATTTCTCTCTCTCTCTCTCTCTCTCTCTCTCTCTCTCTCTCTCTCTCTCTCCAATACTTATAATCAGCCCCACGCCCCCACATTATTTATTTTAAAAACTCTTTGATTTAATATGTTCATATTAATTTTACTAGCTGATGTTTAATTATTCATTGATACTGTTTATATCTCAGTGTTAAAAAATGTTTCTTTCTTAAAAAAATACAGTTTAACTTATTTTTCAATGTATTATTTCTTTTATTCTCATCTAAAATACAGTCCTTATTAATTATCACACATATTTTTTGGTCCTTCGAGCCGGATTATTTACTTGAACCTTTTATTTCAATTAACTAAATTTTCTAAATTCTTTGATGTTTTAAACTTGTCTACCTATGTCTAGGAAGAAAGAAGATCAGATTACTCAAGAGATAACTGTTTTAGAGTTTCAAATTAAGAGACACTTTTGCCAAGAAGATAAAAACTCTCCATTCAATCAGTGTTGACTTACTTAATGATCCAACACAGTGTACACTTGTACAAAGTTTTCAGCTTTGTCAATCGGGGAGCGTAGAGATGCTGCTCAATCAAAACGAGCCTGTTTCAATTGTCTCAGCATTGGGCATATTTTGGACAATTGTACTTCAACGTCTACTTACCGAAGCTGTGGTAAACAACACCATACACTTCTCCACGACGAGTCTCGTTCACATCAAAGAAAGTCAGATCAGGTATGTCATGAGTCACATTTTTACAAAAGCCAAACAAACACTTCCGAAGGTGACAAGCCAGTAACATCAGGATTTGGATCTCAAATACTTCAGTGTTACTTGGTACAGCAGCTATTCAAGTGAGTGATTCATTTGGTAAATATAGGACATTTCAAGCTCTTATTGATCCAGGATCTCAAGCTTAATTTATTAGTGAACGATGTGTTCAACAGCTTGGTCTTCAAAGACAAAAGTTTAATGCTCCAGTACAAGGACTATCTCAAACATCAGTTAAGGAAAAGGGGTGTGTCAATTTCACTATCAAACCTCGCTTCCAACATGGGCCCATCCTAAACACTAACGCTATTGTTCTCTCTCAAATTACATCTTCTTTACCTTCTACTTCTCTTGACCCTGAAATAAGAAAATACTTCCAACGCTTTGAACTCTCAGATCCACATTTTGATGTTCCTGGAGATATTGATGTTTTGCTCGGAGCTGATTTGTACCCAGACATTTTTGATGGTGGGCGGAGATCTACCCCTCGCGGTATGCTTACTCTCTACCACAGCATTTTTGGTTGGGTTCTAATTGGACCTACTAAAGTTCACCACCCAAGAAAATCCTTTCTTACTAAAGGACCATCAAACTATTATGAAAGAAAAGACAACTCCAGAGACAAGAAGATGCCAACCTACTCTGCTGGATCTAAAGGAATCAGCAATTTTTCAAGATCCTACAGAATCCAAACTAGACCAGAATTTCACGTTGCCAAGGATATGTCAAATAAGAAAAACCACTAAAGTTGTTTTTGGTAGGCGGTTATGTTCAGTACTTATAATCAGCCCCACATTATTTATTTTAAAACTATTTGATTTAATATGTTAATATTCATTTTACCAGCTGATGTTTAATTATTGATTGATACTGTTTGTATCTCAGTGTTAAAAAATGTTTCTTTCTTAAAATACAGTTTTCTTTTATTCTCATCTAAAATACAGTCCACTTATTAATTATCACACATAATTATATATATATATATATGTATATGTGTCCGTCCAGACGATAACTTGGGTAATTTTTGTCCGATTTTGATAAAATTTGGTTTGAAGGTGTAAGGTGCGATAAACTTGAATGAGTTCGCGAACCAGCATGATCGGACCATGGGAACGGGTTTTATGGGGTAAAAAGACTTTTTCTCATTTTTTACCCTTAAAACACAACATTTATAAATTTTTCTCCAGACCTTTTTAAAGAGCTTAAAAAAAATAATTTAGTATTTCAAGTGTTTTTGTACAGTGATTGGTTACAGAGAAAATTCAAAAAAATTTTAATTTAAAATTACCATGTTACAGTGGAACCTCGATAAGAAGACCCTCGATAACAAGTCACTCTCGATAACAAGTGTCATTTTGAAATCCCCTTGAATTTATTTTACCCCAAATCACATGTTATTGCAAACCTTAATAAGGAGTCAACCTTGATAACGAGTCTCATTTAATAATCCCCTTGAGAGTCTTGTTATCAAGGTTCTACTGTATTATTACCTATGGAGAATATTGTATAATGTAGTTGGCTTGTTTATGGATATATTTTGATCAAACTTGGCGGATTTATTTATTTCATACTAAGCTATTGATATTTTAATAAAAAACACACTTTATTAGTTTCCCTGTAGCAGCTAACCTAGGTACTTGTTAAACATAAATGTTAATTTAACCCTTCCCGGATGGGTGACGGATGTATCCGCCTAAGTCTTTGGCGATAAAGGACGGATAAAGGTGGCGGATATATCCGCTTATGGTTTTGATGATCCGGACAGGAAGCGGATATATCCGCCTTCTCTTCAGACAGACTGGCAGGTGCTTGAGCAGTAACCAGATGTTTCGCGGTACCAAGGCGCCACTCTCCTGCTCTCTCCATGGCTCTCTCCTGCACTCCCCCCTCTCCCCCGCGCACCCACCGCTTCTCCTACGCTCCCCCCTCGACGTTTTGTGCTCAACACTATGTTGTCATTATTTATTGTTAACATATTGTTCTTTATTTATTGCCTAACGTTGTCATGGACATATCTTCAAAGACGGGTGGCGGATATACCCGCTGCTTTTCTACTCTTCTGCGGACAGGTAGCGGATATATCCGCATGGTTAAAAATGAGTAAAAAATCATTTTGACAGTATGAAGTGTTCCATTGTGTTTATTTTATGTATACTTGTATAACAAAACACTTACTTACTTACTTACTCCCAGGGCCATTTATATCGGAGGTGATATTTGGCCGCACCAACAAATCTTCGCCAAGTTAACCGGTCTTTCGCATCATCCTCCGTTGCCCCAATTCTCTCCAAATCTTCTTGCACTTGCTTCCACCACCTCTGCTTAGGTCTTCCCCGGGGTCGTCTTCCTGTAGTGTTTCCCTTTAAAACTCTTCCCAGTCTACAATCTTCATCTCTTCTTAATATATGACCAGCCCATCTGATTCTTCGGCACTTGATTTCTCCAATTACATCTGTGCTATTATACAGTTGCCTTAATTCCCTATTGTGTCTTATTCTCCATTCTCCTAGCTTGAATATTGGTCCAAAAATCTTCCTTAAAATTTTATTTTCGAATACTATTAGTTTCTTTTCATCTCTTTTATTTAATTTCCAGGTTTCTGATCCATATAGGAGAACTGGGCAAATTATTGTTTTGTACAGTCTGATTTTTGTTTTCCGGGACAAAGATTTTGATGAAAGTAATTTATTGCAAGCATGAAAACATTTATTTGCTGAATTTATTCGGCTTTGGATTTCTAGTTCATCAGTATAACAAAACACAAATAAGGAAAATTAATTTTTAATTTTTCCTATAATTTTTTCCTGTTCTATCCCACGATTTCGCCCGTCTGGGAAGGGTTAATAGATTAATTGAAAATCAATCCAGGCAAATGGAAATTCGCTTAGTCGGCAGGTTTGCTGCAGCGGGGGTATTTTTGCATTTATGACAACAGCTAGTATTATTATTATTATTATTATTATTTCTTTGTCATGAGAGCCGAAGCCCCCTGACTGCGTACCCGGTACCTATCCTTGAGGACATACCCGGGCCCCATGATGTAGGCCGAAGCTTACGCATCAACCTTTAGCACATCATGGGCGGATGACTTAAGGTCATCAGGCTCGCCGGCTGCTGAAGCAGACCCTTCGGAAAGAGGGTTGCCCCTCAATCCTAACCAGGGATTCCGGCTGCTTGTTTAAGCGTCACTCCACCTGGGTTCCCCCAGGTACAAGCCCTAGAGGACCATAATGGAGCGCCCCGACGCATTTAGTGCAAGCAACACTCGGGACCTATCTAATCCCTGACAGGCAGAACCCGCCATCATAGCCAGAAGGAAGGGGACCGTCAGCACCTCCCATTTACACCACTACCCGATCGAGACCTTACCCAGTTGCTGGGAAACCAGAGATAACCAGAGCGATAGATCCCCAGATACCCCTGGCGGGCTCGGACCCAGCACCCGATCTACTTCGTTTGCCCGTCAGACCCAACATCACTGCCAGGCCATCAGGGTTTCCCAAAAGGAGGCAGGTATAGAAGTGGGACCCACCCGGATGAACCTATCCACCAGAGGTGGCGACACCCTTGACTCAATTGAGGTTCCAGGAAGAACCCCCCACACTCAAGATAACCATACCGTCCGTGCTCAGAGACAGGGATTGGTTTGCATAAGTGCCTACAAACCGTTACCCTCACACTGCAGAAAGTTACGTTGCCCTTGAGTGTCCCCGTGAGCTACGGGTACTTGCCCGTTTTCACCTCCAGGAAAGGCTACTTCCAAAGTCGAGGATTTGCCACACTGAATGCTGGTCGAACACAACAAGCAGGCCGAAGCCCAAAGAACCACAGACACAGGTAGGTTAGAGAATATGATGCACTTCCATCTCTCCTAGAGCTAAACACCCCTCCATCCTGGATAAAGGAATGTCACTGGGACCCAATGCCCAGTCGTCCATGTCTGTGGCCTACTTGAAAATGCCGTTACCAACACCGAGCACTTACCTCCCCTTTGGGGGCACAACAGCTAGTATGAACCAACAAGCAAGAAAAAGCTGTGGTACACAATGAGAACTTGAAGTTTTTCTATGGTTTAGGTGCCAGTGGTAGAACATTATGGCTGTGGTATATGTACTATACTGTAGCGGTTATAAATTCAAAGAACCAAATTTTCTTAAACCCTGACCTCTCCCATAACTGCAATAAACATTTTATACTTTTATATGTCAACCCCGTACAAAGGACGGGTACTCAGCTAGTTTAAAATAAGTGACCAATTAAATGACTTGCCCTGTTTTGTTGACCAGCTGCATTTGTTGGGACCACTGGACTCTTCTCCCACTGTCGCATTTCAATACTTTGTTGCAAAAGCCCAATAAAGTCATTTCGGAGCCCATCTTTGAAGGAAAGTTTAACATAATCATATAAACTCTTCAAGCATGGTCCAGAAGTTTTATCTGAAAAAATACACATTGCACCAAAGCAATAAAGTGATGAAACTCGCCAGAAATTGGTAACACAAGAAAATAATCACAATTCAAAGACAGCCAAGTCTGAGTGAAAGTTAGTGTGGGATGTGCTTTAAATTGGGTACGGTAGCTATATTACTAATATCGACTATTTCATAACGCAAAGGTTGTTAATATACGGTACTTTTGAGGGGATAATTTGTTCGAGTTTTCAGTTGTCCGAGTTTGTTAATAATTACAAAATATTAGAAAAATCAGTTGTCCGAGGTTTGATAAATAACTAATTATATTTAGATAAATCAACTGTCCGAGTTTTCATTTGTCCGAGTTTATTAAATTATTTTAAACTATATTAAAATATCAGTTGTCCGAGTTTTCATTTGTCCGAGGATGGTCTAAATAATAATAATATTTGGTTAAATCAACTGTCCAAGATTTCATTTGTCCGAGTAGCGTTAACATAAAAAATGTGACACCGCGCGCCGAGACTAGCGTCTTAGGCGCGTGGTCAGAAGCCGATGTAAACCTCTTCTGCGAAGAAGTGGGGCATTGTGCGAGAGCCCCTCACGTCAACTTAAGAAAAATTATATTATATCCTTTAGCAAATTTCCCTACAGGGAAGTAGCTATTACCGTAGGTGGCACGGTAAGACCTAGACCCGGGACCGATTTACTTTTTCATTTTGATGTCCCCTGAGGCCAAAAACACCATTCATTCAAATGTTTATATATGTATATATACAGGGTGGGGCAGAGTGGACTCCCTAGTTTCAATCAGTCGCTGAAGAGCGTGCGCGCGAGTTAGCGGAGTGGGAGAGGTTTCATGTGGTGGGGTGAAAGACGCCATTGTTAGTAGTCACCATGCCGTAAACTGGCGAGCATCGTGGTTTTGTATTCAAAACGTTCTTTAAAAATAAGGATAGTGTTGTGGCGACCCAGCGAGCATTTCGTAGACGGTTTGGTTTGAATTGTCATGATAGTGTTCCCGATGCTAAAACCATAAGGAAATGGATTACAAGTGTACGGGTGACCGAATCTGCAACTGAGGTTTACAAAGTTCGACCAAGGACCTTGGAAGCCCTTAAGGAAGCAATTGTTGATGTTATCACTGGAATAATGCCAGATATGCTGCGTAGAGTTTTTGGAAACTTCATTGAACGGCTGAATATGTGCATCGCTCGTCAAGGTCTTCACCTGGACGATATCATTTTTAAAACTTAATGAAAAATAAATGGCATTGTATTTAGATTTCAGAAATAAAAAGCGTTTGTATTAATCTTGTATGGTTTTTATACAGTTAACCGATCAAATCAGGGAGTCCACTCTGCCCCACCCTGTATATATTATATATATATATATATATATATATATATATATATATATATATATACAGGGTGACACAAAGGAACCGGACGTTTTTGAAATAAGTAGTACACAGTAGTTAAAAGGAATAAACTGGTTTTAATACTGTACATAGTGAGGTAAACATTTGCCATTTGTTACAAAACCGTCATTTTTTGAAAATGACGTCATGCATACGGCGGCCATGTACTTATCTACAAAAGTGTATTCTGGTCTGAAAATCCTCTGAAACTCGGGTCAGGAGGTTGAATGCCATTGATATCTTCTGTGATTGCAAACTTCAAATCCTCTAGAGTGCGTGGTTTTGGAGCATGAACACGCTCCTTAAGAAACCTCCAAAGGATATAATCACTAGTGGACAAGCCAGATGATCTTGGCGGCCACGGCATGTCACCAAAGCCAGAAATCACCTTGTTAGGAAACATTCATTCAATACTGCTCTCTCTCTGGCGATGTTTTTGTGTGTTCTCGAAGCTCTAACAAGGCCTGGTGGTTGCTTTCTTGTTATATTCCCAGTTGTTCGGAACCCTGAAA
The DNA here is from genome assembly GCF_028750875.1 of Macrosteles quadrilineatus. Lineage (NCBI taxonomy): Eukaryota > Metazoa > Arthropoda > Insecta > Hemiptera > Cicadellidae > Macrosteles > Macrosteles quadrilineatus. Next base: position 56,394,482 of record NW_026542601.1, read on the forward strand.
CCCATCTTAATAGTGTATTTCGGCTTGGAACCGTTCCATGGCGTTCAATATCAAAATGTCGACTAAATTCCCGCTGGATTTGACGACGGATTCACAATTTCGGATTAAAGTATTGTATGCGAAAACGCGATGGTCTAGGGTCCACTGAGCCATTTCAACAAAAATGGCAAGCCTCACTGAAAGTAATGACATAACTTCAATCTTCCTACCACGTGCAACAACAATGGAACAGCTGTTTAAAAAACGTCCGGTTCCTTTGTGTCACCCTGTATATATATACGTCCGTGAATGTAGTAATAATTTAATAATCCGTGAGTAATTTTTGTCCGATTTTGGTGAAATTTGGTTTAAGGGTGTAAGGCGGAATAAACTTGAATGAGTTCGCGAACCAGCATGATCGGACCATGGGAACGGGGTTTTACAGGGGGTTTATGGGGTAAATATTGGGTTTTCTGATTTTTTACCCTCAATACACAAAATATTCCAATTTCTCTAGACTTTTTAAAATAAACGTTATCAGCAATCTGACACATAATTTATCCCATTAGCTTGTCAACAATCTTTATCATGGGTAAGCGATGAGAGTAACTATGATATTTAATAGGTTAAAAATCTAAAGTTTCATTAACTTTTGAACAGTAATTTTAACAGGAATGAAGGGATGCACTATTTTGTTTAGAATTATAAGGACCATAAGAGAAGAATTTAGAGCAGAATGGGTTTTTTCAAAAAATCAAATTTTACGTTATTAAATTGGTGTTTTGAGGAAAGTGTACGGACCGATTTTTGAGGATCGAGACATAATTGGGAACTTAGAGAATTATTTAAGGATCCGGATATTGTCGCTGAGGTACGGAGCAGAAGACTGAGATGGGCAGGGCATATTCTAAGAAAAGATGACAACTCCCTATCAAAGAACATCTTGAGGAATAACCCAGAAGGTGGAAGACCTCTTGGAAGACCGAAAATTAGATGGTTCGACCAAGTGGAGAAAGACCTGAGGAAGCTAGGGAGAAGGAAGGAAGATGCAAGAAGGAGAGACCTATGGAGGCAGTGTGTTGGGGAGGCCAAGTACCATCAAGGGTACCAGTGGCCACAGCAGTAAGTAAGTAAATTGGTGTTTTATGGGAAAATAACATAAGTTACAATAACTTACGCAGACCTATCCAATTGTCAGGAGCGGCTCCAGGAATATTTTCTTGGGTAGGCCTGACATATATCATGAAAGAGTTTGATTGGGGGACGAGAGGTTTGAAGACTTTCCTCGCAAAAAGGAAGGAATTTAAAAATTTACATGCAAAATAATAAGTTTGAATGCTTTCCCTTTATTTTCATATAATCAAATTTCTTTACTTATTTATATATTTTTTAAATCTACCAAAACTTAGGGTAGGCCTGGGCCTACCTGGCCTGCCCTCTGGAGCCGCCCCTGCCAATTGTCCATAACCACAATTAATTCGTTGTCAGGTTTTGGTACCGGTACTTTTTTGCTAGAACCGGGAGTAGCGAGAATAATTTTTGGATACCAAAACATCACTATTTACAACTTAGATATCGTTGATTTTGCACCTTTCTTACTATCATATTAAATTTAATTAATGTCTTTACTGTATAAGATTTGCGTTTTCTGTCTATGTTCCACATCTCATACGTTTATAATATGAATATTTTAACAGATTTTAGCAAACCGTCATGAATTGTTACGTATCAACCTTTAGGCCCTAGACATTGGGGAGTGGAAGTCTAAATTTAGTACGTTACAATTACGCCAATGACCTTGAGCTCTACTAGCAAGATGCCGTGGTATGGTGGCGTGTCGGGAAGAAGGGTAAAGGGTTTAATTATTGTTCATGCTTACTCATTCGCTCTTACCCACATACAAACTTTTTTCAAGCCTAAAATGAAGAATGAAGATCCAACTTCTATATTCGTTTGGAAAACGTCAGTCTCAGAGGCAAGCAGGCCCACTTTTATAAACGGGCAGACTGGGCATATGCCCAGGGTCGCCGATGGTTGGGGGGCGCCCCCAACCACCGCCTGCACTAGGAAAAATTGGTTTTGATCAGCCAGGATTTCAAAAATAAAATGGGTGATTTTAACTTGTAGTTAAGTGATTTTCCCTTACTGTAAAAGTAAATAAATACAATAAAATTGAAAATACTTCTTCAGATTATGCCTTTGTGTAGTCAGGGAAAGGCAGGCAGCAGTATGAACAGGACACACTCACTATTCACTATCAAAGGTAGGGCGGTATTCCTGTAGACTACAGCTGGTGACGTGCCCCTACTACTCTCCCTCCCACCAATCATCGCGACACCCACCCCTGCAACTAACCGCGCGGCGCCAGCAATCAGCAATTTATATCTAGGGGCGCCAAGTAGGTTGTGTTGTTGTGCTTGTGCCTTCTGCACAGTCGTCAAATCAACACAACCTAACCTGTGACAGTCATTAGTCAGTTTTGACATTCACACTGCAGTTAGTGAACCAGTAATAAATAAATAGAAGTGTTGATACAAGTAGGCCTATAAACAGTGAAAAAAAGCATAAAAACCCTAGTGGAAGTGGAGCCGAGAACCGCAAGCGGTTGGCTCAAAGAAAACAAACTCAAGAATCAGTTTTAAAGAAAGTGAAGTGTATTAGGCCTAACCGTAGTATTTTTAACTGATACTGAATTGAAAACTCTGGATATTGAGAACTCCCTCCTGAACAAAAATTGGTCAAAACATGCTAATGTATAAATAAAAAATACATATATATGCATAGGCCTATCGTTCAATACGTGTGCACACTGTACTGTACTGAACAATAATCACTGCGTAGTGCATTAGCATGTATAGCATGCGCATAGCAACTGACAAGTTCAATACCCCCCCCCCCAACCCACCTGCTGTGGATTTTGGCGAACTGATGAGTCAACCCCCTTCCCTTTTCACCTCCCTACACCGCTGTGGTCAAAACCTTTTAGTTATATATATAAGGGGGCGCTGCTTTTGGGTTTGCCCAGGGCACCACTGACCCTTAACGCGGCCCTGGAGGCAAGTCTAGACTGTTCCTCTGCCTGCGCGGTCCATTTCACAAGTTACTGTCTTCACTACTTTTTTTAGTAAGCTTATGTGTCAATTATAAGATGCAATGTAAAATCAAGATGACGTTGTTCAAACTAAAATATAAGTTTTTGGACCTCCTTGTGTGACCAAAATAGTCGCCTACAGAGCAACAGAAGAATCTACGGTTTTTTTATCAAATTAGTTTTATCGACGTTTGCAGATAGTTTTATATAATTGTTTTTAAGGAAACCCAAAATCTATTGGAAATCATAAATTAATATGATTTGAAACGGATATATCCACTCAAAACTCAAACTCAAAAATTTTGACGAAAACAATAACTTTCTCCATGTACTATGTATAGCAGGAGAAAGTAAAAGCTTAAAAAAAATTTAAGTGTTTTTGTATATATATTGTATATGTATTGGTAACAGAAAAAAAATAGTCAATTTAAAATTCCCATGTTATTCTTATGGAGACAGAGGTGCCCATCCCCCCCAAACCCAGAGGCGCAATCCCCCCCCCCCCAAGCCAAAGGAGTAGTCCCCCTCCATTTATGCTGCCGTCTATTTAACCCCCTCCCCCCGCCAATTTATCTGACAAATTTCCCTTTACCTCATAAAACGAGCATTTCAAGTATTAAGCAAACTTGAGGTAAAGAAAAACAAACTTGCTAGTTTAATCAAAATTAAACCAGTGGCTTATAGGGACATAAGTCCCTAAAAAGCTCAAATGTAAAACAACTTATTGCAATTCCGATATTTAAACAAACTCAGAATAACATTATCTATGTGTCAGGATAGGTATCCTTATTTACACAATATCTTTTTTGTAAAAAACAGTTTGTTGTCTGTTTTTTTTTTTGCTTTATTTGTTGATGTCGTTTTCAATAAATAATTTGAATCACTCCAGAGGTTTAACATGAAAAGGCAGCAAACATATCATTGTTTGTGCATAAATACTGGTTTACGATGGTAGCTTTGGTCTTGTGGTTAATGAGGATAAATAAAAGTTTCCCTGATTGGAATTTTAGAAATTGCCTTCATCAAATAAATATGAAAAGGCAAATATGTGTTTTGAGATAAGCTTATCTCTTGGTCAAAACCGCTAAATTATCCCAGTTATTATTTCTAAGTTTATATTCCTTCGATGTGAAGGTTTAACAAAATTAGTGTAAGGTTAAGGCATTCCATTGACCAAACTTAACCCTAGATTTGTTTCTGATCAACATAAAAAAAGCTACTGTAAGTTTACGTGGTGGTATTCCACCTAAAGGTGGGATTGGCTTTACATATGCTATCAAAATAGGCCTAATCATTACCCAGTTAAAGAAACCAATCACAAAATTTCTTTTCATCAGCATCTTCGACATCCATATTTTTGGTTAGTTTTAAGAAATGGAAACTACCTCTAGGCCTTTTACTATTATATATGGATGCTCCCTTTACCACCATGCATGCTAGGCTATATTATATTTGAACCTTTTTTGCTTGGAGCAACAGGCAGTACATGGTCAAAATATCCTCCAAACAATATTGTTTTCCGCCCATGGGAACTTGTCATAGTACTTACTTGATGAAAAAATATATTGCCTGTACGAACCTATTTAATCTTTATTCCCTTTATTATATTAGAAGAAAAAAACTTGTTATTTTTTCAGCCATTCTAAGCTCAATTCCGTCTCCTATGATTCTACTACTTATCATACGCATAACTAATTTACTTAAAAATCTATATTCCAAAATTTGCAAATTGCACAGTAAAATAATTTATTTAAACATTTTAAGACGTAACTAAAAAGTCTTAATTATTATAGGTAACGTTATCCCTGGTTTTATATAGTATACAGTACATTGAAGAATTGACTGGCAAATGCGTAATCCAAATGTAATATTGCTTACTTGCTTAGTGATAAATCATGATCAGCTGTATTGAAGTAAACAAAAATCAGCAGTAAATGGCTTCTAATGCTATTCTTATGGAGAACATTTTATGTTATATCTAATTTTATGTTGAAATTTGGGGAATTTCACTATTTTTCCCGCTGTTACGGGATTGAGACCTTTAATTTGAGCCCTCTCCCGTCATTCTACAACTTCCCAGTCGCCCACAATTTTGACACAAAGAATCGGCTTACGTAATTAATATATAGACTATAGTGGCTTGTAGGGACATAAGTCCCTAAAAAGCTCAAATGTAAAACAAATTATTGTAATATTTAAACAAACTCAGAATAAAATTATTTATGTGTAAGAATTGATACAGTGCTACAATAATACATGCACTCATATTAGTACTCTGGCCCAGTTATTATTTCTAATATTATATCTCTACTCCTTTTGTAAAGGCGCAACTAAATTAGTGTAAAGGCTGCCCTAGTTTCATTTCTGATCAACATAAAATATAAACTACTCTCTGTGTAAGGTTATGTGGTGGTATTCCTGCTCAAACCATGATTGATTTTACATACTCTTTTAAATAGGCCTATTTAAACGTTCAGTGGGTTCATAGTTTAGACCATAGTAAAGTATTTCTTTGCTAATCCATCCTCATTTTTACATACCGTACATAATTTTTAATAGTATATGATTTTTCATTCAATGGAATTATTTTTTTTTTACATTTGACCGTTTATATATTAGCCCACAGTTAAAAAAGCTAATCATCGACTGATAACTAACTCTTTTGTCACTGGTTAGGGTTCCATTATCATGTTAACGAAACCAATCAAGGAAAAATGATGAATTGACATATAGGTACATATTTTTGGTTAGTCAAACCATAGGCAAAAGAAATACAACGGTCTATTGTCTGTGGTCAAAGGTAAAGAACCGTAAACTACCTAGGGTTTACTATTATAGATTCTCCCTTTACTATCCATACTATGCATGTTAGGCTATATTATTTTAACCTTTTTTCCTTGGAGCAACAGGCAGTACCTGGTTAAAATCTCCTCAAAACAATGCTATTTTTCCGCCCATTGGAATTTTTCATAGTAATTAATGAAAGAAAAATATGTATTGCCTGTACGAACCTATTTCAATTTGTATTCCCGTGTTATTCTCTAGAGTAACTGTTGAGGTTATTCCACTTCATACAAAATATAGATTAGACACTACAAATTAAATATTAACATGTCAAATTAAATGTTATGAAATTTACAACAAAAGTTTTGAATAAAATATATGTTTTGAAATAAAAACTAAACAGAAGCTTTCTAAACAACTCTTGCATCATTGATTATATTTAGTACATTTCAGAATTGATTGGCAGATGAGTAATCCAAATGTAATATTGCTTACTGGCTTGATGATAAATCAAGATCAGCTGTATTGAAGTAAACAAAAATCAGCAGTAAATGGCTTCTAATGCTATTCTTATGGAGAACATTTTACGTTATATCTAATTTTGTTACGACTTCCCAGTCGCCCACAATTTTGACGCAAAGAATCGGCTTACGTAATTAATATATAGATAGATAGATGTTTCATAAGCAACGTCATTTAACAATACATCATTGGTATCTAACTTATGGACGGATTAGAAGTTTTTCAATATAAAATTCAGAATCTGTATTGTCAGCCAACATGTGCTCAGTATTGCAATAGACAATGTCTTCAAAACGTTCAACAATATGCTCGGTGAAATACTCTACTCCAACACAGTACTACAGTACAATACAGTAGGGTGGCTGAAAAGTAGCTTGCACCCCCCTTAACTTTTCAACCATTAGAGATATTTGAAATATCTGTTTGTGGAAACCTTCTTAGCTATGAGAGGCTACAATTATTATGGTCAGTTTTGAAAATGTTGCCCTTAGGGGTATTGGGGGTAGGGGGTAGCTCAAAATTTTCAAATGACAAGTATAGTCGAGTTTGGTATCATTTTACAGGTCTTGACGAAACATACAAATTGACACAAAGAAAACCAAAATCGGCCCATTAATAACAAAATGGTGCCCCAAAACGTTTCAAATCCAAATAACCACGAGGGTGACTAAAAACTAACTTGCACCCCCTTTGAACTTTTTAACTATTTGAGATATTTGAAATCGGTTTGCGGAAACTTGTTTGGATATGAAGGGCTACAATAATTATGGTCAGTTTGGAAAATTTTGCCCTTAGGGGTAGCGGGGGTTCGTCAAGACCTGTAAAATGATACCAAACTCAACTATACTTGTCATTTGAAAATTTTGAGCTACCCCCTACCCTCAATACCCCTAAGGGCAACATTTTCAAAACCCCATAATAATTGTAGCCTCTCATAGCTAAGAAGGTTTCCACAAACAGATTTCAAATATCTCTAATGATTGAAAAGTTAAGGAGGGTGCAAGTTACTTTTCAGCCACCCTGTAACGCCACCTAGTTAATTTTTACAGGGCTTAAGAATTCAAACCGCTTTAAGTGCATTAATAATACTTTGGCAAAAAGTATCTTGTTTCAAAATAGGCAGAGTCACGAAATAGTACAGACTTGTCGCTCGCCACTCCCAGGCTGCCTTCTACAAAAATCGCCGGGCAAAATACCCACAATACCTTAATTGCCACCAGTACAAAAGGTTTTTGTGACGAAGTTATCTTATAATTCATTTTGATAGCCCCAGGATTGCCTTTTATGACTAATAATGGTAGAAACGCATCTTGTCAGACAATCCTTAATAATATATGTACCGTACGGTAGTGTCAAATTTTAATTGCTACATATGTTCTGGCGGTTCTTTAACTCCACCATCGTCAAACTTACAAAAGGATCCACTTCTGGAGGTGTCGTCAGAATATGTTACAAACATTAAACACATAACACGAAACGATAACAGATAGGCTTATCAATTCACACGTGTATATTTGCCGCGGGCAGGACTGGAAGTAAACTGAATCAGGTTATGACGGAAAGACGTGGTCTCTGGATTGTTGTCTGTGTTATCAAAAGCCGATATTGAACTAATTGTAGTGACGGAGGAGAGTGTTGAAAATATAATGGGATTCGTAATTGAGTTTTCCATTCAAAATTATTGACAACTAGCAGAGTACCCGTCCTTCGTACGGGGTTGGCATATAAGTAAAAAATGATTACTGCAATTATACTTTGCATTTTCAAAGGGGGAGGACACAGTTTGGATAAAATTTGTTCTTTAAATTCACGGCACCCTATAGTATTACACATCTACCATAGTCATAATGTTCTACCACTTCAAAAATTCACAAATTATTACAAACTATTCATGAAATTAAAAACAAACATAACTGTAAACAATCTTACTTTGACAGTTCTCATTGCGTATAACAGTTTTTTGTTGCTGTTTAGTTCAAATTAGCTGTTTTCATAAATGCAAAAAAATATAGTGCTGCACCCTGTTGGTTTATCTTATAACTGTTTAATGCTTTTGCATATCATAGAATCAACTTTTTTTAGTTGAAATAGCTGCCTAAATTCTTTAATTCCCTTAAAATATGAATACTCATAAGGTTAACATGGGGAACTACAGAGCCACTGGGGCGGAGCCCGAAAGGATTTTTGAGATAAGAATATGCCTATATGTTAATCGGGAATGTGAGCTATCATAATGCCAAATTTCAGCCCATATCCGTCAAGTAGTTAATGCGTGATTGAACTTCAAACAAACAAATATTTACAACACTCTTCTCAGCCACTACAATAGTCCAATATCAGCTGTTGAAAACGCAGACAACATTCCAGAGACCACGTCGGTCCGTCATAACCTGAACCTGCAGTAGCAGTTTACTTCCAGTTCTGCCGATGGCAATGTACACACGTGAATTGATAGGTCTATCTGTAATCGTTTCGTGTTTTGTGTTAAATGTTTGTTACGTATTCTGACGACACCTCCAGAAGTGGATCTTTTTGTAAGCCTGACGATGGTGGAGTTAAAGAACCACCAAAACATATGTAGCAAGTAAAATTCAACAATAGTATAATATACTTTTGTAAATCCCTAATACTATTGTGAATCCTTAATCCTTAAGGATTGTCTGACAAGGTGCGTTTTTACCATTCTTAGAAGCAATCTTAATTAAGAATGGCAAAATGTTGTTTGTGTTGATAGTGAGCTACTTAGAAACACTTTTTCGGGCTGCTTATACAAAGTTATACATTCATTATGACAACTAGCAAAAAAATATTTCCCCCCAAAAATTCCTGTGGCGCGTCTCCCCCATCTGGGCACCCCTGTATGGAGAATATTGTAAAATGTTGTAGTTTGCTTGTTTTAGCGAATTTCCCTATAGGGAAGTAGCTATTACCGTAGGTCTCATGGTAAGACTTAAGCCCGGGACCGATTTACTTTTTCATTTTGATGTCCCCAGAGGCCAAAAACACCATTCGTTCAAATTTTTATATATATATATATATGTGTCCATCCACACGATAACTTGAGTAATTTTTTGTCTGATTTTGATAAAATTTGGTTTGAAGGTGTAAGGTGGGATAAAATTGAATGAGTTTGCGAACCAGCATGATCGGACTATGGGAACGGGGCTTTATGGGGGATTTTATGGGGTAAAAGTAGGTTTTTCCCATTTTTGACCCTAAAAACACAAAATTTCACAATTTATTTTTAAACCATTTTGTAGAGCTTAAAAAAACAAAAAATTTAGTATATTGAAGCGTTATTATGCGCCTAAATGTTACGGAGAAAATTCAAAAAAATTGTAATTTTAAAATTCCCATGTTATTCTTATGGAGAATAAGTCAACTGTTGTAGTTTGCTTGTTTATGAACATATTTTGATCAAATTTGGAAAATACATTAATTTCTTACTAAACCACAGTACCTTTTAACATTTTACATGAAAAAAAAAACTTTTTTACCCTCCCTGTTGCAGCAAACCTAAATACTGATTAAACTAGCCTAATTCTGTTTAAATCTTACTAATACGAGCTGTTGGCCCGTCCTACCTACGGGAATCGAGTAGTCAATTAAAACTGAATATGATTCAGAACAGCTAGTTTACAACTTGGTGGCCGATTCACACACACTGGCTTTGAGTACAGTAGCTACATACCACCTTCCACTGCATAGGCCTACTATCACTTACCGTACCTTATTTTACCACCTTCGCCACTGAAACCTCTAAAATGATCCTGGCCTCCCGTTCTCTTCAATCCCCTGCCATTTCTGGATGACAGGAAGATACCAGTCTGAAGATATCTTTCATTACTTGGTCTTCCAAGTGGTCGTCTACCTCGTAGTACTCCTTGGAATACACTTTTAAAAGTTGAAGTATCTTCTCTCCGCCACGCAAAGCCTGCCCAGCCCATCCGAGACCGAGCCTTTTGGTCTACTTTTGGAATGTACCCCTTTATCAAGTTTCTGAATCATACAGTACTACTGGGATAGTTATGATATGGCATGAATCGATTTTGGTTTCTATTGACACCCTGCAGCTTACTGGTCAGTTTTCTGGAGACCTACTACACCGGTTGATATTTTCATTACGAAATAAAATGTGTAAGTTTACTGTATGCAGTCATACTTATATTCAAACATCTAGAAAAATATGTATCAACACGTAAACCACTTATATCTTAAAGGATTAAGCACTTATACTTAGACGGATTGAACTTATGACAAAACTTGATTATACGTTTAAAATGTTTAGTTCAAAATTACACAATCTCCTTATAACATAGATCTTTTACGGTAGAAAATAAACTGCATTTTAAAGTAAAATAGTGTGTAGACAAACTCTGACGATCAATATTTTTGTATACAAACAACTTGTAACATAAACATTTCAATGACAGTTAGAAACCAGCTGTTAGTTAAACCACCACTAAATTAAACGACTTTAACTCGTCCGTCGGCTGCTAGACTTTTTGAAAATTAAAACTTAATTTCTAAAAAACTGAAACCCTAAACTAAAATTATGGCTTTGACATTCCCTAGTTCTCAAAATTATCTTTCTTTCAACACAAAAATCATAAAAATCCGTCAAGTGGTTGATTCAGAATCGTGAAATAAAAAAACCCTGTTTCGTTTTAATATATAGGATTATAAGTGTGAAAGTTTGTGTGTTTGTTTGTTTGTTTGTGTGTTTAAAGTTCAATCACGCATAAACCACTGGACGGATTGGGCTGAAATTTGGCATGATGATAGCTCACATTTCCGATTAACATATAGGCATATTCTTCTCAAAAATCCTTTCAGGCTCCGCCCCAGTGGCTCTGTAATTCCCCATGTTAACCTTATGAGTTTTCATATTTTTAAAGGGAATTAAAGAATTTAGTCAGCTGTTTCAACTAAAAAAGTTGGTTCTATGATATGGAAAAGCATTAAAAAGTTATAAGATTTACCAACATAGTGCAGCACTATATTTTTTTGCATTTATGAAAACAGCTAATTTGAACTAAGCAGCAACGAAAAAACTGTGATTCACAATGAGAACTGTCAAAGTAGGATTGTTTACAGTTATGTTTATGTTTTTAATTTCACGAATAATTTGCGATATTTTGCAAATTGTTGATAATTTATTTTTCTCTATTGTTTAGGTGTAGTAATAAAATTTTAAGGAAGATTTTTGGACCAATATTCGAGCTAGGAGAATGGAGAATAAGACACAATAGGGAATTAAGGCAACTGTATAATAGCACAGATGTAATTGGAGAAATCAAGTGCCGAAGAATCAGATGGGCTGGTCATATATTAAGAAGAGATGAAGATTGTAGACTGGGAAGAGTTTTAAAGGGAAACACTACAGGAAGACGACCCCGGGGAAGACCTAAGCAGAGGTGGTGGAAGCAAGTGCAAGAAGATTTGGAGAGAATTGGGGCAACGGAGGATGATGCGAAAGACCGGTTAACTTGGCGAAGATTTGTTGGTGCGGCCAAATATCACCTCCGATATAAATGGCCCTGGGAGTAAGTAAGTAAGTAAGTTTAGGTGTAGTGGTAGAACATTATGGCTATGGTAGATGTGTAGGCCTAATACTATAGAATACTGTAAATTTAAAAAAACAAATTTTATCAAACTGTGTCCTCCTTTATTGCAAACGCAAAGCTTGAGTATAACTGCAATAAGCATTTTATACTTATATTCCAACCCTGTACGAAGGACGGGTACTCTGCTAGTAGGGAATACATGTGATATTTTTAAGGAGACATTTTAGTTTAAATCCAATCAGACAAATGGAAATTCGCTAAGTCTGCAGGTTTGCTGCGGCGGGTATTTTGATATATTTTGATCAAACTTGGCAAATATATTTATTTTGTACTAAGCTATTTACTCGTTAGACCTAATGTTATTTAAATTAGGGGTCTGCGGGTACCCGACCCGGACTCGAAAATCGGGTAATTTTGCATAACCCGAAGTGTCGGGCAGGTAGAAGAAATACCCGAATTTATTTCAAGCGGGTAATCCGGTAACCTATTATCTAACCCTTTGACGTCGAATTTTCCACATTTTTTGGCAAATTTAGCTTGCCATTCAAGCAGTCAGGAAAATGGTGCCCAGTGACCTATGCTCGCCATTCGACCAAAAAATTAACTTTTTGATTTTTAACTTAAATTAACTTTTTTCTGGTTTTTGATTTTTTTTTTGGTCCTTGTAGGTTGCCATTTTTCGAGCAGTCGGCAAAATGGCGGGCGGCGACCTATACTCGCCATTCGACCGCAAAGGGTTAAAAAAATTAATGTTTATTATACAATTTTCAGCTTTAGGCCTACCTATATGAAGATATTTTAATAATAAAATAAATAAAACCTACATTGTGTGCTCATAATTTTCCAAACCCCATATTTCAACACCATCCAATAACTGCCAACTACTGACTAAATCAGCCACATATTTATTGTTCTCCCGATCCCTGTTTTTGGCTACATCAATATTGTCGTCGTCTGCTTGCTTGCACACCGACGCATACTATAGCATAATAAATTGTTATTGTATATAAAACTCAACTGAACAGTCACTGCCAAGAATATTGGTATGGGACAAGAATATTTTTTATATTAGGCCTATTCCTGGTGTTGGAAAGTTAAGTTTACATATTTCATATTCTATATTTCTTGATTTTTTTAATGAGTCAGAATAAATTGTCAAATATGATATAAAATGAATAAATACATTATACAATGTTTATGATTTACAGTGTTAAGTCACTATTTTAACTTAGCAAGAAATGCATCATCTGTGCGTGAATATTTACGAAAATTAATAATACCTCTCTTGTCGCAGACACTACATTATCACAACTGTAAGGCTGCATGGTTGATAATGCCTTCACAGAAGAGGTTTACACCCGCTTCTGACCAGGCGCCTGAGATGCCAGTCTCGGCGCGCAGTGTCACATTTTTTATGTTGACTCTACTCGGACAGTTGAAAACTCGGACAAATGAACCTCACCCGGATCTACCCTAGGCAACGGTGGTCTATTACCAGCGGCTACCCCCTCCACTAATAATAGCTGGACTGAAGAATTTCTTCTCATTAAATACGGACACTTATCAACAATATAAACTAGCGACCTCCCAGCTAAACTCCTACGGTATGTCCTGCTTATCTCATCTAAAAAAATAAAAAATAAATATTGGCTGGACAATTAGAATTAAGTATGAGTTTATTGGATTTTGATGTTTAAAAACCACAACTGTGATATGTACTAACCTCTTGTTGGTTCTGTAAGATGTAAAAGCACCTTTTTTGACTTGGAGAACCCAAATCCACTCGATTGTTCTTCTTCCATGTACACAATAAACTTGAGTGGAAGAGAGAGACAAGTTTGTTCTTGAGAAATATCATTGTGTCCCCACACTAGACGATGGGTGGTCAGTAGTAGCTCTCCATGCTCGAAAGAGGTCTACAATACAATGCAAAGGAATTGTTAATGACAATGGTTACAAGGATAAGTCAGTCCTCAATAAAAATCTTTATACAATTTCATAGACTTGTGATTGGCTAGAATCAATCACACAACTTCAATAATGATAACATACCTCCTGTTCCAAAAGACTAGTTAATTTCCCTAGGTCCTGCTATTAAGAGATTGTCATATTTGCTCACAATTTTAGCAACTACTTAACCTTTTAGTTTTATCTCAATATTATAGGTGATTAAATAATTAGTAACTTGCGACAATTTAGCTTGGCTATTCGATCGTGTAACAAGTTAGTTGCTTTTTGATGGTTAAAAACAGAACCAATTGCCCTTAATCATTGGGCGTTTAGTAAAATCATCAATGGTCACTTGGATAGAGAACCAGCTGAATCAGCATTCATGTGGGGGGAGGAGGTGGCTGGGGGGTATGCAATAAAGAGAGGGGGCCTTCCCCAGGAAAGTTTGGAAAAATTTGAACCACAAACTCATGTTTTATCAGGCATTCCAGAGGTGTAATCATGTTAAAAAGATAAAAAATTATAAGTGCAACATTAAACAAAGCAGTTTCCTGAGCTAACACTTGAAATCAAATAGCCATCATACGACAACCATCATTTTCCAACATTTTGCAATTCGGCACTTAGGCCACTTTGAACCTGGACGCCTCAAATAACATCAATGTATTTCAGAATTACATGTCTCATTTAATATTTCTTATAAGTCTACTGTGAACTAACCTAAAAGCCGTCTGGCTTCTGCTTAGTGCTTAGTGCCTGCAGTGTCACCACTTACCACTCTCCAAATTTACTCCCGCTGCCTAAAAGTGTATTCTTTAAATAAACCTTTTAAAATTAGTCTTCTATATAGGCCTATATAAAATCCAATGTGTGTTTGTTTGTTTGTTTGTCCTTTATGGACTCCGAAACCGCTCGACAGATTGTAATGAAACTTTCAGGCATTATTAAGCATTATTCAAGGATGGTTTGTGTGAAGTTTGGCGCAGATCCGTCAAAAGGGCTACGCCCCAGTGGCTCTGGAGTTTCCCATGTTAACCTTATAAGTACTCATATTTAAATGGAATTAAAGAATCTTAACAGCTGCTTCAACTAAACAATTTGATTCTGTGGTGTTCGATAGCATTAAAAAGTTAATAGGTTTACCAACGGGTGCAGCACTATTATTTTTTTAAATTTATGACAACAGCTAATTTGCAACCAAAAGGTGAGTGAGGGTAGGCCTTATAGCGAACAAACTTCAACCTGGAGGTGAGTTAGCGTAGCGAACGATCTAACCTGATGGCAAGTAAGCGCAGCGAACAAGCTTCAACCTAAAGGTGAGTGAGCGTAGCGAACGAACTTCAAACAAGACGTGATTGAGCCATGCGAACGAGCTCATCGTGAAAATGAACGAGCATTTGACAAAAACTACTGCAGATAGTCGTAGTACTCACTAGTGCGGACGTTAATCTACACTAGGGAGCATCGCATCCACGGTGCATGCCTATAAATATCCACAATTCCTGACCTTCTAGTAGCTGGATTACAGGACGACGCCACCATTGTATAGACCCATATTAGGACTAATAGGTAATAGAAACATCTACACTACATTTGGGCTAGAAAAGGACATGTAGGCCTAATGAAATGTTTAAGTAACATTTATTTTGAATGACAATTTCATCCGCTAATATAAAATCAGAAGTTTAAGACAACACTGTCTATCACTGTCCGAGAGCTTATTCTTATTGGGTTCCGTTCTCTGCGGAACTGTAGGCTTGAGACCCCTATTGGTCCTCAAAAAATTGGTAGGTACCGTAACTTCTAACTAATATACCATCATACTCAGAGGCCTAGTCCTTTTCAAATAATGCATTTGTGTTGCTGTCCAAGTGCCTTTGACTTCGGTCTGAGCAGGACAGGTTTAATACACAGCATAGCCTGTTAAAAGAAAGGGATTTGGATTTTTCCCCCTGAAATCGTTTGGGGTCCTTAATGGTAAAATGTCAATAATGATGAAAATACAAAAAGGCTGTTTAAAGGTCTACATTAAGTAGGCAAGCCATACTAGCTTTCTAACAATTTTTTACCAAGCACCTACCTTCAAATCACCATCATACAGCTTAACATTTCTTTCTATACACATATCCCTCTCTCCAGCCGCTAATCTTGAGTCACAATATTCAAACCTATCCATGTTTGACTAGAAATACGGAATACCTAAAATTACGAACTAACCTAAAATGACAGTGTTACTTGTTATTGGTTATTTTACACAAACCATGAACTTAAGCCTCAGAAAACTGATTACATTTGTGCTGGTTCTTTAATATTAATTGGTTAGGTTTACTTAATTTCCTACTCGAAAACTAAAATATTTTCTACCGATTTTCTGAATTTCATCTTACACCAAGGTTCGTTTGTAAAGAGAGTAACGGTAAACAACTAAACTAGGCCTACACTAACTATTAACGAAACGACTGACACGACACTGCAGGCAGACAGAGACAATGACAACTTCAACTTGTTGACAACGACAAACAGAAGCAAGAGAGACAGACAAGTGAGGAGACAGCTGTTTAACTTTTCTGGTTTTCTTGCCAAAATTGGCTGACTTCAGTAGTATGCTATGAAACTGTGAAGTTTACTGTTAACTCACTCAACACTCAATTCTTTTTTTCTTTTGTACTCTTCCCATTTTAAAAATATTACCAGTTGGGAATATCTGAAAATTATAACTGGTTCTAAGGCAAAACCATAGATAAAACATACTCCCTTAGTAGATTTCTCATCCTAATGAACAGCTGAAGACAATTTTATTGTTAGTTCTGTACGGTTTATGTAGAGGTCGTGTTTTGTTTACAATTTGTTTCCCGTTAATACAGTCATTTAAAACCTCGTTTAACCAAATAATACAATCTAATCATAAACAATAAATTGTCCCCTAGTTATTTAACCAAACAGTAAAGCACAAATCAAGAAATTAACACTAAAATAATAGAAATAAAATTTCGTCGACACTATTGCCCAGTGTGGCGTACATGAACTAGACATGAAAAACGAGCTTCAAAATTTACAATGGGATGAGAAGTCTACTTGAGTTGGTTAGTCTATGGCAAAACACAGTCATTTGCTTAGTTTACATGTTAAATTAAACAATATCTACAACCGTTCAGGTTGTCCTGGTAAACTTGCTGGAACATAGCATCAAACCAGCCTCATTTTAAATTCTATTCAAACATTCAACCCCCCATAACTTTTTTACCCCATGATTTTTCAGCATATCTCCGCATTTAGTCATATATATACTGTATATGTGAATTTGAACGGATGGTGTTTTTTGCTTCTAGGGACCACAAAAACGAAAAATTATATCGGTCCCGGGTCCACCATGAGTACTACGGTAATAGCTTATTCCCTATTTGGGAAATTCGCTAAACATATGTTGGGGAGACCCAAAATTCAAAATTCTCGGCCTTCAAACAATTCTAAACACAGCTGTGAACTATGTCACAAGCCCCGATGTGGTATTTGCAAAATTATGAGTAGTACAGCTGAATTTGATACCATAGCAAATAAGTTACAAACAAGGTTTATCCGATTGTTGGTAGATCAACTTGTGAAACTCACAATGTGATTTATCAACTATCGTGTAAACATTGTCCAAAATAATACATTGGCCGGACTTCAAACTCTTTAAGAGTTCGAATGACAGGCCATCGTTTTGATGTGAAGACAAAAGAAACCCAATCTATAATCATAACCCTAAATGCAACCAACTGGATTCTGAATTGGCTCACCAGTTGGTACTGAAAACAAAGCTCCCCTTTAAATTAATTTAAATTTAAATAATAATTTAAATAATAAATTTAAATTTAAGATATTAAAAAAAGTGATTCAACTCAGCTGAATTTTAATATTCTTTTAGGCTGATTTTATTTTTCTTTGATCTGTACTCAATCATATGTTCTCAAAATTAAACTATTTGTAAACAGTTCGTATTTATTTGTTTTGTTCATTTTTACATTTTTCTTTAATTCTTCTCTTTGCTTGAAAACGTTTGTATTAAACGAAAATTTGCACTGTTTCATGTTTCATTTTTCATAATTCTATCAAGAAACTCGCAAGAACAATATATATATATATATATACTCGTTCGAATAAACGAAGGTTTACACGTTTGTACCAAATTTCATCAAAATCGGATCATTTTTGCTGGAGTTCAAAAACACAGAGTATATGTGTGTGTGTCCGTTAGCGTGATAACTCGAGCAAAAATTATCCGATTTTGATGAAATTTGGTAAAAACGTAAAAACCTACGTTTATTCGAACGAGTTCGCATAATCGGACTACGGGAACGGGGATTTATGGGGGATTGTATGGGGTAAAAATGGGTTTTTCCCATTTTTAACCCTAAAAACAAAAAAATTGTAATTTCTTTTTAAAACTTTTTGTAGAACATAAAAAAAAGAAATAATTCAGTATATTGAAGCTCTCTTGTATGCCTAACGGTCACGGAGAAAATTCAAAAATAGTGTCATTAAAAATTCCCATGTTATTCTTAGGGATAAAATGAAAACTGTTGTAGTTTACTTGTTTATGGATATATATTGATAACATTTGGCAAATTTATTTATTTCATCCTATACTATTGACGTATGGTCAAAAACACTTTTTACCTTCCCCGTAGCAGCAAACCTAAGCACTCGTTAAATCTAATGTTGTTTAAATTGGGAATAAATATGTATTATTTATGTAAATATTTTAGAAAAAATGTTATCAGACAAGTTGAGGGGAGAGTCCACGGATGAGCAGCCAGAGACAGTGAGTGTTGAGACCCCGGGCGGGGATTGTGTCGAAGCGCCGAGTCGAGCGGGAGTATCGGGACTCGAGGAGAAGACGCCGGAGATGTACCAGGAGCGTGATTCTTCAAGGCAGGGCGTTAAGGGTAGAACCAGTCGTCTACGAAGAGTGTGATTGTACGCGTAGGGTTTAGGGCAGTGTTGTGTAACGTAGGGAAGTGTAACGAAAATTTGCACTGTTTCATGTTTCATTTTTCATAATTCTATCAAGAAACTCGCAAGAACAATATATATATATATATATACTCGTTCGAATAAACGTAGGTTTACACGTTTGTACCAAATTTCATCAAAATCGGATCATTTTTGCTGGAGTTCAAAAACACAGAGTATATGTGTGTGTGTCCGTTAGCGTGATAACTCGAGCAAAAATTATCCGATTTTGATGAAATTTGGTAAAAACGTAAAAACCTACGTTTATTCGAACGAGTTCGCATAATCGGACTACGGGAACGGGGATTTATGGGGGATTGTATGGGGTAAAAATGGGTTTTTCCCATTTTTAACCCTAAAAACAAAAAAATTGTAATTTCTTTTTAAAACTTTTTGTAGAACATAAAAAAAGAAATAATTCAGTATATTGAAGCTCTCTTGTATGCCTAACGGTCACGGAGAAAATTCAAAAATAGTGTCATTAAAAATTCCCATGTTATTCTTAGGGATAAAATGAAAACTGTTGTAGTTTACTTGTTTATGGATATATATTGATAACATTTGGCAAATTTATTTATTTCATCCTATACTATTGACGTATGGTCAAAAACACTTTTTACCTTCCCCGTAGCAGCAAACCTAAGCACTCGTTAAATCTAATGTTGTTTAAATTGGGAATAAATATGTATTATTTATGTAAATATTTTAGAAAAAATGTTATCAGACAAGTTGAGGGGAGAGTCCACGGATGAGCAGCCAGAGACAGTGAGTGTTGAGACCCCGGGCGGGGATTGTGTCGAAGCGCCGAGTCGAGCGGGAGTATCGGGACTCGAGGAGAAGACGCCGGAGATGTACCAGGAGCGTGATTCTTCAAGGCAGGGCGTTAAGGGTAGAACCGTCCAGTCGTCTACGAAGAGTGTGATTGTACGCGTAGGGTTTAGGGCAGTGTTGTGTAACGTAGGGAAGTTACGAAGTTTGCCACCTAGTTCAGGAGAGGGTGAATGTTGAATAATTACTCTATTTTAAGGTAAGTCTCTTTTGTGTCTATTGAGTCTACACTCCCATCCCCCCTGTCACCCGAGGGTGACGTGACAGATTTTGGTGGAGGCACGCCGGGTAGCCCTGAGGTGAAGAGATCCTGCGACGAGCTTCGTTCTCTGGTAAAGTAAGATAATTTACGACTATGGTAGGCTGGGGCTGGTGAAATTCCAGGGTCTGCGATAAGGGAAACCACTAGGCCAAAAAGCTGGGTCCAACCGGTATAGGACTGGCTCATACACGGGCACTTTGAACAAGTCAAAACCAAGTCACCAAAACAAACGTGCAATAATCACCACCAGGCCTACGCCAATTCTCCACTCTCCTAGGGGGTCGTTGCTGACTACGCCACTCGGGCTTCGTCCTAACTATCCAATACTTAAGCCCAGAGTGCCTAAAACAAAGTGAGTTACACGACGACTTACCAATAGAAACCACAACGCGAGTTATCACCAGGCGGGGTCCACCCGGCCACTATAATCCAATACACAACTCTAATGCCCAAGCTAACAACACAGAAAACATATTAATATGTTTTACGCCACACTACATTATTTTGACGAACTTCCCACGCAAGGATTTAGTCCAGAAAACAGCTGTTTGCCGCCAGCTTATTCAAATGGGGTTTCATTGCGTACTACTGTGCTGCAATGAGTTTTGCCGGACACCAATCAGCTGATTATACTGTATTTAGGTGGCAGTGAGTGGTTATAAACAAAAACATAACCTCTCTTAGAGGTTATGACTAGTGATTTTTAGTCCTTTAGTTGGTGGAAATATATAAGGATTTGTACGGATTTAGTAGTATGGCGTAAACTATCGTACGTAACTCGTCCAAAATGTGTGTACCTAGTGATGTGGGCCGGGTAAATACCCAGTGGGTAGGTAAATATAAATTGGGTTTTTACCCGGGTATTTACCCCAGGCCCGGGTAAATACCCAAAAACTGGGTATTTATAATTTTTATTAAAGTTAGAGAAGATTTAGATGTTTTTTTGCAATTATTACCTTGCAAGGATAGTAAAATGATGATAAAATGTGTTAAACAAAATTTCATATGGTCACTACTGGCATTTTACTTCTGGTTATAATCGGCATAAATACCCTGGTCGCATGGTTGTTGCAATGGTCCTGACTACTTATGATTTTTTAATTTCTATGATAGATGAATTTATTTGATTGAAAGTGAAAAAAAATAATTTGCAAAGTACCTAATAATTATTATTTAGAAAGACAGGAAAATTTAACCTAGAAGTAACCTATGTGTAAACAACTTAAGAAAAAAAAATTCAATCTGTAGGCTGGCAGGATTTAATATTTTTGTTCTAAATCTTTTGTTGGTATCAATGGTATCAAAAAAAAAAGAAAACTAATTTCATAAACTTGTGATACAAAACATTGGAATCTATAGCACAATAAATCTTTCAAAATTATATTAGGTTCACCCAAAAAACAGGAGATACGTTTTTTTAGTAGGTTTATCCAAATATATTATTGTTTCCAACCAAGCGGTAACACAGAAAAGTTTAATTAAGCCTACTTAAAAGTATTCTATCATTCTGCCTAGATGTCAAATAGGCCTTAGGTCTGTCTAGCCTTCCAAACCATTTATACAATACAAATTTTGCATCATCAAGTACCCAACAATTCCTGGATATTTATAAATTAAAATAATTTTGTTTAGGCTATGTTATTTAATTGGTTATAAATTTATGAAATTATAAAAAATGAAATAGCCACAGCCTTTTTTAATATATATACTATTTTTTAGTGAGTTAAATTTAACTGATGTTACTCGATTTAAGACACAAAACCCCATGCTTATTTAGAAACTTTATGTATTATTAAAAAAAAGTGCTAAATCATTAAGCGAGCAAAGCTTCAAGTTACTGTAAAAGGTGTTATTGACTATCCTAATTTATCATGTAATAACAATAACATATTTAGGGGTAAATATAAATGAATTTCAATTGATTTTATAAATACCCAAAATACCCGGGTATTTATGGATTTTGGGTATTTACCCGGGTAAATACCCAGGGTATTTACCCCGAGTTTTAAATACCTGGGTATTTTACATCACTATGTGTACCGGACTCGTATGGTAATCCCGTACTCGACTTCGTCTCGCACGGGAACGACCACACTCGTCCGGTAAACACTTATTTTCAGGACTAGTAACGTAATATACTATTCTGTGCTAACAATCAGACAGTTCACTCAATAATAATACCATAGACTAACCAAGTATGTTTTATCTATGATAATACCATATAATAATACAAGTATACTATAGGCAGAGTTACTAAACGTCTAGTAGCTGGTCTCAATAAATACCAAGCCAAACAAGCAAAACTAAATGCCAATTGCACTACTATTAAATTATTGAGCTACTTAGTTGCAGAGAAATTAATTACTTTCCAAACACTAGATAAATATATTATCTGATAGCCGGTACTACGCTATCCAAGCTACCAAGATAACGTGTTGGATTAATAAAAAAGCTGTTCAGGTTAAATTAAAATCATAAAATGATTTACCAATAAAACCCTACTACCACTACTACTGCTGCTACTATCAATGTTATATTAGTTAACTGGGCTTCTATTTAATGTGCTATTAAAGTTAGCTACTAGCCTACTGGCCGCGTGCTTCCAACTAAGCACGCCAAATCGTGTAGCCTAGGTTTGTCGAGCCTCAAAATTACCGGTAATATAATTGACTCTTGTCACAACGCAAAATAATATCTACTAGAGTCGATAAAATATATTATTTGCGCTTTAGAGCTTGCCCAGAACCGTCAGGAATATACGCACAGTATTATTCCTGACACCTGTAAATCCTAGTTCCTACTGTATCAGGATTATACCAGCACGGTTACAACTTGACCAATAAAATAAGACATGAATATTATCAAAATATTAAATAATATCAACTCTTAAACCAAAATGTAAGGAACGTCGTCCACTCACCACTAGCGGGTCTCTATCCAACTCAACACCAACACTCGGCACTATCACACCAACAACGTCTACACAAGACACCAACACTCCCTTCCTCACTGTTTGGGATCCACGACTCGAATGTCCGTCCTAGACTATCCTGAAAATCTAGGATACCCGAGGTTATCGGAACTGATAAGCCGGGTCAAAGGGCGCTAGCTCGCTTCTCCGCTGCCGCTTGTTCATGCCAACAATAGGTGCGCGGCCAAATAACAAAGACCTACCCCACTAGGAAAAAAGGCTCGTTAAAGTCAATCCAGCGATCGCCAATGAAATCTACGCGTGAACGTTCAACAAAGTTAGACGTTCCACGGTCAACAATGAGAGATCATATTCGAAAAGATTTGTTGAAAAGGACGAATCAATGGACATGGCACCGAATCAAATTGTGTGTTGACAATGGTGGGATGCACTCACATGTTTTGGATCCCTAATAATGTAAACATTGTAAAATGGGAAAAAGTTGAAATATTAATATATTTCGTAATACTGTACTTGACATTTGATTTATTTATTTACTCTACCAGTGGGTAGGGACTTTTCGCCCACCCTGTATATTCTTAGAAATGATGTGCGCAGATTTGGAAAACTTTGAAAACTTACAGTAGCTATATTCACGTGGGAATTCAGTTTAGTTTGTAGTCTACTTTTGCGTGATGAACAGACATTATATAATTTGATGATAGAAGATGTGTTTTTGTGCTTAGTAACCGTTTCAGCAAGTGTCTTTAATGTTTAAGAGCCTGCAGACATTTTCCAGCAGACACGTAGGTTTACGACAGATCTTGTCGGGTCGTAAAGAAGGGAATGATCGCATCGGCTTCAGTAAATGATGGACGAGCGTCGTAAATATAAAACAACTGCATTTATAGCATTTCATCTCTTATAATGTAACAGTTACTGCGATATTGTCTTCTATTAAACACCTGAAGTGAATAGTTAACTATTGTTGTAGCATGTATATAGTTGTAGTTGTGGAATGAAGGTAGGAAACGGTTTGAACTTCGCGTGGGTTTTCACAATAGTTTAATGTAAATCATTTTGTAGTCATAACAAATTTAAATACCCCCGCCGCAGCAAACCTGCAGACTAAGCGAATTTCCATTTGACTGATTGGATTTACACTGAAATGTCTACTTAAAAATATAACATTTATTCCCTATTTAAATAGAATTATTTTAACAAGTACTTAGGTTTGCTGCATCAGCGAGGGTAAAACTGTTTTTTTTTTGTAAAATTTTAATAGTTAGTAAGAAATAAAAACATTTTCCAAATTTGATCAAAATAAGTTCGTAAACAAGCGAACTACAACAGTTTACTTATTCTCCATAAGAATAACATGGGAATTTTAAATTTAAAATTCTTTGGAATTTTCTCCGTAACCATTAGGCGCATATTAACGCTTCAATATACTAAATTATTTGTTTTTTTAAGCTCTACAAAATGGTTTGGAAAGAAATTGCCAAATTTTATGTTTTTTGGGTCAAAAATGGGAAAAACCTATTTTTACCCCATAAAACCCCCCGTAAACCCCCGTTCCCATGGTCCGATCATGCTGGATCGCGAACTCATTCGAATAAACGTAGGTTTACACGTTTGTACCAAATTTCATCAAAATCGGATCATTTTTGCTCGAGTTATCGTGCTGACGGACACATATATATATATATATAAATATATATATATATATATATATATATATATAGAGATATATATGAATTTGAATGGATGGTGTTATTGGCCTTTAGGGACCTCAAAACGAAAAAAAAATCGGTCCCGCATCCAGGTCTTACCATGAGTACTACGGTAATAGCTTATTCCCTATATGGGAAATTCGCTAAAAAACATAGAAAATTACTGTTTGAGGACTGTTTTACGCTTATAGGAACGTTTTGGTATAAATTTGCGGCCAAACGCTCAACCTACTTGCCTAAATATACTGTAAAGGAAATAACATACTATTATTTCCCTGTAATGAAAACACGACACACTGAAACTATATTATTGGTGTATTTTAAAATACAAACGCCATTTTAAAATACACAAATATTGCATGGACTTGCTCCAGAAGGCAATACTCAAACGCAGCTTAAAGTAATACGTTTTTAGTTTAAAGATTTTAAAGTAAAAAATATCTGCTGTAATATTAATTGATACAAAAAAGTTGAAGAAATTGAGTCATTTACTAAAATTTACAGTAAGAGGCACAGTAATTACGTATTAACACACTTTGTTTTAATTCTTGATAGAACGTTTTGAAGGTGCTGAAATTTAAATGGTGCACGAATAACTTTACTCTGAGAATACATTTTTGAACCATCGTTATTCTTTAAAATAAGTTTACTGTAGCACAACATATTACATCACAACAAATATTATATTTATAGCACAACATTGTAACATTTTACAGACAAAAAAAAACTGTCGTGTTTATAGCCTTAAAAGAGAATAAAACATTATGGATAACCTTGTATACGTCCTCAATCCAAGTCGTCTTTTACAATTGTAAAAGACGACTTGGATTGAGGACGTATACAAGGTATTTAACCTATTATTATTATTATTAATCAATCCAGGAGGCAAACATGGATAAATTATGGATAACATTATAAAAACATGGAGCTGACTGATAAAAACATTTCTTTTTAGTTAACAACGCTTCAAATGGTTTCTTCGATTTCTGCTTTGCGAATGACATCTCCATGTTATTGAAAGTTCTTGACAAGCACCACAAATACACATTTATTTAAATCCAATATACACCTATATATAATATGTATATAATTAAAACTATAGTATAAATGTTATAATACTTTTTTATTTTAGATTTTGTCTCTAATGTTGTAAGGACAACAATAAAGAGAGATCGAAAACTAGGTAGAGGTTCATCATAAATCTAGACTCTGAAAAATCCGTACTGTTAAAAAATTATATTGAGTTTTTTATCGGCTGATTAAAAACTAAATTGTAAAACGTTGACTTGCCCGTTTGCATAAAGTATTTCCTAATTGTTTAACACGTTGCATAAATGCATGCTGATAGAATTCTTTGACGTAAGATTGATATTATTATATTTTTACAGGGGTAGTAGAGCATATAGCATGGGTGGGTTAGAAGAGGTTTGATATCGTGCAGAGCGTTTATTGCAGTTATACAGGTCTGTATCATAAATTAATGAATAAGAGTACCTATTGGACTGTAAATCAGCACGATGCGACACCCCATGCTGATCTACACCGCTCTACGTCGAACAAGTGAGTCTGCAAAATCCGTACTTAATCTTTTACTAAGTACTTACTTGTCAGCTGTGCAGTACAGAGCTATTTACGAGAGTTTAATGTAAGTTGATATTGTGTATCTATTATTTAAGTTGCAATGGATGAGCTTATGTAACATGTTGGCTAACGGTTATACTGTAGTTTAATATTCATAATACTGAATAAGCTTGACAATAGAATTTATTGTTTCCACAATTAGCTTGGTCATACTCGTAACCATTCAGTAAAAAAACGAAATAGTTCACTTCGATATTTCAATGTGGTTTCAATAAAACATATTTTTCATACATCAAATCCCATATAGGATATGTTTTCAATCAATGTAGTAGGCTATTAACTTGTTGAGAAAGAATTACGTTCACACTTTGAGTTTTGCAGTTGTTTGTACATGGATAGCGGTCTTATGGTAATTAATATCGGACAGAGTTTATATTTGAGTTTGTAATATCCCGTCTATATACGTGATGATCAAATAACTATACATTTGTCGATTGAGAATCAAGACTGGAACTTTTTTTAACATAAACAACAGTAGGACACTATCGTAATTTAACACATTACTGGTGACAGTAACCAACCTAACTGAGCAATTATCCCTTTGAGGGCAATCTGTTAATCTCTACTCAAATCGGTTCATACGAAGTCAAAAGACGTTTTGAAAGCCTAAAATAAGTTGTTTATGAATCCACCTGACTAATTTTACTGAAAACAATACCGTACACAAAACTTAACATTCTCGTTTCATTTTGTAACTAGCCTAAGCAAATTTTCTAAATACTTAAACATATTTAGACGGAAATTGAAAATTTGTTGGTTTGCGTTTAGCTACAAACCTTTGAATCTACACATTTTAGAATCATACAATTTTGTTACACCTTTTCCAAGAGTTAGAATTACAGTAAACATTTTACTTGCACTAATTTAGGATTTATAGCGTAACATCACGTGGGTTTGTAACAAAGAATCACTCTCTTTATGTTGTTCTGCATTTTTAAGCCTTCATTGTTCAAATAGTTTAATGATGAAAAATAAACTTTATGTCGAATCCTCAAGAAACATTAAATGCGCTTTTGTAAGTCCAAAAAATATTGACTTAATGAGTCGAGCAACCATAATAGTGAATACTACGTCATTAGGGTTAAAGGAGGTTCAACATCTTTAGAAAATCCGCTTTTATCTAGAAACTTCAACTAAGGCAAGATAAAATTATACAAGGTGGGCCCGTGTCCTTTAATTTCAATGAGATCAGTTTTTGCTTCATAAATTATATGCATACAGTTTTTTTACATATTAATATCACTTGAGTGTTGTTTTTGTTTGAGATTGGTTTATAAAATCTTAAAACTATCGGTAGTAATAATTTGAACAATTGAAATTCAGTCAAGTAATCAAAACGTAATTAAATGTAATTATTCCATTACAATGTGGATATAAAACGTAAAATAAGGGCAAATATGTACTATTTACATCATAGTAACAAACGGAGCTTAAGATACAATTTTCAAGTACTTTACCTGTTTTGCAATTACACAGGATTTCATTGTATCATAAAATGCAGATTAAACTTTACACAATGATAAAATCCATCAAGCAAAGCCAGGCAAGTAAAAACTGCAGCTGTGAATCCAAACTATGCTCACAAAACAAACACACATCAATCAAACGAAACTGTCACATGAAGTATCAGCTCAAATATTCTTTTCCTGCTTTATTGTTTGTATTTGAAAGAAAAAACAACAAAAAAACGAAGTGGAATGTATTTAAATTGCAGTGTTTGAAACGGTGGATACTTTTATGTGTTTGTCTCGGTCTGAAATATTAGTCGCATGATCACCGTCAACCTATTGCAATATATTGTTCAGTAGTTGAATACCACAGGGTACAGAAAACTAGAAGACTAAGAAAACTAAATGTATTTGTCAATGAAGTTTGCTTTAGCACATTATTATAGATGGATACTTTCCCCGTAAAACATTATCAATTGAATGAGGAGTGCTAAGGTTTGTTGCTACTGTTGGCACTGTTGCTTTACTACTGAGGAAAGAAAAATGCAGTTTGAAAAAGTGTTTAAAACCTACAATGAAATCACACAATCCTCTAACTAAGAAGATATATTAATGAAATCCAGAAAATCTAGATTATATTGCATTTGATCCCTCAACTAGAACATAGGAGACGTAAACCTACTGCGGTCAGCACTTAAAATACGTATGTTCGGTTATAATTTATTCGTGTTTATAAGGTTGGATTATTGAACTTTGAACTGTAACGCTTGATTAATACTTACACTGATCTCTACTCATGCAACATGGTCTAACTATTATTACTTACACTGATCTCTACTCATGCAACATGGTCAAACGATTATTACTTACACTGATCTCTACTCATGCAACATGGTCTAACTTATTACTTAGGCCTACACTGATCTCTACCCTTGCAACATGGCCTAACTATTATTACACACCCTAACTTACACTGATCTCTACTCATGCAATATGGTCTAACTATTATTACTTACACTGATCTCTACTCATGCAACATGGTCTAACGATTATTACTTACACTGATCTTTACTCATGCAACATGGTCTAACGATTAATACTTACACGGATCTCAACTCATGCAACATGGTCTAACGATTATTAAACACCCTAACTTACACTGATCTCTACTCATGCAATATGGTCTAACTATTATTACTTACACTGATCTCTACTCATGCAACATGGTCAAACGATTATTACTTACACTGATCTCTACTCATGCAACATGGTCAAACGATTATTACTTACACTGATCTCTACTCATGCAACATGGTCAAACGATTATTACTTACACTGATCTCTACTCATGCAACATGGTCTAACGATTATTACTTACACTGATCTCAACTCATGCAACATGGTCTAACGATTATAACTTACACTGATCTCTAATCATACAACATGGTCTAACTATTTTTACTTACACTGATCTCTACCCTTGCAACATGGCCTAACTATTATTACTTACACTGATCTCTACTCATGCAATATGGTCTAACGATTATTACTTATCCTAATCTCTACTCATGCAACATGGTCTAACTTATTACTTAGGCCTACACTGATCTCTACCCTTGCAACATGGCCTAACTATTATTACACACCCTAACTTACACTGATCTCTACCCTTGCAACATGGCCTAACTATTATTACACACCCTAACTTACACTGATCTCTACTCATGCAATATAGTCTAACTATTATTACTTACACTGATCTTTACTCATGCAACATGGTCTAACGATTATTACTTACACAGATCTCTACTCATGCAGCATGGTCAAACGATTATTACTTACACTGATCTCTACTCATGCAACATGGTCTAACGATTATTACTTACACTGATCTCTAATCATACAACATGGTCTAACTATTATTACTTATACAGATTATCTCTACTGGATCTCTACTCATGCAACATGGTCAAACGATTATTACTTACACTGATCTCTACTCATGCAACATGGTCTAACGATTATTACCTACACTGATCTCTACTCATGCAACATGGTCTAACGATTATTACTTACACTGATCTCTACTCATGCAACATGGTCTAACGATTATTACTTACACTGATCTCTAATCATACAACATGGTCTAACTATTTTTACTTACACTGATCTCTACTCATGCAACATGGTCTAACTATTTTTACTTACACTGATCTATACTCATGCAACATGGTCTAACGATTATTACTTACACTGATCTCTACTCATGTAACATGGTCTAACGGTTATTACTTACAGTGATCATTACTCATGCAACATGGTCAAACGATTTTTTTGTATTTTATTTCGGAACGAAAATACCCCAACTTTTGGTTGTAATTTAAAACGCTGTTTGAAACATACACATACACAGTAGTTTATTGAAAACAAAACGAAAAGAAATATAAATTTAAATATCGTAAGGAGTTGACTTTCTTGTGGTCATATTTTACCAATTAATATTGTTAACGTCTACATGATCGTCTTTATAGTTTATAATATAAAAAATACAATTTTATTGTTGCATACAATGTTTTGTAAAACTTTACTAAAACCTTCATAATTTATAAATTTGTTTTGAATTATTCTTGATATTTACGAAATATGATTTGGTCATAAATTGTTATGTCAGATTCGTGGCGTTCTTTATAATGTTGAATCAAAAAGTTAAAAGTTTAAATTAGTGATTTTTAACCGTCAGTAAGGTAACTACAGATTATTGAAAAAAAAACACATCCAGAGGTCCATAAAAAAGTTAAATATTTCCATTTACATTTAATGTTTTAGCGAATTTTCTATACACGGAGTGAACTATTACAGTAGGTCTCACGGTAAAATCTGGACACGGGACCATTTTACTTTTTCGTTTTGATGTCTCCAGAAGCCAAAACATCATCTGTTTCAATTCATTCATATATATAGCACGATAAGTCGAGCAAAACTCGTCGGATTTTGATGACATTTAATAAAAATATGTAAACCTACGTTTATTCTAACGAGTTCGTAAACCAGCATGATCATTCTATGGGAATGAGGGTTTATCAGGGCTTTTATGGGGTAAAAATTGTTTTGTTATTTTAAGTTTTCTCATTTTTGACCCTCGAATATATAATTTCCCAATTTTTCTCAGAACCATTTTATAAGGCTTGAAAAACAAATACTTCGTACCTTGACATGTTTTTGTACTGTGATGGTTACAGAGACAATCGAAATAATTGTACATTAAACGTTCCCGCCTTATACTTAAGAAGAATAAGTGAACTGTTGTCCTTGTTTATGGGTATATTTTACAAACTTATTTATGTTGTATTACCATTTTAATCTGACTTTTAAGGAAAATACTTAAGATCAAATCTAATCAGGTGAATGGAAATTTAATTAGCTTGTAGGTTTGCTGCGGCAGGGATATTTTGTTAAATTGGATTCTATTGAGATAAATGAATACGAATAAGAGTTTTGGATTTTTAATTAAAGTCCCCCACACACTGTAGAGAAGGAGCCAAGAGGTATTGATTGAATGTAATTACCTGGATGTGACACCTTTCCTCCCCCTCCCCTCCCACCTCCTTACCAACCAACCAACTTCTCTAATAATTGCTCTTGGTTTTATTTTTATGTTTCCTTTTTGAGTTTTTTTTATGGAGTAGTTTTTAAGACACGTACGGACATTTAAATAAAATTGCATCAGATAATTATTTGTTTAGTTGAAATAATACTATATCATGAATCGTGGGATACATAAAGTAGAGAAAATACACATTGTAAGTACATATAATTAAAAACGGAGCGCAAAGATACTACACAAAATATTGTATTTTACGTTATATACTCAAAGAACTGGTCCGACTGATGGGCTAAAATCTATTCTAAATTGTATAACATTAAATAGTATGCAATAAAATTATAAATATTTGCCATACATTCAATTTACATTGGCATTGAACTGTGCCAGGATCCGTTAAGACATCATTAACAAATTGGTATACAAAGTGATATTAATACAATTCGTACCCTATTCAAATTAAAACCGTTCCCTTGATGAATTTAAATTTGATTTTCTTTGCCTTAATCCCTCTAAATTAAAACATACGACTAAGGGATTCTAATTTAAAAATATAATGTAATAATCCATTAAAGGCAGGGATTCAATGCAATAAAGGTAAAACTTAATAGATTCATTTCAATACGCTCTGAATTGAAAGAAGCAATCTAAAATGCCTTAGCGAATCATCACTGACTTTTATTAATAACAATCCAATTTGCTTTCATTGAAAATATTTTAAAAAATCTTAAAAAATTATTATTGAATCATAGTTTGCCGTCATTGTGTGAAATGCAATAACTTTATTTCAGTTAGTACAACATAAATGAGTGTAATAGCCCATCTTTCCAGGAGCTTCCGCAAGTCAACAAATGCAAATAAAACAAAAAAATAAACAGTCAAATACAGTTTACAACATTTTTTTAAATATAAATAACTAATGTAAAGCGTAATGTACTATTACATTTACTATTTAAAGCGTAAGTTGATAATGTGTTAAAGTTGTAACACATACCACCACTCTAACCAGCGTAAATAAATCCTTATACAATTTTTTTATTTGCTTAAATTAATTCTATTGAATTTTATTATTATAATTTCACTCCTTATATGTATTTTCAATATTAATTGAAAAACTGTAATCCGCTGTATACAACTTTCTAAATTAAAATATATTAATTTATACCGATCGTTTTTTCTTTCAAACAATTGTTTTCTAAATTTAAACCTTACATTATGCAAAACGTAGACAATGTTTGTTGTGAAATGCTTCTAAATAAAGATTTTAGGAGGACAGCGTTTATACAAAAGCACAGACAAAGATAGACTCATCTTTTATTTTTGTTTCGTCGTAAATTCAACATCGTCCCTTGAACGTTCCTTGAACATTCACTACAATTGCCTTCGCTTTTAATAATCACATTACCGTTATCTTGCAATTTTACCTCCCGTAAAAATTCAATTAACATCTTTTTACATCCTTTCCTCATTACTTTATATTTTGTTTTTCAGAGGGTTTTACTGAAAGTCGTACTGTATATCTTTTTTACAAAGTAAATATGCCTATTCTATTTAGTTGACGGCAACACACCCTTGTGCTTAACTAAGCTTTGTGGACCTCTTAAGTTTGAGCGCCTATGTTTAAATGTACAGTAACCATAACCATTTCTATTCATCTGTAACATATTCCCTATTATCGTGTTACACGCATACTATAACACATAATTCTACATTGTATTCTGCTAATTAAGACCTTTAATTTGATGTGCATATTGACCTATACATACGTTTATGATTTTCCTCCTACTTCTAGTGGCCCCCCTCCCTACGGTACCCCCCTGAGGAGGTACCTTAACTGAATGATGTGTTAAAAACATAAACGTATGGATAGGTCAATATGACATCAAATTAATGGTCTTAATTATTAGAATACAATGCCTCAAATTTAAGCTCAACAGAACAACTGAGTAAAAAATGGCAGTCGCTCAAAAATTCACAATGGCTGATTCAAGATATCTTTGAACAGCTACCATTTTCGACTAGGTTATCCGTTTGAGTTAAAATTTGTGGCATTGTATTCTACTAATTAAGACCTTTAAAATGAGGGGTCCTCACAACATGGGTCTTTACATTTGAAAATTTTTATTTGCCTCCTATCTACTCTTAAAGGGGGAGGGGGCTGAACTTTGATTTCTTGCAAAAAAAGTTAGAAAAGTCATCAAATAATGATATGTTGAAGCTGCAAATTTGTTTCTTACGCTCCTAAATATATTTTTAGATGTTCTACGCCTTTTTGAACACCCTCACCCTGTATATATATACACCCTCACCCTGTATATATATATATATATATATATATATTTATATATATATATATATATATATATATATATATATATATATATATATATACAGGGTGATTTGTACTCAGTGTGACAAAATTTTTTTGATGTAAGTACAAAGTAAATGAAGTGTGATGATGCATATCAAATGTTCCAAGT
This sequence comes from Macrosteles quadrilineatus, assembly GCF_028750875.1. Lineage (NCBI taxonomy): Eukaryota > Metazoa > Arthropoda > Insecta > Hemiptera > Cicadellidae > Macrosteles > Macrosteles quadrilineatus. The sequence goes on from NW_026542601.1 coordinate 56,428,274, forward strand.
CTCAAAATTAGCATCCCGAAAAATTATTTTATGTTTTTCAAAAATAACCATGTTTTTAAACTTAATACAGCGATTTCTCAATTACCTGTATATGGATTTGAGTAGATAATGTCTTTTTCGTGTTCTACATAAAATTTTGAACAAGAATAATACAAAATGACAGAGGATCAGTTGTAAAAACTCCATTGTAAATAGATTTAAAGATAAAAATTAAAATGTTTGATAAAAAGTTAAAAAACAATGGTCTATTGCATTTTTCACACCCTGTATACAAGAAAGTGTCGGAATATGTTAAAAACTGCGCCATTTTATAAGCTTTCCAACCATAACCTACGTTATTGAGGTTTAGATATTTTTTTGTTTGTAAGAGTGGTTTGAATACCAGAAAACAGGGAACTTTTTACTGTTTTTACTGTTCATGCTGAATCAAAAATACAACTTTTGCTTAATACATGCCGACTTTCTATGTTTTAAATGTTAAATACACCATGCTTTGCAGTCTTCAAACTATTAAAGCGTACATAAGCAGACATAAACCTCAATAGTGTAGCATATCGTTGGAAAGCTTATAAAATGGCGCAGTTTTTAACATATTCCGACACTTTCTTGTATACAGGGTGTGAAAAATGCAATTGACCATTCTTTTTAAAATTTTTATCAAACATCTTAATTTTTATCTTTGAATCTATTTACAATGGAGTTTATACGACTGATCCTCCGTAATTTTCTATTATTCTTGTTCAAAATTTAATGTAGAACACGAAAATGACATTATCTACTCAAATCCATATACAGGTAATTGATAAATCGCTGTATTAAGTTTAAAAACATGGTTATTTTTGAAAAACATAAAACAATTTTTTGGGACGCTAATTTTGAGACTTGGAACATTTGATATGCATCATCACACTTCATTTACTTTGTACTTACACCAAAAAAATTTTGTCACACTGAGTACAAATCACCCTGTATATGTATGTGTGTGTGTGTGAATTTGAACGGATGGTGTTTTTGGCCTCTAGGGACCTCAAAACGAAAAAGTAAATTAGTCCCGGGTCCAGGTCTTACCATGAGTACTACGGTAATAGCTTATTCCCTATATTTCACATTATATGGGAAACTTGCTAAAATCAGAAAACATGAATAACATCCGGACTAAAACAATATCGGTTGTGGTTCAACAATTTATTGGTCCACTATAGAATCACTTCGAACCAAAGTGAAGTTGATTCTCTAAAGTTAGTGTTTTGAAGTTTTGTTACCCAAGTATTCATAATTATAGCTGAAAAAAGTAATAAATTACATGCAACAAGTAGGTACTAATTTGATTGTTTAATAAATCATCTACAATTACATTGCTTAAGAAATCAATCTGGTTATGAGGAATGAATGTAAATAAATATTCATGGAACACAAACTGTAAAAATATTTAGTTTTGTATATGCAACGAAAATTAAAAGTCAAATATAAATAGGCACACGTTTGCAATACGAAAAACACGTTTTAGACTCAAAAGAAAACGTATTTGAGTTGACGATCGTATAATGTTTTCATAAAATGTTTTTTAGGCGAGAAAGAATGTTGCTTCTACTCTTTGGACGTTTTTATCCTCGTTATGAATAAATCAAACAACCAACAAGAAGGAAAAAGTGAAAAAGTAGTAGGCATGAAAACATAGAAAAATGAACTGATATCTATTTGTATTTTTACATAAGTGTATCATATTTAAATTTTAATTTTTTCCAAAATTAATTGACAAATTTAATACAGTTCTATCTAACTTTCACACAAAAGTCAACAATCGTTTATGCGGGTGGCATATATTTAGTGTTCATTGGTGATGATATTTGACTCGAATTCGTAAATAAAGGTGTAACTAAACAGAGTCTCTCTCTGAACCAAACAGTACGATTTTTATACATAATTAACAACAGTTTTTCACTCAAAATAGAACGTATTAAAATATATATTGGTATTAGATCAGAAAAGATTTGCCTAAAACATGTCATACAAATATTTAAATAGTCGTTTTACTTAGAATTCAGACAGTGAAAATGATTAAATATATACTTATATAGCTTCGTTTTAGCCATACACCGGGTCCTTTACCTTTAATAGTCCTAAAAAGTACAATGAAATACAGCTTTGAACTTTCATTATAGAATCAAGTAGTAGGAATGACTACAACACTAATATTACACAATGAGGTACAAAAGCTAGAGACGGATATGTAAACTGCATTAATTATTGATTATTTAGGTACAAAAGCTAGAGAAAGATGCATAAACGGCATTATTTACATCAAGCTTCATAGCCAACCCAGAATGTTAAATGGCACATTTAAAGGAAAAGCAACGCGTACAGCTGTGTATGAAAGCCTACTACAGATGTTCAATATGAGCTCCATTCGTCTTTCTAATTAGAAGCAGTTTTCCTCGAACGTTGATAAGTAGTGTCTGTACAACTTGCACATAATGTCGAAAAGGTCTTACAATGTAAAATAGATTCATAATATGTAAGATTGTGTTATTGTATTGTTATTGTTGTACACAATATACAACCATATTAACGTTTTATTAACTAACAACGTTCGGCGTAACGTGATATTGAAGTCGTTACTTCCAACGTAACGCTTGGCCGTTTCATGTCACGCCAATAAAGTTTATGACTGCAGCTGTATCAGTGCATAACATAAAGTGGTGCTATCTCAATGATGAACCTACCTACTCTAAACGGGTGTTTTTTTATTTATTTTAGAAACGTTAAGAAAAATCGAATTAGTATATAAATATTCCATCCTTGTAAACAAAAATGCGTCTAATAATTTGTACTTTTTCATATTTTGGTTTTTGTGATTTCATTTGTTTTGTCTAGTGTACTGTTTTGAATACACAATTTGTTCAACAAATGTTCAACAATCACTAAGATCTTTTACCCATACAGTAGTCCTGTACCTACGTCCGAATGTTAGAATCCCACTTTAAACTGCCACATTGTCAAACCTATAAAATCTTTTAAAAAGAAAAATATCCCACAATCGTGGATTGCCATTTATGAAAATCCATGTAAACTATACTACTTGAGTGTTACAGTATTATTTTTCACAACTGTTAGTATTTTTATAATCTATGATATAAAATAGATTTAAAATATAATTTTAAATGAAACATATTAGGCCATTAGTTAGGATTTGTAAATGTGAACTAAGTTGTACCCTTTGACAAATATAAAAACTAATAAAAATTACATAAGGTGCCAGTGTAGCTACATGTTAAACATTTCCCTGTGGAAATCAATGTGTTCCGGTTGAAAACATTGAACAAAACCGACATACAGTATTGCTTTTTAGACATTGCTAGGATGGGTATTAGATTCTTGATACAATTTTGATTTTGAAAATTAACATAATGTATCACTACTATTCCTTTTGTAGCCTTATTATTTGAAAGTTGCGATAGGTCAAATTGCAGCCCATAAATATATTACAATCCATGGACTGACGACAAATATACATTTGAGATAGTAATTTATTTTGATACACAGTTCTTGAAAATATATTGAAATAGCTATTCCAGCTTCTTTGCATTACCAGATATTAAAATGTTAATTTGCATAGCCTTGGAGGTTCATCGTACAGTTATCCAATATGCACATACTCGAACTTTATTAAAGTATATTTTTTTGTTTAAGTCGACCATATTTATTTCTTACTGCATAAAAAAGACAAATACTGTATATACTTTGAAAATTCGTAATATAATCTAAGAGAATCTCTTGCCCCTTAATATGTATAATCTATTTATTATGTCTCACTTTTACATTCCAGGACGCTATAAGCTCTGTTTTGGAACAATTTCACATACTTCAGGCTAAGCCCAATGACTTTGTATTCATTGCTATGACTTAAGTCACGGCATTATCAATTATATAAAATCCCATGGTTATTGGCGAGATTTGGACCCGGGACCTCAGGGAACCGAAGTCCCGTGCACTACCACTAATCCAACTCGCTCCCTAATTTGTGTTACCTTAATTGCCATAGCCGGTTACTAAAAACTGAACATATTTCCTAGTGTAGTTTGGTACCTGTTGATGAGTGGAGCGAGCTGGTCTAGTGGTAGAGCGCGGGGATTTGGTCCCACAGATCCCAGGTTCAAATCCCTGCAATCACCAACGGTTTTAGTTGTGTGATATTGACCAGACCCTCTAGACCTAGCCCAAGGAAATATGTAAAAGCATCGGAGCTAGAGCGTAGTTTCCTAGGATGTAAATGTAGGACATAAAAGTTAATAAAAAGTACCTGTAGACGGTTGTTGGTACCAATGGGACATCAAGAATTAAGAGAATACTATGAACATACTTAGAAAAATATTTTATTTTAACGGCTAATAATGGATGTATACGTCCATAACAATAATAAACAAACTTGAAGCCCTGGAAGTAGAGCTCTAACTGAATTATTCAAAGCATTTCCTCGTATGCATCTGTGGCCTGTAAGTAAGCTTTGCATAACGATATTATTGATACTTTGTTAGAAATAATGTTTTAAAACCAATTATTTTTAATTAATGTGATTGCACTAATTAATAATGTACTTTTGTAATTTTCTGTGATATAATTACACTCTTACTTTGTTTAACTTATCGCTGCTAAAATTTTGTAAACACATCATGTACTTTCACGGATCTTAGAAATCCTATCCATGACTTCCCGTCCGTCTTACATTTCCTGTCCCACGGTTGTATAAAATTCAGCTACCAATGCATCCATCGTGAAGAGAGACAGAAGACAATCTGCAAGCTGTGAACATTTTGACATCGCCACATCAAGTTCACGTGGACCAATCAGAGAAGATTATCCAACGATCACACCCTCTGATGGGGGTTAAGGGGGTGCGGTAAGTCCTCACACAGCCAAGGCTGCATTGATATCTGAAACTGAGGAACTACTTCACCCCAAGGGGCATCAGAAATGGTGCTCAAGACCATCCGAGAAGGGCATTACAAAATGATGTACAGGCCTGTGTAGTCCAATGACTGCACCGTACACGTCGTGGCCCCTGTCACGCTGATCTCGGCGGATCTAGGCTGGAGTCCCAAATGACTCTCTGGTGGGGGACAGCAGCACCACCAGAACTGGATGTTTCGTACTTTTCAGAGACGAGGCTTGCTTCTCTTAGAGCAGGACAATCACCCAGACGTTCTGTCATAGCAATAGCTATGTCTGAGCACTGCGGGCCCTGGGCTAAGGTGGAATGCGATTTGCCACCACTCTAGGATTTGTGTCATTTGCCACCACTTTATACCTGGCTGGGTGAGTCATCAGCCCCAACCCTAGTCCGTCGGTCATGGGTCGCCGGAATGGTCGCCCCCGGAAACATCACCCCCCAGGCTAAACGTGACGTCACGAAACCAAACAACCAGCTGGTATAAAATCTATGTCCGCGACCGGAATCGTTCCCCCCCAAGGGCTTGACAAGTAATTTATCAAAATCTAGTTGATATGAACTAATTATGTTATTAATTTTAATTCAAACTAGTAGAAACGGAAAGGTCTTCCCCGGCAAGGCATCCCCTATGTACACCCCGGAATCGTCCCCCCCTGAAACGCTACCCCTAGTAGGGCTGGGCTGCTCGGCAGCCTACCTGCTGCCCGTCCTCCTAAGTCCATTGTTCTGAGTGTCGGCCGCTCGTTCATTATTATTGTCGCTTGGACAACAGCTTTTCCACAGAAGAAAATTGCAGACGCTGTGGTGGAATATCAATCAGTAGATTTAGATGTGTATGAACTTCTAAGACAACTAAATAATGCGAGCAAAGATTGACTTTAAAAAATGATTCTTTTATACTTAATTCATAACCAACAATAATGCGTAAAGTATACATTTTTTCTGTTGCATTAAATGGTAGTTATACTTATCAACATCAGTAAACTTACCTTACACCGTATGGTAATTGTTAAGCAACACATTTGTTAAAAATAGAATAATTTCTAAATGTATTACAAATGAATCGCATTGCTTTAGGTTTGGCCCCGATTTAATTAATAATTTGAAAATTAGAAACAGATTATTAAATAAGAATAAACATAATAATATCTTTTAGGGGATTAATCCCTTAAACTTATCGAAATAATTAATTGTTAGTAATTACAAATATGTAAATGATACTACATATTCTAAAGGTTATGCCAAAAAGTACCTTTATTCAGAAACAGCCTAGGCTAGTTTCATATCACTGGAATAGAGTCAAAATATAATGAAAGTATAATCAAAATATCAGAATCACTTTAAATCGAGAAGAGGACTTGCAATCAGTGTTGATATACCAATAAATTAGTTTTGTTATAAGATGTATATGTTTAGAAAACCTTTTTGCTACTGAAGTTTGCAAAATTATGTTTCATAATTACTAAGGGGAAAATATACGTGAGTTCAAATTTTTAATATGTAATCAAAATTTGAAATGTTGAGCTGTAAACTTGTATTTCATCGCTTAAACGATAGTAACATTCGTATATACTCAATTAATGTATCACAAAGTGCCAATTATAATTAAAAATACCCCGACACAGCAAACCTGCAGACTAAGCGAATTTCCACTTGCCTGATTGGATTTACGCTAAAATGTCTCTGTAAAAATATCACATTTATTCCCTATTTAAATAACATTAGTTCAATATATATCAATATCAATATCAATTGATATGGGGACGCCACCTAGGTGCGTATTTTAACCCAAATATGAGTGTAGAATGGTGTGAGATGATCTGTGTAGCTTTGTTACTGACTAAGATCAGCTGTTTCATTAGCCAGGACCATTTATTTAAAGCCCAATGATCAGGAACAGCTGGGTCCAGTTTTGAACCATCAAAGTTTAACGAGTACTTAGGTTTGCTGCAACAGGGAGGGTAAAAAGGTGTTTTTTTTTTTGTAAAATGATAATAGTTTAGTATGAAATGAATGCATTTTTCAAATTTGATTAAAATATGTATATAAACAAGCAAACTACAACAGTTTACTTATTCTAAGTATAACATAGAAATTTTAAATTTACAGATTTTTGGAATTTTCTCCGTAACCATTAGGCGCATAATTAACGCTTCAAAATACTAAATTATTTGTTTTTTAAACTCTACAAAATGGTTTATAAAGAAATTGCTAAATTTTAAGTTTTTAGTGTCAAAAATGGGAAAACCCAATTTTTACCCCATAAAACCCCCCATAAACCCCCGTTCCCTTGGTTCGATCAAGCTGGTTCGCGAACTCGTTCGAATAAACGTAGGTTTACACGCTTGTACCAAATTTCATCAAATTTATGAATTAGAACGGATGGTGTTTTTTTGACATCTAGGGACCTCAAAACGAAAAAGTAAATCGGTCCCGGGTCCAGGTCTTACCATGAGTACTACGGTAATAGCTTATTCCCTATAGGGGAAATTCGCTAACACAAATTTAGGATTTTGTAACAAAGTTTGGAAGACAGGTACTTAAATTGAGAAATAAATACACACAATGAGTACTAAATCGTCTATTAGGCCTATACATTTTAATTATGGAAAGAAAATACAAAAATATAACTGAATAACAATTTAATATTCTACAAAGTGTCAAGGAATTTATACAGTACCGTATTTTTTTTTCGCAAAATATCACAAATTTATTTATGAAATTAAAAACATAAACATAACTGTAAACAATCCTAATTTGACAGTCTCATTGCGTATCACAGTTTTTGTTGATGCTTAGTTCAAAATAGCTGTTTTCATAAATGAAAAAAAATAATAGTGCTCACACTGTTGGTAAATTTTATAGCTTTTAATGCTTTTGCATATCATAGAACTAACTTTTTAGTTGAAACAGCTGTCTAAATTCCTTAATTCCCTTTAAATATAAAATACTCATAAGGAACATGAGGAACCATGAATAAAATGGGGAACAACAGAGCCACTGGGGCGGAGCCCGGAAGGATTTTTGAGATAAGAATAGAATTCCTATATGTTGATATGGAATGTGAGTTATCATCATGCCAAATTTCAGCCCAATCCGACCAATAGTTAATGCGTGATTGAGCAACACACACACAAACTCACAAACTTTCAGATGTATAATATTAGTAAGAAAGCTTGATTACAATTTTGCTAAACCAGCTAATATAAAATAATAAACCAGATCAATACTAACAGTTTTAAGTAGTTCGTAGGATTATCATATTGCTTTAAGTGGAGGTAGTACTCAAATAAAAAGAAAGGTTTTACCAAAAAGTGCAGAAGGGCACGTTGTCCATATGAGCCGTGTCCATATTTTTTTAATTAATATTAGTGTACAGCAACTGGGTAACACATTTTACAATACTATATTTATGGAGAAATATGTGAATGATTTAAAAAGTCATTAAACTGGTAAACTGCAATTTACTGCAGCCTTTTCAGAGAGGTTACTTCGATGTATTCATTCCGCTTAGTAAAAACATAATAAGGGTATGTATACAAATAAGAACTTCAACTTTTAGAGAGCCTTTGAATGTTATTAGACTAACGAAGAGGGTTCTGCATGTTTATTATCGCTACTTAGCAACAAAAACCATTTAATTTATCTCTAAAAAATAAATTCTTAAGTGGACTGAGCAGCAGCCTAAAAATACTATGTAACTTACTTATACAGTTACAAAATGCCCAAACTCGCATTTATAATTCGGCTTATTACCCCAACAGATTAATTATCTGCAGAGGAGGTTAATTGAGCTCTTATCGTGTCTAATAACATCCAAACACAGAAACCTTGCCTAGAATGGTACCGGCACCTATCTTTAACAAATTATTTGCAGTGGCCTATATTACGGATCGTGGCCTACTAGGTTGGTAACATTATTGAAAATAACAAGACATTTTGGCTGTAAAAATGGCACAAAGAGTAAATACTATTTAAGCAGCTACTGTCATGACAGAATGGTCATATTCCTTTTAAACTAGATCACATCATCCTTTATAAGATACGTTGATTAACAATGCATTTAAACGTCAATATTTACATAACAGCCAATTTACAGTATTCTTTGCTTTTTGGAAATGCCACTTTGCTATGTCATTTGCATTATTTGTTGCTAATGAAGCCGCACGCCCATATAAACGAAGAGGCCCCTAACCGTCAATTTCGACGGGTTTCTCCTAGTATAGTTTAAAAAGCCAATGGCCCGAATTAAACCCAGACTTCCAGGGGTTTTACTCTCTAAACCTGTACCAGCTGTTCCCTTGTAGATGCTTAAGAAGGCTACTATATGGTGGTTTCAGAGATAATAGTAACTAGTGTACATGTTGCTCGAATTCGAGCAATCGCAAAGTATTATATGAGTTATTTCAAAACAAATGACAGTCATATTTACAATGTTTACAATTTAAAAGAGTCAACTCAAAGATTACCGGTATTTTTATTTATAAATTATTTTCAACTTTTTAGTCTATAATGTGTAAACGTGATCTATTTTATATGGCCTGTTAACACATAACCAAGACCTTATTATCTGTAATCAGATGTTTTATCTTTACTTTGAAATGTTTGTTTTTAACACGTTTTTATTAGCTCGCTTTCTTGACCGGTACGAATTTTGCAATCAATGTTATACTAACTTCCCGATGAGCTAGAGACCTGACACCTGAAACATAGCTCACAAATGGAAGACAATGCAATATTATATCATTAAATTTTCATATTTCCCTTGGGCTACGCCCCATGGGCTTGTTTTTATTAGCTCGCTTTCCTACAAATTTTTATATCAATTTCAAACGAAGTTCCTGATGAGCTAGAGACTTGAAACTTGATTAGTGCATACTCAAGACTGGTCAATTAATAATTGCAGTTTACATGATATTTTTCTAAATAGTGAAATGTAATTATTATGAATCTTATCATTGACTATATAAACACAAGTCTTATCCTCCGATAAAGTGCTGCATTTTTCTACGCAAGGAAATTGTGATCGGAAGTTGATATTTACTTAGTAAAATGAAAAAGAGTCAATTATAAAATCAACTCTCAGTGTAATATAAACATTCAACATCCGATAGTTCAACTACTAATAATTTAGTTAGTGTAAAATTGTTTGACTAAGAAATATCTTTGTAAGCCTATCAATAAATATTTTATCAGCAACCTGAAAAGACATTCTAATACTCAAAAGTTAAGGTATTCATAAAGAGTTCAATATCTCAGCCTGTCGACATTAATCTCTTTCTATTATCTTATTACTATAATAACACAAGTAAAAAGACATACAAATACACCAATAAAATGATATGAACTTACAGCCACAAAAGTACCTATGAATAAAACCACCTGTAAATTACACATTTCCTAGTCAATTAAATGCTAATTACGAACCAGTCTTTAAGCGATGTAAAAGTTTGAGAAAATATGTTCATAAAACAAAAAATGTTTTATTTAGTTTAAAGGTTGAAATGCCCCAGGGTTTCAGTTAAATACTCCATTCTTATTCAAATACTCTTCCTAAGTTTGATTTTCTATTGGCTTCCTTCAAACTTATTCCCAGCACGTAAGGCCAAGAAGGTTTCCCAAATTGCAGCTTCGGAGTTTCTTGTGCTTTCAAGTTACCTTAATAATAGCGTAGAACGTCAACGTATATTTTGTTTTCAGTTTTTATTAAAGCTAAAATTACTAGCTTCGAAAGTAACTGCTTAGTACTGAATTGACAATGGACGTTAATTCTAAAAATCCTTATGGTCTACATGGTAGATTTCAAAATAATAATTTGCAATGAGAAAGTAAAAAATCAACAATCGAAAAGCTCTTTTAGTTTAATTTCCTCCTAGCATGTAAAAGTGTTAATATAATATACAGTTTAAGTTTGCTTTTTAATTCATAATCTATTTTTGCAGTGATACCAATCGTATTTAATTGAAATGTAAGGGACTTAGGCCTACTGCCCGATTTGTTTAGAATGCTTTCCCTGATGAAAACAGGATTTACATAAACATTACCCATGTCAGATATTTGTGATGTAGAATGTAAACGTGAGCTTAACCACCTAGTAGGGATCGCAAAGGACAGTTTTTATGAGTACTCTTATATCAAGAATGTAACTTGTACTTATATATTCTCGTGAATGTATGAAAAATCCTATAAATTATAAATTCAAAATGAAGAGTTTTAAAACAAGAACATTCTATGAGTTTTATTTCAAATAACAAATTAAAACTGATTGTTAATACTTTTCAATTAAATACAATGAAATAGCGACCATACAAAGTAGGTATTTTAAGCCAAGTATGAATAGAGATGAGTGTAGGATGAGTGGCGCGATCTTGTAGTCTTGTTAGTGACTAAGGCCGACATATTCTTTAGTCACAGATGTTAATTGATAGCCCATTCAGCTAATGGCAACTAATTAAAGGTTTTCAATCAACGTTTTTTTGTTCCTTAACTCAAAGCGTGTTAGCTAAGCAATTTGGCATATTTTCATAAATGCAACAAACAATTTAAACAGACAAGCTTCAAAACCCGCAACTATGCTTGAATGAACTAATCAAAACTAAGAGAGGCAAGCAAACTAAAGGCAACAACATTAGAAAATTTGGTTTAATAGAGTTCGGTGTAGTATTCGAAGCATTGCTTATGGGAAAATTCTCTGAAAACAAGAACTTGATGCCAAAAACCGTGTATATTATCTTTGTGGTACAAATTTGCATTAATTTACTTATTAAGCACGGTTTAATCCCACTTTCCAGGTGTTATCAAATCGTTGAGGCGTTGAAATTAAATCAAATTAATCCTTATAACGCATTAGATCACACACTGTGTAAAAAGTAATACTTTGTAAAAAAAAGTGCTCAAACTGCTAGATTAATATTGTTTATATATTTAAATTATAATCATATTTTTGCATGAATATTGACATTTGCCTGCTATAACTTGCATACAAAAATAAAATACAGTTGAAAAAAATAACTAGAATTCGTTGTTTTCCTTAATTTATTATACATCTACAACTTATTTGATCGCTAAATGAAACCGGAAAGTGTCATTGTAATGAAGAACTATTTATTAACTGTTAATATTCCTTGATAATGGCAATTTATTTATATAATACATGAAAAGAGGTTTTGACGAAATAACAACACCACGTCTTATTTTCATCTAAGCAAATCTACAAGTTAAGTTATCCACTATTATCATTGGAGTAGGCAAAACAATAATAAGTTACCTATTTGAATGTGAAGAAGTTAAATAATGGAAACTCCATGGTTAATTGTGTAGTAAAATGTATGCTCATTAACTTAAAATACTATAACACTACTACTTTTAGGTACTCTTTATTACGTTGGTGATGGTACAATTAATTACGATTAGGGACTTTTTATTATTATTTTTTACTACTTTACTGTGCTGTGTGTGTTATTTTAAGTACGTTTGTCCAGCTTCGACTGTGCTTGTACATCCTCACCTGAGGTTGGGATCAAATTTCAGATCCTGAAACGTCATGAACATTTTATTTGTATCTACTTGGGATGAGGAACCTCCGAAATAATTTGCTGTTTAACGTGATTAAATACTTTAAAACCTTGATTATTGGTTAATATTGAACTCTTGGGTTACATTTGAAACCGCTCTAATACAAGACCACATCTGAGAAAAGCTTACTCAAGAAGATGTTGAGAATTATTAAGCCCTTAACAAGAGTAAGCGAGGCGTAAAATTTGCAGCATGATGTAGCTGCAAATTCCTGTCTTAAATGCAGCCCTTAATAATCTCAGCCTGAAATCCGATCTTAAGACTTAAGTGAAAACTCTCAATTAATACGGATGATTATATGCTTGGTCGATCTATGCAAACCATAAAACCTGACGTTGATTTAGAAAATCAAATCAAGATTTTTCAATTGCTATTCATTATTAAACGCACCATTTGGTTTAGCATAGGTAAGCTTAAATGATTGTTCGCAGTTTTAACGGGAGTTTAGGGCAAAGTATTACAGTGAACAAGAATGTTCTCCTAATAATCATTGTATCTGTTTTATTACTAGGAACCTGTATCCCTTTTAATTAACAAAAACAACATGCACCACGATATACCACATCTATGTTTCTTACTAACAAAAATCTATTCACCATTGACTTATCTGGAAAATAAGATTGTATATACTAATGGACAAGCACAGAGAAGATTGAGGTCTCATGGGTAAAAATACCCAGACCGCCTTTTCGGCAAGGGAAAAAAACCTGTATTCATTGCTAGGAGTTTGGTAAATCTGGTGTAGCTGTCATAGGTGTTCAAGGAAACTTCCTCACCCAACGTCGTATGTAGTCTCGACTCAATGGAGTTTCTTTTGCAATTTCCCGAGCAGCCAAAATGGTTTTAGTTTGAACAAACTATAGCTATAGATTATAAATAGTTTTTCTTTCTTTTCCGAAACTTAACCATAAACCTATAAACATGCACTTTCTATTGTTGGCATTATCAGCTGTTTTAATGAATACAAACTAATAATAATAATACACCTATTTAGTTTAAAATAGACAGTCACTTTTGAAACACCTTGTATAAAAGACTAGCTGGCCCGCCAGACGTCGTCCTGTCCTAATGTGGTTTGATGCCAATGCTCGTTCATTTTCAAGATGAGCTCGTTCGCATGGCTCAATCACGTCCTGGTTGAATTTCGTTTGCAACGTTTACTCACCTTTAGGATGAAGCTCGTTCGCTGCGCTCACTTACCTTCAGGTTAGCTCGTTCGCTACGCTAACTCACCTCCAGGTTAAAGCTCGCTACGATCACTCTTCTTTTGGTTGCAAATTAGCTGTCACCATAAATTTAAAAAAATAATAGTGATGCACCCTGTTGGTAAACCTATTAATTTTTTAGTGCTATTGAACATCACAAAATCAAATTGTTTTCTTGAACCAGCTGTAGATTAAATATTCTTTAATTCCATTTAAATATGAGTACTCATAAGAACTTGTTCCAAAAAACCGTGTATATTAACATGGGAAACTCCAGAACCACTGGGGCGGAGCCCTTTTGACGGATCTGCACTAAACTTTACACAAACCATCCTTGAATAATGTCCTTAATAATGCCTGGAAGTTTCATTACAATCTGTCGAGCGGTTTCGGAGTCCATAAAGGACAAACAAACAAACATACATTGGATTTTATATACAAGAAGAAAATATAAAATAGATATATACAGGGTGAGTCTTCTAAGTTGTCCTAATCAGCTTAATATACAATGAATGGCTGAATGGCTTGTTATACAGAGATGAAACAAAACTTTTCCCACCATTTTTTAAATACAAGGTGTTGAAGAAACTGGGGGTCATGGGTTCGAATGTCAGCGTTTTAAAATGTAAACATATGTCATGTTATGCATCATTTTAAAGCTTTAGACTAGAAAAAGAATTTAGTAAAAACAGAACTCATTTATCTTTGTCCGTTTCAAAATGGCGGCCATTTTTATAGAAAATATTGATACTTACAGAATATCCTGTATCTTGAAAACCACTAAACCTATTTTCGTTCTGTTTGAAAATTATTAATCCTCGTGGGTTCAGCTTTAATTTGATATACGACAAGTCAACATTTTAAAAACTAAATATTTTTTCTATGATTTTAATTTTTTTTAAGTTGGTAGCCTTGTAAATGAAAATTTTTAAATGGCAACATATGTAAAGTTGTGTATAATTTTGAAGCTCTTGTAAAAACAAACAACTTTTAAATTTAAACCTACCGTATATCTTTGGTTGTTTTATAGTAATTAAACAAAAACTCCATTTGCCCTTATAAAACCCATGTTAAACGTGTAGTAGGACTACTGAAGATTAGTGGATGCAGATACACTATTCCCATGGTACTGCGCGTTTAACATGAGTTTTATATGGGCAATAATTGGAGTTTTTGGTTAATTTTCGGTTTTCGGTTTTATTAGTTGTTTAACTCATACGATCCAATACTAGATTAAGCGAGGTTTATTATAACTGGTTTAGTGGTTTATTTTAAATTACTAGTTAAAATATTATTCACCATCTCATCAAATGGGCAAACTACTAGAGAATAACGCTAAAAAAATGCCCCTTTCTATAACTCGCATGGTAAATGTAGCATTTAAATGTTTAAAATTGTTACTACTCAATAAATTGTAAAAAAATGTCCGTAAATGCTTGTAGTGGGTTAGTTGACTCGTGTTACTAAATAGAGCCAACACAAAATAAATCCCGGGCACTAATGAAACTAATGAAATACAGGCCAATTATTCAAATATTGTTGAACATTTTTGAAAACTAGTAATTGCTAAAATTATTTTTGTCTTGGATAAAATCATTGAATGTTTACAAACTTTTTTCACAATTTGTTCCGTATACATAATATTTATAAAACATTGAACTAATATAAAATTTAGTTTTTTGTTTTTTTAATTAATAAATATTTTTAAAATAATCTAGTAAAAAAATATAAAGCAATTTTTGTAAAAAAATAATAATAAAATTGCTGAATAACAACAATATTTAAATAGGTATAGTTTAAAATAATTAATTAGTAGGTTATTATAATTTGTAGAACTCTAAGTAAGTAAAAAATATCATAGTAATCAAACGGCTGATTTTAATGTAAAATTACTTAGCTTTGTATGAATATTGGATTCTTAAAACATACGTCCTACCGATGTCAAAATGTAAGGAAAACCGCTAGCAAAGAGTTTGAAACGACATATTCAGCTCGCAGTTTTACAGAACAGATTAGATTGAATTCGCGTTCACGAGAAGT
This sequence comes from Macrosteles quadrilineatus, assembly GCF_028750875.1. Taxonomy (NCBI): domain Eukaryota; kingdom Metazoa; phylum Arthropoda; class Insecta; order Hemiptera; family Cicadellidae; genus Macrosteles; species Macrosteles quadrilineatus. The sequence continues at coordinate 56,444,042 of NW_026542601.1, forward strand.
AATCTAAGTGGAAAATTCCCCGTGTTAGTATCGCTTATTGAAATTCAATCATAATAAACTACGGTAGAGTCCATCCTAATATACAGAATTGTATTTCAAAACGAGTAAAATGAATTAAAAATATAAATGATTAATGAATGATATTACAAGTGCTTACGTCAAAGTGTATAAATGTTGTAGGTGAATTTTATTTGGACTTAAAAAAAATATAACTTTTACTATGTAACTTTACTATTCCAATGTTTAAGGTTTTATTATTATATGATTATTAAATTATGATTATTAAATTGATTATTAAAATTAAAATATATCTTAATTTTTAATGTTAGAGCTCAATTCAGCAGATGTATTTCATTAAACTCAAATTTGGTTACCAGACATTAGTGGAGATCAATGTTACTTACTATAGCCAATATATAGGGTAAGTAACAGATTTACTACAAAAATATAACCGCATTCCCTTGTTTAAATTTATATTTTCGTCATACTGCAGCAAAACTGCCATTTTTAATACACTCGTTGCAGTTTTAAAGTAGCTCTTAGGGTGTAAAAAGCATTTTTAGTACCTAGGGAGTAAAATCAGCATTTGTTAACTTAGATTTAACTAAGATTTTAAGTGATGGAATTTATTTAAATTATTTATAGTTTGATTTAATCAGTTTAAGCTTATTGTTGCATTCTTCTAAATAGTTCGTCACATCGATAGTAAATGAAATTAAAATGAAATGAAAGTAAATGAAATGAAAATGAATGAAATTAAAAATGATTTATTTAGTCAGGCAAAGTTAGGGCGACATGGCCCTCTCTTACACTTAACCTGTTTATACAAATCTATACATATACTGTACAATACAATAGTACGCTAACATAATCGAAATAAACGTAATGATTGAATCACTTACTGAACAGCTGCTTGTCTGCATTAGCACAATATTGAAACCAAGCTGAAATTGGTTCAAAAGGTTATCTTTACATGAAACGTATTATCGTTTTATAAGATAAAAGTGTCTTTTCAAGTCAGAGTCACTTCACGCCCTAGTGATGAAATATACTATTTCAAATAAATGTTGATAGTTGTCGTATATCATTTTATGGAAGGGGTTCTGCAACAAAGAAAAGGCTCTCATTTCCTGAGACATCTATATTTTCTCTATAAGTTGATTCAGAGCTTACCTACCATGTAACATTGAATCAACTTGATGAAAATGGTTATCAGCATTGAGACAGGAACTCCACGATAATAGCACGGGCATTTAACTCTTTTTCTCTGTGATGTAAGTAGAGATACAGACCACTAGAATAGCAGTACTTCTGATTTAATTATCAATAATATGACCGATAGCATTGTTGTCATTTAACATTTCAACTCCTCCTTAAGTAAAAAATATTATTTATTCCACGTAAAATAAAACTATTTGATTCACCAATCACTTCTAAACTAAAATTGAAAAGAATCTGGCTTACAGCAAATTGCTCCTAACATATAAACTCACTTAATACATTTCACGCGTTGTGTTACAACAAATATCCTGGGAAACATAAAATTTAAAGCTCTCATTGTAGGCCGATGTATTTTAAAACATTTAAGTTCCTGAACACTTGTGGCGTTTACATACAAGTATTAAGGATGGTACTGTAGAATTATTAAGAGATACGTCATTGTTCCTGAACACTTGTGACGTTTACATACAAGTAATAAGAATGGTACTGTAGAATTATTAAGAGATACGTCATTGTTCCTGAACACTTGTGACGTTTACATACAAGTAATAAGAATGGTACTGTAGAATTATTAAGAGATACGTCACTGTAAGCCATTTAACTTAACCGCCCGTTTTAGTATGAAAGTGTCAGTGTAACGGGTTTAACTAAGCCCATTTCCAAACTGAAACTGCTGCAGTTAAAGTAGATTACCTTCATTTCTGTGGTTTTACAGTTATTAGCTTTTTAACTCCGGGAGGACTATAAATCATTGTTAGCGGTTGAAGTTTTGTCGGATTATAAATCGGAATCTTACTTGACAATGCATTTAAAGCACGGTGATCAATAGATTTACTAGGTTTTGCTTTCTCGGATGACTGCCATGTAGGTAAAGTAAGTATTGAGTGACAGAAAAGAAAATCTAAATAGTATAATCCATATGAATGAGCAAGTAATATAAATCAGCAATTATTATTTAGCAGCATTACACGACATTTTGCAATAATGAATGGGTACAATATTGTTAGTAGGCACGTTTCCTCAGCAAACACGTACGTATTAATCAGCCACGCCCTGCGACTGTAACGCAGTGACATTCACCCTTTCATAGTTACACACCTTACTTAGTTGTACACCTTACCTCAGGCGTTATCTGACCATCAATATGTTATATTATTTATCTTCAGCCGCTTATTAAACTACCCTTTTCAATTCAGTTCTTAGAATTGAAAAGATTCACATAAAAATATTGTTTGCTTACTTAACATCATTGTTTTGTTACTTTACCTAACCCGCCATGTTAAACTTCCCTATCCCAAGCGTGATGTATACAACTTCCTTACTTCTCGAGTCATGTAAAGTTTCAAAAACTCACTCGGTGAGGTAATGAAACCCATTTAAATAACATTGAGAGCTCAACTTAAAAAATTATACCTCTATGGAGCCAACTATGTTTAACGCTAGAAATCAGCCGTGCGCTTGAATTTTATCGTTATGCTTTAAAGAGTTATCCTAACCTAGCTATTGTTTGTAAAAGAACGTTACTGTTAGAATATGAGTGAAATGGATAATGAAAAATATTGTACGTAACCCCCTGTATATTGTCGGGTCAGGTAAAATCTTGTACGTTACACGTTACGCAAGAACGCGTTTACATCACTTAGGTGAATTATGCAACTCGCTTCCGCTCGTTGCACAACATTCACCTGCTTGATGTAAAAACGCTCTTACTATACTTGTAATGTAAATAGCTATTACAGTACAATTTTGGACCGATGAGGTTCGAGGATTGAGAGAAAATAAGTAAATTGTAATGCATCAACCCTCAACTTATCAGCTGTTAAGGCCAATCTATATATATAAAATCAAATGTATGTTTGTTTGTATGTATGTATAATTGTTTGTCCTTTATGGACTCCGAAACCGCTCAACAGATTGTAATGAAACTTTCAGGAATTATTAAGCATTATTCAAGGATGGTTTGTGTGAAGTTTGGTGCAGATCCGTCAAAAGGGCTCCGCCCTAGTGGCTCTGTAGTTTCCCATGTTAACCTTATGAGTACTCATATTTAAATGGAATTAAAGAATCTTATCAGCTGGTTCAACAAAACAATTTGATTCTGTGATGTTCAATAGCATTAACAAGTTAATAGGCTTATCAACAGGATGCAGCACTATTATTTTTAAACATTTATGACAATTGCTAATTTGCAACCAAAAGGTGAGTGAGCGTAGCGAACGAACTTCAACCTGGAGGCGAGTTAGCGTAGCGAACGAGCTAACCTGAAGGCAAGTGAGCGCAGCGAACGAGCTCCAACCTAAAGGTGAGTGAGCGTAGCGAACGAACTTCGGCCAGGACGTGATTGAGCCATGCGAACGAACTTCGGCCAGGACGTGATTGAGCCATGCGAACGAGCTCATCTAGAAAATGAACTAGCATTTGACATAAAACCACATTAGGACAGGCCGGCGTCTGTCGGGTTGATTATACAATGAGATATTGGTTGAGACAATATAGTCGTTGTATCACAGACAGTGGCAGTGAGATGTTATTAATGAAAATATAACCACTAGGAGTGATTGTTAGTTTAATAAAACGGTCGTGGGGTAAAGTAGATCGTTGCGTGAACTACTATTCTTATATTAGTTGAAATACAAAAAAAACTTTTGCATATTATTTAACTGTGGTTTTATTTCATCAGTATAGTTTTAATCACCGAATACCTAATTGATATGTTGCAGTAAGCCTTTTTTCCCTTTTAATACAGACGATTCCTCTAAATAGCTTTTTCGTATCCAACATTTTATGATAGAACAACATTTAAAGATGGTTAGGAGGACTTGTAAAGTACAAATAAGCTAGTTTAGAAAACCAAACCACACTTTGAAAGATTTGAGAATATCTAAAGATTTGAAATAGCTATTGTAGTTTACGATTCGCAGTTAGATTACCTCCGCTGGTTTGTATTTTAGCTACACATCGTTACAGTTAAAATACAACATCACAGACTTTTGACCAGAATGCTATTCCACTGTACCATTCAAATACTACACAGTGTAACTTTAAATATCACTATTGTAATGGCTCTTAGAGCTTGCCACTTTCAATGGACAATCCAGTGTTATAATGACCCGTGAATGAACCTACGAATCCGTCGTGTAAGATACCTCGAAAGCAAAAGATTTAGGTTTTGTGGGGAGAAACTTATTTTCATTTGAAAATCCATTCCGAAGATTCCGTTAAATTTGTTTGTGATTTTATGCAGTCATACTATATCACAATGTAAAGGGTCTATGAGATTTAGATTTTACTATCAGTGTACACTGTAAAACACTGTTAGTACATACAACAGCAGAGAGGTGCATCAGGTATTCGTTTCACTACACATCCCGTTCATGTTTCGACTGCAGGATTTACAACTGACAAGTAGTTTACGGCCTGACCCGTTTTTCCTACCTGTATTACTAAAAAACTTTTCAATTTCTAAAACAAACACTGTTAGAACTATTAGTATATTTCTACGCTAATACTATTTTATGTCCACTAATGTGAGGATAAAACAAGACCGCACATGTTTATGGGGGAAAAGACCTGAAATGAATTTATGACTAAATTCTGCAGAGTTTACAATAATTAGCTATATATTAAACTCTCACCATTGGATTGCACGATCCCAATACGCAGAACGGGCATACTGGTGGTAACTAATGACATTATTTCGAATATATACTTAAAAACTCTCGTCGCATCAAACCTACAGAATAAGAAAGTTTTGGTTCACCTAATTGAACGTTTACAAAAATATATCCTTAAAAATATTTTATTTCATTCCTATTTAAATAACATTAAATTTTAATGAGTAATTAGGTTTGCCACTTCGGAGAAATTTAAAAATTGTATTTTTAGTAAAATGGTAATATCATAGTATAAAATAAATAAATTTGCAAACATTTTCAAAATAAATCCACAAACAAGCAAACTAAAACACTTTACTTATTCTCCATAACACGAGTATTTTGAAATTTATAGTTTTTTGGATTGTCTACGTAACCGTACAAACAGGGGGCTTTTTAAGCTTTACAAAATGATTTGGATTTTTGACTGGTAGAGTTATTAGTAATGAATTATTATACCTTGACAGTATAGAGGACAAAAAAAGTAATAATATTATGCTAACATTATATGTTTAGATTAGTTTAATAAATTCTAAAGGTAAACTGAGTGTGTGTTTTTTTTTTTATATAACGATAATTTTGATAGTAAAGCAGTCTTTCTCAAACAAGTACAAGTTCTTTTATGATACACAGGGTGTTCTACAATTAGGCTTGCTCGTTTCATTTTATATTCCTGGACTATTTAAATGCCGATGACTTTGACACTTTATATACTTCGTTGAAAACTGTTTTACTATCATATTAGTAAGGTAAATAAGTATAACTACATACTGCACAGTGTTTTGAAGAGGTGATAAAAACATCAAATATTTGTTTATCCTATAAACCTTAGTCATAGAAACGACTAAACAATACTTTACAACACCATTTCTTATAGAAAGAACTCCTTCCAAGGGCCAAAGTGTTTTATGGGAGGTCATAAATTATCAAGTAACGGACAATTTAACCAGTCTGGATATAGTTTCTGATTAATGTACTTTGACCTCAAGCTGGGAACAGGAATTGCTAATGTTTTTTTTCATCATATTTAATCTGATATTTTATAACTCAAGGTTTCTCACGAATTTTCTTGAAGTCGAAAAAAGAAAGCTACTCAAGCGTTATACATATAAAGGAAAACGAACATAAAGAAAACCAAACAGTGATTGCTTGACGAAATTATGGTTTTCTACTTCATCACAATTTTATTCAAACAAACAATTTTTTTTTAGTCTGTAGCTTACACGGATTTTGCATTGTGAAAATATAACCAAAAAAGATTTATTAATAACAAAAGGTTTCCAAAATCGCATTGTTTAAAATTATAATTCATATTGTTCTCAAAAAGTAAACACATGCAGCTGAAAGTAAAAAAAAACTGTAACAAGGCAAAACTTTGCTGTAGCTATAAGTTATAATTTATACTTTATTTTTAAGCTTGGAATTTCTACCCTGCGTATTTCCAAGATTTTTACGAATTCCCTTTGAATGTTACATCTCAACTCATACTCGTACTCGCCGTTGCAGTCATTTGCTGAATAAGAACATGTTTTTTTTTATAATACAACAGAGACTTTATACAATGAAAAATCACTGGCGATGCCATCTTATATTTATGGTACATTTGTTTAAAATTAAGAATGACCACGTGGAAGTTAGGAAGTAATAGTAATAGTAAAATTAATAATTCACCATATATAGTTAGATTTTTTCTAATCAACGTTTAAAAAAATTGTTAATATGTTTTACTATTCATTTGTTTAATCAATCATTCAAATACACTTTGTGTGTAATTCTAATTATTGTATTATGCCATTCCACTTCAACTAAAGGCTTAACAAGTTAAAAATGTTAGCAATTCAAGCATTGGACATTTAAATTTTACTATTTTTTATTTCGTAAGTTGATTAAGTACCGGAAAATATCTAGAAAAGTCTTAACTTTTTTCTATATAGACCTATAAAAGCTGTGTTAAGGAGATTTTACTAAAGTTACCCGAGAACTTGGATACAATATCCTTGTATGAATGTATCCAATATTGGTATATTTTAATATACCAATATCGACATCTTTATAAATTAATTTTTTAAAGTCTGTAAAACCAGACTAGTCAAACAAATTGTTATATTTTTGAACATTTTGATCTAGAAAAACTGTTAAATTATTTAATCGCAAATAATGTCAATATTTTGACGCATGAATAGTAATACTAATCTATTCAGTTTGGTAACTCGATTAAGCAGCAGAATAAAGCCGCAATCGTCTTTATCAAATGCATTAATTTTTTTCAGTATTGTCCATTTTATAAGACACATCTGAGGAAGTGAAGATTTACAGGTGTTACTTAAGCCACTGCGGAAATATACCCAATATTAATTTTATTTCTATAGATATTAGACAAAAATCATCCCAAAAATAAATTTCGTATCTATCAATGAGCTATTTACACAGTTATTTGAGCCTGTAAAATAGGACACCCCTTATTTTAAACATTGTTTAATATACCAATTATGCATGAATTATATTTTACGCTCGGGTTTTTCATCATTTCATTATGCTTATTGTAACCACAGATTACACAAATATGTTCAACCTGCGAGTGAATGAAATACTGTTATGCGTAATTTTCAACCCAATTCAATTTCATATCACTATAACATAGGAAACATCCACAATGACCACATGTTTTGTGATTTGACGTTGAGTTGACAGGAATGTCTTATTCAATATTCTTCTTTGACAAAAAGTGCCTTTAGTCTACGGTTTAACAACTACAACCAATCTCCAAAGGGAACAAATGAGAGCTTTCTTGAGCTGAACTATTGTACGATACAACAAATTGAAAGGACAAGGTTCTTCTGCCGCGCTAGAGATTCGAATGTTCGTTCAAGCTATTTTTCATTCTCGTGCAGAAAATACGTTGTTTTGAGAGTCGAAACAAACTACTTTGTAATAAGATTTAAAAATGATACCCCCGCCGCAGCAAACCTGCAGGATAAGCATATTTCCATTTAACTGGCTGGATTACTACTATAATATTCCCTAAAAATTGTCTGATTTATTTCCTATTTAAATAACATTAATTTTAGTAAGTACTTAGGTTTGCTGCTACAGGTAACCTAGCCTTAACGTTTTAAAGGAACAATTTTTATTCAGTTTGGATTAATGAAGCATTCAATTTGGTTAATTATAAATATGCCTATTGACTACGAACAATTACAATAATGATGCAATCATATTTTTTTTCAATAGTAACAATAGCTAAAAAGTATCAAATGACTAGGAAAGTAATGAAACAACTCGATGACCGGAGTATTCTTAATCATTCAGTCATTTAAGTGGCATAGTTGCCCTTACAAACTCCAACTTAGTATAGGAGCCAACATTGTTTTGAATACAAATTCTACCTCTCTTTTCCAAATCTGAAATCGTATATCAGAGACATTCTTCGTCGACAACGGAAAACAGTCATTCCGAGTTTGTATGAAAAACGCTTTTTCAGTTCCATTTTCAAAAGTTATATCGAGACTAACTGGATGGTCTTTTATTTTCACTACTTTGAAACAACTCTGTAGTCCCGGTTGTGTAGCGATCAATGACAAAACATTCGCTACAATTGTCTGCACTCGTCATGGAATCATATTGTTCTCAGTTCAACTGAAAACTCGAATCTTTGTTAAAAATAAGCCACGGTAGCGTAAATAAGAGCAGACATTATAAAGTTATTAACTATTCGTAATTTCTTACTTATTGTAGTAGCCTACATATTTCGTTATCTGAACATATTTTTCGTTGCTATCAGAAGTATTTTTCTCGTTATTATTCATACATGGATCAATCCTTTTTTTAATGATATTGTTCGAATAAATTAATTAATCTTTCAAGGAGTGACCGTCTACGTATTTTGAGAGTATCAGGGACTAAAACTATCGTGTTACTTTGTTCTGAGTAAATGTCTAGTTTTTACCAGTGATGTTTATTTAAAGCCCATAACTCTAGGTCAGCTGCGACCGGTTTCACAGAAAGAAAAATTTAATTAAATTACCCAGGTTTTGAGTCACCGTTGGCTTAAACCTGTGTAATTTAATTAGATTTTTCTTTTTTCCATTGGTTAAAAGTCGTATTTTGTGACATTTTAATTGATTAACATTCATATTTCAGGCCCTGGCCAAAGGTCTAACGACGATTCAGTTCATTCAGATTAAATTTTTCGTCTCAAAAGAACAATAAAACTTTTAAGAATGAATCTTTATCGCACACTAAAACACGCCCAATAACTTCCATCACTTGAAGGAGGAAAAGTAAAATATATTTTACTAATAATATATGAGTTACAGATTTTAATTTATATGTAATGCTAAACAGACAAACAAGGAATTCATAACCGTACGCATATTTTCTGGTATAGAAATATAAAACATCTAACATTATTTATACAGAACAATATCTACTTAGTAATGATAATATCGTTGATGATTTGCATGGTTTTTGATATAATTAATTGCAAAAAGATCTATTAACAGGAATGCAAGATAACAGTTAGATCTTTTATGTTAAATATAAAGCACTTACAAAACGTCTTTCCTAAAGTAACGCTGACTTTGCAGCTTAAGACATCTGGAAGATCTTTGTCGCTCTTTATGCAAATGAGCTTGAGTCGAGAGTTCCATTACTGCAGAGTACGCTGGAAAATATCTTGACAACTGTCAAACTTTTTCCGTCATGTAAATCATTTACCAGCTATATCTAAAAATAAGGTTAAGAGTGTACGGTATTATGGTGCTCACGTAGATAATGTAACGAGTTAAACTCACGAATTTAAATGGTCATTTAACATTGAAAATTAACAAATTCAAGAAGAATACCTACATTTTTTAACAGTAAATGAATTATTAGTCTTTTTAAAACGTTGAGTTATAAATCATACTATCTCCACTACCCGGTACCTGGGGAGCGAGCTGGCGTAGTGGTTAGAGCGCGGGACTTCAGTCCCTGAGGTCCCGGGTTCGATCCCCGCCAAGTCACCAATGGATTTTATCTAAGTGATAATGCCGCAACCCCTAGGTCTAGCCTGAAGTAATGTGCAAAAAAATCCCAGGCTCGTACCTAGGGTCCTAGGACAAAAAAAAAAAAAAAAAAAAAACTACCCGGTACCTATTAGGACGTATTGGGCTTCCAAAAACATTACCTGCCTGGAGATTCCGTGTTAAATTGATAATTTATCAAGTGTTTTCAAATGTTATGTTACAACTTTGAATTACATTAATTTTGACATTTAAAACATACTAAGTTTTGTGCAATATAGATTTTAAATTATTTAGCTTTTAGTAAATAATAGAGCCCAAACATTAAAACATACTCCGTACATGTTAACCTTTGATCAGCTGTTAGTGGAATGTATCAAGGTTTGATCACTATTTTTGCTTGTATTTTTTTATTGAAAGCTTAGATCAAATAAGTTAGTATATATGAATTGTTATTGTTTAGTACCAAAAGTATTTTTAACATTACTAAAAATCTACCATAACTTTTAAGAAATACTTAAGTGCAATTTAATACTGTAGTAAGTTATAAATTAAACTAAAAGATAAAGGTGGCTTGGCTTATCATATATAACAGCATACTAAGACTCAGGCTAAGTCCAGTGATATACTATTATTTAGGTAAATACGTTTACGTCCACAGTTCAATATAGTATGGTCAAACCCACTACATGTTTCGCCAATACATAGGCATTGTCAAGTGGTCCTTCAAGAACGTGTCATACATTGTAGACTCAACAACAACATTCAAATAAATACACATAAAAGACAACACATTGTACGATAAATAATAATTTATAATTTAATAATAATAATTTATGTATTATTTATTTATATAATAAACTATTTATTATAATAAATAATTTATCTGAGACTTAAGTTTGAGGTTTTGTGAAAATAGTTCCTAATAGTATTGAATAAACCGTCAGGAACAATTTGTACATTGCATTTGTAATAATATTGCATGTATTGTGTATTGTTAAAAACTAGTAGAATTTGTATTGATATGAAATACGTAAATACATGACTATTCTTGGAATAATTATGCTAATATTTCCCCCTTCAGTTTCAAATAGAATTGGGACTGTTACAGACATTATTTATACTTAGGTCGCAAATCAAGGTAGCCTACAGGACGGCAATAGTTGATTGAAAAATGAAGCTAATAAGTTAAAAAAGGTAAATAGCGCAGAATGTTTGCAGATAGGAGTTTGAAACCCAACAACACAATCATTGAATAGTAGTCTTAACTTGGTTATAATAGATGGAAATAATATCTGACTTCAATTTTATCATAATGAGGATAAAAGTGCAACGTAAATCATCCCATAAAGAAGACTCATGTCGGTGCCTTCTGCTTTTGACATCAGTTACAAATGGTTCACTTATCTTCTTATAATTACGGTCCATTAAAGATATCCCAACTTCATGAAGCTAGTTTCTTATTCCTGTAGTAGTAAATTAGTTTTATACAAAACATTAAGTAGCCTACAGTATTTTTGAAATATAATTTTAACTCTCTAGATGCATATTTGTTCATAATATAGTTATTTTTTATTATTTTTAGTTTTTTATATGATAGTTTGTCGAAACATGAAATCGGGTAGTTATATATCTATTAAGAGATTGATATTTTACAATAGTTTCAGGCTTGTCTTTGAATTGTAGTTATTCGTTTAGCCTATCTTGAACTAACTGACCGGGTGATATAAATCTGTGGAGGGATAGCTTGTAATTATTATTTTGTTGTTGCCAATGACTGTTCGCCAAACGAATACACTCAAATTTCCTAATTCCCTAATTTTTCTAATTTTTTGCAATTTTTTAAATATATTTTTATTTTAATCGTGCTCGTAAAAAATATGCTTGATTAAACCATGCACGTGTGTATACAATACTTTTCTTTGTAATTGAATTACAAATAATATTAAACGTATTTGTAAAATATTTTTGTTATAGGCTCTCAAGATGTTTTAAAAAGCAGACTGTATTTTCTAAAGCGCTTGAAAGGCATACATAAACAAAATAAAGGAAATTACAAAAAAGTGTTAGACTGCATCCAACGTAACAATAATCAATACATGTTTTAGTATTTATTAACTTATTTTAATATTTAAACAAACATCAAATAATTTTTTTTTGATGGATTTGCCTGTACACCATATCTTTGTCCAAAAAAGTCTCTCTGTTTGCTTTGGTTGTTGTTATCTATGTATATGAAATCCAATGTTTGTCCTTTATGCGTTACCAATCGACCATCCGACCGTGATGAAACTTCAGGGAGATAAATAAGTATTATAACAAATGAACAGTTTTATTAGCCACATTAAAGTTATATTTTATGGTTTTAGAGTTCCATTTCCCAGTTGTCGAAGCCAATATTAACAGTTGACACGAAAATCTTTGGTTTGGTTTTTGGTTTTCCAAAGGTGTCAATAATTATAGATAACGTTATCCCTGGTTTTAATATAGTATACAGTGCATTACAGAGTTAACTGGTTAAAAAGTAAACTAACTGCGTGTATTGAATACTGGCTTGGAAATATAGTGCGATAAACTATATTTAAGTAAAAAAATCAGCCGTGTATGGCTTCCAATGCTATTCTTATGGAAAACATTTTACGTTATATCTCAATTTCGGTTAAACGTTTGGGAATTCCACTATTTTTTCCGCCGTCACGGGATAGAGACCTTTAATTTGAGCCCTCTCCCGTCGTTCTACAACTTCCCAGTCGCCCAAAGTTTTGGCACAAAGAATCGCCTTGCGTAATTAATATATAGACTAGTGGCTTTTTGGGGCATAAGTCCCAAAAGAGCTCAAATGTAAAACAAAAATTATTGTAATATTTAAACAAACTCAGAATTATTTAAAACTTAATATATGAATTTTAGGTACACATTTTACGTGTATATTAGCTACGTTATGATTGGTCTCAAAGTCTTTGAAGAAACTCAGTGTTTGGTGGGAAAAATCCTTTCCACAAAAATAGTAAACATTAGAAATATTTTCCAATGAAAATAAAAGAAATGGTGATAATTTTGCGTCTCAGAGACCACAAATTGGTCGTAAAACATAGGAAAAACATCTGCACATTGTTTTAAAATGGCGGGAATTGTTATCTCCCTGACTAATGTCCCATCAAGAAGAAATGGGATATTGTTTTTCCAGAGGAATTGTTCACACGTAAATCTAGAACTAAGTGATGTAAACATGACAAAATTATTCAAACTTTAACAGCTAACCGATATGCATTAAAAGGACGGATATTTGTTTTTAAATTTGGTTGTAAAGCTTGTAAGCTATATGAATCAAAATATCAATGTAGTTGTTCGATGTAATTATTTAAGGAAGATGTGTTCAATTGGGATCAAATGTATTGAATATTTTCCTAATTAATAAGTCGATAAACTTTAAAAGTTTGGGCTGAAAGTAGTTTTTTTTTGCAGAATGATTCTTTGACAATGAAACATCGTTTTAATGACATCTGAAAACGGCGTGTGTAAAAGAAAACTGAGTGTAAATTAAGTATTGAAACAAATCTGTATTTTTTAAACCGAAATAGATAGAAATACAGTATTCCGTATTGTAGCATTGACTGTTAATAAAGGGTCCTCATTTTTTTACATCGAAGATATTTGTTAAACCCCCTAGCAGGGTATTGGGTAGGGGGTGACTTATTTTTTCAAATAACAACCCCTATTGAGTGACCCCTCATTTCGAATAGTTTGTCAAAAGAAACACAATGATGCAAACCCGAGGTGGATATCTCAACCCTAGCCAAAATGGCAGGTATTCCAAAATTTGATTTTATGTGAAAAACACCAATTTCACAAATATGGAAACAAATCTGTATTTTAAAACCGAAATAGATAGAAATATTCTGTTTGTGGCATTGATTGTTAACAGGTTCCGCAGGTTAAGGTTCTGAAATTTTTTACATCAAAATACTTTTATCCTCCTTAACAGGGTAGGGAGTGGGGGAGACTAATATTTTTTTCAAATAACAGCCACTATTGAGTGGCCCCCCATTTTGAAGGGTTTGTCAATGCATAAGTAATGGTGTAAACCTGAAGTAGATGTCACCCAAAATGGCAGGTATTTATAAATTTGATTGGGTGAAAAAGCACCAGTAGGCTACCCAGCTCTTGCGGGGACCAATCAGAGAGCAGCATTTCATCCCCACCCCTCCACCTAGGCCACGCCCCCTTTTGCCCCACGTGGTCTAACCTCACTTTTATTTTCGCGCCAAACGAAAAAAATCACCTTCCCGCCAAGTAACATAACCTCACTTTTATTTTCGCGCCAAACAACATAACCTTACTTTCCCGCCAAACGAAAAAAAACACTCACCTTCCCGCCAAGTAACATGACCTAACTTTTGCACCGAACGAAAAAAATCACCTTCCCGCCAAGTGACATAACCTCACTTTCGCGCCAATTTCCGTTAAGTAACATAACCTCACTTTCGCGCCAAACAAAAAAACCTCACATTCTCGCCAAACGAAAAAACTTCTCTCCATGTCCCTAGCAAAGAAAACTTGTTGTGCACCCTTTAGGACAGGGTTTGGGACTGTCCGAGTGTCTGAAGGACACCCCCAGGTTCAGGTATTATATCGTATCGTACTTGTATCCAGAGGAACTGGCTTAGTATTATACCATATAATACCCCCCTCCCTTATTTTGAGGGTGCACTTGGAATTGAAAACGCAGTTATAATGTTACAAATATTTATTCTACCGCAAGACACATTACTAATTTATAAAGAATTGAGTGAACTGTTAAAACTACTGAGCACTACTACTACTGAACTACATGCTAAAAACTAATGTTTATAAATAAGCACATTTGGGGAATTCCCCACCATCCCCGTACATTTAACACTATATAATTTAGAGTTTGTGAAACATTCTAGATCTTCGTCTGTGAGGAGGCTGGTGAACCTCGAGGGTAAAAATGTCACCCTCTCCTCGCCGGCAGATGTGGTGATGTGTAGTACGATCACCATAGTTCCGAATCTCGTGTTGATTCGTCTAGCAGACTGAATTCTTGCCGGCTCGGTCAGATCTTTGATGGGGACCTTCAATGGGGAAGAGAGCACCTCGCAAGACGACAGCTTTGCAGAAAGATCCATCTAAAACCAAATAATATTGTCCTAATAATATTTGTCTGGATAGCCGAGTGGTTATAGTGTTTGCCTTCAAATCTGGAGGTTGCTGGTTCGATCCCCAGTCGATCCCTAAAAACTATGGGAACTATGTAAATATGATAGCAAAGAGGACCCATGCTGTTATTTTTATACTACAAGCTATATTAGTAAACTACAGCAGCGATATTTACCTTGTTGTAGGGGATGCGGAGAGTGTCTACCCCTCGGCAGATGCCTCTGGTTTTATACCGGGGTAGTGGGGAGCGCAAGGGCGGGGCTTAGAAAAATAATTCTTTCCTGCCGAGGACGGCCTTTCTACAGAATGGACACCTAACAATACGATTAGCACAATTTTTACAAAGAGTGTGCCAGCAAGTCATTAATACTATAGTCGGTAGATTTTCAAAACAAATACGACAACTGATTGTTCCTGCAGAGGGTAATTCTTCATTAGAACTGGTATCGCTATCGATATCTCTGGTTCTGTTTATTCGCTCTCCAGTAGAAACTAGTATTGCTTCCAACGAGTCTCGGATGTCTTCCCAAATTGCGGGTGCTGTACGGATCATTTCTGGGACATTTGTATCCTCCATAAAGTGGTTAGTTAGCCATAGTGTGTCCTGCAATTCCACTCTGACAGTCTGAACTACTGTCAAGATATCAATTAGATCGTAACCTTCCGGTCGGCTACCACTCCATCTTTGTAAAAAGTCGGCCAGCCTAAACTCTCGAATTTGTTGACGGTCGGCTTCAACTTGGCACGATACACACCGAGCAGCAGACCGTCGCATCTGGAAACATAGGTAAGTGTTTATTGTATGCCTAAATGTATACTTATATGTATTTTCCCCAATCCCGATCTCCTTACCCTAGTTCTTCCTGTTGAGGTTGATGGTTCAGGGTGAGCTCGCATCCATTGTGGAAGGACTCTTGGCAACCCTAAAGATGTTGATGGTTGGGGTTCTTGAGATCTTTGTACTTGTAAAAGGGTCAATGTAGTGTAGACTGGTGGAGGCTGGTCCAAGCTCACTCGTGAATTATTAGCCGCATCCTCGGCTTCCACAAGAGCTCTGTCAATCGGAGATGTACGGTCTTCAGCCATCTAAATAAAAACATAGACATGTTGTAAATGCAGCTTAAATGGTGGATAAAAGTTTAACAAAAATCATACAAATAAACCCACCGCTTGGATAACGGATGTAGCTCGCTCGTCACTTAAAAATGTTGTACTTGTTAAAATATAATCTCTGTCTCTTGTCCTAGGAGGGGTTTCTTCCTGAAAAGAAATTCAAATCAGTTTACATTTTAATGTGTGTTTTGTTTAGTACTTTATGTTACTAGTACTTACTCTTGGACGTTTTTCTGGAGCAGCGTCAGAAGAGGACACTAGCATCAGTAGGAAAACACACACGTTGACAGGAGCCATGGCTTTGAGAAGCTTGCACGTGTTTTGTGCTTAAATAGGCACCCTTGTTCTAAATATAAAATCACAAGGGGAGATCCCCCTTTAGGTACTTTGGACAGGAGGGAGAGAACCCTCCAGGTACTTCCGCTGCGTGGGCTATGGAGTACGGACAGTGTTTAGTGAAATTCTGGTACTATCCGATATTCAATAGATTCATTTGCTGCAGAGTGTGTAATTCATTTTTGATTGATGGTGCTGATGAAGAATGTGGTTGGTTTGTTACAAATATCTGTGATTTGGACTTTGACAAACTCAAATGTTTTGTTTGTGGAGAGATTCTACCTGTTCTTTGGAGTTTAGACAAGTGACCCAGTTTCCACACCACGGTAAGCTGTTAGGCTAGGCCGTAGGGTCTCAGCGCGTTCTTTTTGTTAACCCAGAGCTTCACCAAGAGTCATAACCTCTGGGGTAGGCTGCCCCAACCATCGCAGCCTACGGTGATGGCCACTCCATAACAGATTTGCCACCTCCCAATTTTTTGGTCCTTTGACAAATGTAAAGGGTTATTTACTCGGTGAAGCCTTTCAATTAACCCTTTTTACCATTGACAAAGGATAGTTTACTTTTATATGTTTTTTTTGTCTCTGTCAACCCGTTCATTTTAAAAGTCATCAGGCCATTTACTAGGCGAACCGTTCATTTTAGCCTACGACATTTTATTTACTAAGAATGACAGAGATTTTTTAATTTTTTGTTATTTTTTTGTCAGATTATAGTCCGAGGTGAGAGGGAAATTAGGTGATATGGAGGATAACGCAATGTTTTACGATTTTTAGGCCAACCTCCGTACCAGCCCCTGGACTTATGGGTTTTAAGCCTGCCTGTTGGGCGAGTACACATACTCACACACACACTCACACATAGGGAGGATAACGCAATGTTTTACGATTTTTAGGCCAACCTCCGTACCAGCCCCTGGACTTATGGATTTTAAGCCTGCCTGTTGGGCGAGTACACATACTCACATACACACAAGGAAACACCTCGAACTATAATCCGTTTTTTAATAAGGAACATCTCTATCCATGTACATTAAATGGTTATCTACAAAATTACTACTTACATCTTGATATAAAACTATATTGTCCCAATCTACTTTATTTGCAAAGTCGTGGATAAAAGATTCCGACAACTTTTGATATTTACATACAATACTCCAGCACCCGTCAAAGTTTACAGCCATTTCCCGAAGAAAGTATTCGGGGAATTTCTGGCGCTTTAAAATTGGAGCCCAATTCACTCTGTGAAAGTATATTCTGAGCATTTCAATGGAAAAATCATAATGGGACGATAAAATTTCCCAATCTAAAACTCTACTAAATTTCATGACAAATTTGTCTGTTAGAACCCCGTGGGGCTCTTTGCTCTCCTGAGACAATAGTGACCAGGCGTTCTCCATCTCCAAGCTCATACTGACCGGTTTCATGGAGGGAAAGGTTTAAGTAGTACTGTAGAGTGTAGGCTGCGCTGAATGCACACCTTTTATGGTCACCGGTGACACAGCTTATTCCCAGTAGGCAGAAATTGTAAATGGACGGGCCAGAGATTTCCCGTACGTTGGGATGAAAACCTCGCAAAAACTCTGCCTTTTCCCTACCTTTTGTGTAAATAATTTTAAAAGGAATGCAAAGTGCTGTAATTAAACCTTCATTGTATGGTACAGACCCTTCATTCCAACGGATACCATGATGCCGAGTTAACCAGCGAGCGGTTCTTTGCATTTTATCATTTAAATTTGTAATACTATAAGGTGGTTTGAAAATAATTTGGCAGTTCAAAGAGCCACCGACAACGGCCAACTCTTTAATTATAAATTTGTTATCATTATCTGTGAAGGCTTGACACTCAACTACTGCAAACGCCATTTGGCCACCTTTTGTACAGTGATATCTCGTTAAACAAACGTTCGGCTATTAAAGTAGGCAACTGATCTGTACACTCGTTCACACCGGAAAGGACTTGATTGATACACTCTTTGATTAAATCGTCCCGGTAAAAAAGCTCCCTAAGTGAAATGTAAATTAGAGGGAGGTTATTAATAAACATGCACCATTCATTCTGGTTGAGAGTTATAGAGTGCTCGCCGTCAGAGACGTAAGCATACTGATGCCCAAAGACCATGTTTACCCTAATATCCTCCCCCGTATCTACTTTGAACGAGTATTGGTTCTTACCCTCGAGTGCTAGGGTGACGTCATTAAAGTGAGTTGCGAGCTGACAAAATGCATCGTATGACCAATAAACGCAACCTTTTCTGCCTTTAAATAATATTCCGAGCCCTCTATTTAGAAAAATCCCCGTCACGACACATTTTGTTAGGTCATTATCCAAATGATAGTCTGATTTCAAGAAAACCCCGGTTAGCAAATTTATAGGTTCTTTGCTCTTGGGAATGAGCATCGGCTCTATACTTACATCCGCTCCCTGCGACGTCATCGCTCATACTAAATTTTCTTTAAACGGTTACCTTATTAACAGTACCTGTCAGTAATGAATATGTCATGTGAGTATCATGTAAAAGTAAACAGTACGCGGACGTATTTGCTGTAAAGGCTGTACTGGACTCAAACTCTACTCGCACATCAATAGGGCCTGATTTTATGGAATCATTTTGCTTTGAACAGTCAATAACGTACAGGGGTGCTTTGTCTTTGTATTTTTCCTTGTCCACTGCTGGATAGCTTTGTTTCCCGTAGTACGAAGAATGGAAACGGAAAAACATTTCATAGAAGATAGACCAATCCCCGTGAATGTTATCATATGGATAGTACTGCGAATTTAAATAAACTTTAATATTTTTTAGATCGCAAGCATCAAAACATGACATGTCCTTTTTTATGTCATTCTTGCGACTAGTCTGAAATCCTACGATCACGTAACGGGGTTTTTCAAGCTGACTGGAGGTCTTTACAGTCCAAGATTGTAAAGTGGTCTGTGGTACTGATGGATACTCGTGCAGTTCCCAAGATCTAAACGGCAAATGTACCTTTGTATCTTTTTCAATCATCTTTAGTAGTTTCAAACGGTAAGGATCAGATACGGTAACGTGTGGCACCCTCCAGTATACCCCTGTAATTTCCAAAACTACTTCAGCAGCATTTGTACTAAATCGGTCGATGACCGCAAAAGAATCAATTCTTGTCTGACATTTGCAATTACACGCTTATAGTCCTCGGCAAAACCCAGCAACATGTGCAAAGGAACACTGAATGAAAACTCTGTAATTTTCTCCGTTTTCCCAGAACCTAACCAACAAGCGTTTTTTAAACTTTCCAGTTCACCCTGTTGTACCGATAACAGGTTTTTAATGGTGGTTGTTATACCTACATTTTTTATTCGATCGACCTCGACACCCCCGATTTCATATCTAATATCGTCAAAAAGAAACGCCACAGCATTATTGACAAAATGAACTTCTGCAGCGGTTCCATCCTGTTTCTTTCCGCTAACTCTGCCCACGATATGGAGAGTACTGTCAAACGGTGCAGTTATTATATCCTGTTGACTGATTGGTATACGTATTTCATCGTTATTCTTAAAGGTCGATGAAGCGTACGGTTTATGAGTGTGAAACTCAATACCTGTGATTACATCACTGTACTCTGCTTTATTTTCTATGTCCAGCATTTTGAACTTTAAATCCTAATGAACGCAAAAACTTTGTGTTGGTTGATGTTAACCGTACAGTGTCTTGACGCTTACTGATGGGTAAAGATTTTGTGACCTCCCTAAATACCAAACCCATTTTTCCTCCTTATATGCAGTCTGATGGATATATTTTCGTTTCTCAAGTTGATTCTCTCACCGTTTTGATCTTTGAGAGTGATTGTAACGTTGTTTATCCTCTTGACGTTCACAGGCAAATAAATGATTGTGTTGGGTACCTCCACTATTTTATAGCCCGGACCCACGTTTGGGTAGAACTCGTGTATAACATGGCCCTCAGCTCCATTGTCATACGAGCCTCGAACTATATTACACTCTACACGTATTACGTTTACATTAATGATGCTTACTGTTCTGTCGGAAGCGTGTTTTTCACCTGCTTTCAAAATTTTACTATCAAAACCCAGTAGAGGAGCAAGCGTGTTACTTTGTGTAAAATCAATAGCTTGGCTACACTTTATTTCCGATTTTAGCGTATTATTATTTGCTTTCAATTCCAATTCCACATCCTTCCCTACTTTTTCTTTTAGAGCAGTTTCTAAATCTTCAATCTCATATGCCCCTTCAGCTATTTCAATCATTTTACCATCGCCGTAGTAAAATTTGTTATTTTTACCCGCTTCAATATTTGGGATCGAGTGAAACGTCATCAAGTCTATAAGGCCAATCTCCCATTCTCCTTCACTAACGTCAACAGGTGGGAAGTAATCTTTTGAAACATAGGAACCCCTTCCACTCAAGCTAAACATTGTCGAGAAACTGTAAGCACAAGTGTCCGCATACAACTGAATTGAAATTTTGTTTCCGCTCGTAGTTATAGTAAATGTCGCAGCTACCAAAATACTGTAAAAGTTCACGTGGTGGCTTGAGATTACCAAAACTATCGAAATAGTACACGATATCTTTTACCTTTTTATAACACACCCAGTGAGTACCGTTGCCGAAACTAGAATCCAAGTTTACAATAGCCGATTCATTTTCTTTTGGTGCGCTAGGTAGAGTGTCTCTCATATAAACTCCTCTAAAGTGTGGTATACGTAGTTCTTTTGCATAGTGTAATAAATCATAATTTGTCAAAGGCCTTATCGGGATCGAGCTTTTTTTTACCAACTCTTTTCTTTGTCTTTTTCTTACCGGCCCCTTGTTTTGGGTAAGGTCTTAGGTACAAACCTTTACCCTTTGGGTACGGTCTAAGGTACAACCCGTTTCCCTTGGTGGGAGATTTACGCTTAACGGGACTTTTCTTCTTCTTTTTACCACCCCCTAACTTTGTTTTAGTCTTCATAGCTGTAGTAACAGCCCAAGCAGCTGCTTTTTCAGCCAAAGATGCGTCTGAGGATTTAAATCGTCGCCACGCGCGCTCGGCCAATTCAGCGTCGGCCTGCCGTCTGTTCTCGGAATCTTTGTATTGCGAGTACGCAATATCGTGCTGTTTGCAAGCTTCGTCTAATCCGTTGATTCCTTTGTCACCTCTAGCTAATCTTTTGGCTAATTTTGTACCTGGCCCACAGTAATTATAACCAGGTAAGTGAGCTTCAAATGGTAACAAATCTACAGCCTTGTTTACAACGGAGGATATAATACCTCTTCCTGTGACTGCTCGTCTGCGTCTAACCGATGTTTTCCTCTTCCCTGCCATTTTATAACTGATGACTGACACGTACTACAATGTTTTAAATAGGTCGTCCCATGTAGACTGCTCCCGGACAACCTGTGTATTCCAATCTTCAAAACTAGGGTAACTAGCCCTCCCCCTGTTTATCTGTTTGTACAGTGTATAGGCCAGATCTGCCACCACTTCCTTGACATATTCTTTATTTACAGCATCGTTTAACCACCGTGGTTTACCTACGTTTGTCAGCCGTTTACTTTTAACGTCCCAATGTTTATCTTTATCGGGTAAAATTGAATTATTTTGTAGATATTGCAAGGTAACCGCATCGTGAATGTGGGCAGGATCGGACACCTGTCCTAACCGTTTATTCTTGAAATTCCATGCTAGTCCGCCTTGTAAAGGTGTGTGATTGTCCAAGTATTGTTTATTTACGGCATCTCCCCCTTTACTGGGGGGTGCTACATTCTGAATAACTGTATTTTTAACATCAAAAGCTCCATTTTTATTTTTTTGCAACGTGTTTTTATTGAAATACTCGAGATTTACAGCGTCTTTGTTACCAACTGGGGAGGCAACATTCTGTATGACCAACTGTTTTGCATCAAAAGACCCCACACCTCGTGTTATAGTGTTTTCCTTGAGAAATGATAGGTTAACGGCATCTCCATCCGCCTTTGGTGGAGCAACATCTTGCAGCCGGTAATGGTGTATCGAGTATGCGGTGGCGTCAGAGAACTTAAGCGGGGTATGAAGATCCATATATTGTTTTGTTACCGCATCTTTAACATCAACTGGATCAGCTATATTACATACACGTGTGTTTTGAGCATCAAAATGACCACTTTGCAGTGTCATACAGTTTAAAAGTGAATTCGCATGCGATCTAAAATTCATCGCATCAAGATTGTCTTTTGGATCGTCGACATTGCACAGACGTTTACCTTGCATATCGTAGCTACCATCCTGTGACAATGCAAAGCCTACGCCTTTGGGTCCAACAAGACCCTTCTCCTTCTTAGTATAACGTCCAAACTTGTCTATGCCCATCGTGAGACTGACTTGTATCGACTGTTTCCGCTACCTTTTATGTATCCTGCTTCGTGCAGTTCCTCTACAATGTTTACAATCTCGTTACCGTGTGAAGTATTTCCCGTTTCAGCTGATGCTACCAACAGTTTTAGTCTATCGACCAACTCGTTGGGATTATCCCAATGCACTATATCACGAGACTTTGTACTTTTCCACGACATTCCTCTACCCTGTCTGACGGGAAACAGATCCTTGATCACGTGTCTGTATTTCAAACTACTATCACGTCTGATTTGATTGTCAAAATTATAACCCTTTTTGTGAGCATTTGACGCAATCAATATACTTTTGTAAGCATTTAGATCGTCCTCTGCATACTCATCGCTGTTTGGCAGTCTTTTAAATATAAGCTCATAGAGCCCCTCGGAAGGTGGGTATCTCGTGTTGTTAACAATAATGGTACCGTCAGTGTCAAATTCCATCACCTTGTTTCCAATCATTAAAGTTTTTCCTCTTTCATCAAACCTTGGACCATAGTCGTGGTCAATAGTTCTATGTTTTCCACCAGCGTCTCGTATAAACTGGGTCATATATTTTCTAGTTAACGGGTTCTCAAACTGCTCTTCAATGTACTTAGATGCTGTTTGAAAGCCTAATGGAGACGAAACAACCTCTTCCAATTGACTAGTTTCAGCTCTAGGTGTTGATATGGCTTCTGGTTTAAACGGTTGACCAATATAATCATCGTCATCACTCTCATAGTCCATTGGCTCTTCTTTAGAAAGCTGTTCAATTTTAACATCTGTTTTTGGTTCGGCTTTTTTCATTTCTCTAATTAACGGTTTGTATTGCTGCTCCAGCAGTTTTTCACTCTCCACACTACCATCTTTAAACTGTCTAAATTTACGCCTAACTGCTTCTTTCAACTCTGCTATTTGAGATGTTTATTCTTCCGCGTCATCTTTGATAATGAGCCTAAAACACCACAGCTAGCCTCTTAAGGCAATTCAATCTGCCGAAAAAATAGTGCACGTTTCTTATGTTTACGTAGGTAGTGCACTACTTCTTTCAAAGATATACCCGAGGTAATATCTATATCTCGGTAGTATCTCTTTGTCACTAGATCAAATTGCGGAATAGTGTACCTTTTTGACCAATTCCGAAAAACAAACGTTCTTTTCCAATTATCTCTCCATTGTGGTATTTCCGCTACAGTATACCGCTCACTAACGTCACTTTTTTCCATATACCTCTGCAAAAAAGACATTGGACGTTTCATCTCATTGTGGTGTAACAGAAACGAGTTCAATAACCAAAATTCACTTGGATTCGCTCCAGTGAACTCACGCCATTGGTCAAACAGTTGACGATCAGTTATCGTATACACACCATTATTGAAACTTATTCCAAAACTTTCGCTATATTGTTGTAAAGTTGGCAACGCAGCCTTTTAGAAATTCTGTTGTAAACAGTCCTTGGCACAAGTTGTTTACCCCAGCATAAGGTTTACCACGAGATCTCGGTAATCCCGGAGGTACCGGACCATATGCTACATTATAACTCACATCGATATGGCATTTCGACGCCATCACAGTTTTATAAATCGTCAGAGGTGATCTTATTGGTAGAGTCCGTTCAGTCAATACTATACATCTTGCTGCGTGGGGAATATTGCAACCGTATTCGAGCATTCGGAGGTAAATCTGGGTAAAGTTTATGCTACCATGAAGGTTGCGCAATGGTAAAACCTTACCAAAGATATCCGGAAACGGTCTAAATCTCGAAATAATATTATGGGAATCTCTAACTGTGCAGTTGTTCATATCTTCGTGATAGACCACCAGTTCAAGTGGAACTTTCTTTTCTTCGCATTTTTCCAAAAATCTAATCCAAATTTCACGGTTGTATGTACGTTCACTCGCAGATATCATTAACAAGATAACCGGGGGTAATACAGCGCTCTGTTTTGGCACTTTATGTCTCCAACACCGCCTATTATACTTGTGACCATGACGTCCTTTTCTGCTACAGTAGTTTCCACAAAACTTTTTCTTATCGGAATAGTAATATGTGCAAAGATTAGATTTAACATTATGAAGTTTGGTATCGTAACCTCTAAGGTCGTTGTAGGTGTAGATGTTAACCATTATAACTCCTCAATGAAACTGTCAAATCCTATACGGTATCTTCCTTTATTAGTGTCCCGAGTCTTGTCGATAACTAAGAACCCATGATTGTCTTTCCACGCCAGTGAACACAACTGTTTGAATTTATCAAATGGCATGTCGGTAGTGACATGGTCGCTATATACATGTCGTAAATTCATATCATCCTGTTTGAATAGTATTAAAAGGTTTGCGTTGTCTCTAATAAGCTGCTTTGGTATAGCACTATACGTCTGACCCAAATAAAAGGTGTCAATATTGTTATGCCTACCCATAGTGAAATAGTTTGTAATGTTGTTGTGTTTCTCACAGGATATATCGTCAAATATCATTATTGAATGTTGTTTAGCCTTATTTGGATGAACTACCAAGTTGTTGTCACCATATGCAAAATAACCAATTTCCTTAGGTAGAGCCAATGGTAAAAACTGGTATTTGGGCTGATTCAGGGATTTACAGAAAATGTAGATATTTTCAAAAACAAGACCATTTGGATCGAATAATAAATTAAACACAACATTTGTTTTACCCGAGTTGCTGGGGCCTGAAAGGATGCCGCGAATTGAGTCTGGTAGCAGATGGCCATGTTTATTTTTAGATGCCAGACCCTCGCCGAGATACTCGTCATAGTTTTTTACCGTCAAAGGGGGACTCTGCTGCGCCACACGCATCGTGTTCAACTGATTGTAGCACACTCACCCTATCGTTTATAAATACGCCCGGATGCAGCTGCTTGATCTACACGGAGCCGTCACCGGATGCTCTAAATAAGAATGTCGCTTTTACTAAGCCACGTGTCGCTTTTCTTGTCAAAGCCAAGCCATCTGACTTTTATTTTATCTCCTTTCCGCTGTAACACTCTTTCAACTAAATATACATCTCCGGTCTTTGATTTATTTAGCTCCTGTTCATAAAACCCTCCCTTTAGTATTTCACCGTTATGGTCTTTGAGTACATATGTAGGTGGTTTTGTCGGTTTGATGGCGTAAATGGTGAAAACCTCGTTTGTCCAGTTTGGCAGATAGCCTTTAGTAAAAACTCTTTTATACTTGCTAATCCTAACACTATCCCCCAGTTTAAATTTTGGTGCCACCCTTTTTCCCTTCTTGTTTATCCTTTTTAATATTTCCTTTACATTCTTTTGTTTCACGTCTTTTGGTTTCATACCAATTGTTTTATGTACCGAGTTATTATATCGTTTGAGAATATCAGGAAGTAATGACAACCATTCATATGTACCCTTTGCGGTAAACTCTTTCCACATCCACTGTTTCAAAGTTCTGTTATATCTTTCCACGATACTAGCTTTTAAATCAGAAAACGTAGAATAATGGTTAATTTTATACTTTTTCATGAGAGCACCAATATGTTTATTAAACCATTCGGTTCCTTGATCGGTTTGAAAGTGTTTCATCTTATGTTTTATCAAAATAGGTTCAAGTGCCTTGGCAACTACCGGACCTGTCTTATCTTTTAACGGGACTGCAAACCCGAGTTTTGAAAAACAATTGATCATAGTCATGATATACCGATTACCTTTATTTAGCTTTGCATAAGGCTGCATCTCTACGAGATCGGCCTGGTACAAATCATTCAACCCTTTAAGAGTCACTTTCCGTCTAGTGTAATTTTTTCTAGCAGGTTTGTGTAGCTCTTCAGCTATAGCACGTCTGACATCCATTGTTAAAATGATACAACTTGACAGTGTATTGATAATTTATTAAGTTTTTAGAAATGCTGCGGCCCCTCCACCGCCGCAGCTCGTGATGGCCTCCAAAAACAAACTAGTTGCCACCTCCGTTTATTTTTTTTGTTTTACAAACATTTAGTTTTTACAATATTTACAAGTTACTTTATGGAAGATAAATAAAGGAGCCATGCAAATGCTGCATGTTTCTTTAGGGACTTTAAACTTTGGATACATGTAGTTACCTCTTCGCTTTAAGCGAGAAGGAAGATCAACCATTCTTCCACAGTCAATACATAACCTACTAGAGCCTCTAAAAGACTCGTAGTAGTTTAGGGTTACATAACCACAGTTTTCTCTATGACAGTTGAAAATGTCCTGCCTTAGCGTTGATGGAAGATCAACACTTTCTTTTACATAAGGGAAAAGAATAACGTTTGTGCAAATTTCCCTAATTGAAAGCTCAGACAAGGACAACATGATGGCAAGAAGGTTCCAAATAGAATAGTCTTTTTATTTGCCCCCCAGAAAAGCTGCGGCCCCTCCACCGCCGCAGCTCGTGACGGCCTCCAAAAACAAACTAGTTGCCGTCTCCGATCCCCAAAATTTTTCTTACCACCTTCTCAAGGATGGGATCAAAGATTGTAGACAGGAACATCTTCTCAATCTGGTCCAATTGTATAGACGTGCTGCACATATGGTGCATCTATCTCTTGGAGTCTTAAATTTTGCTACACATACAATTGTTCCAAACCGTTGAAAAGAAATATTCGCTGCCTCTCCACAATCCTTACAAAACTCTTCATTGTCGAGAAAACAAATATGGTAGTGGACATAGCCACAGTTTTCATGGTGGTAATTGAATATATAATCTTTAATCACAGGTGGGATTGCTGCTTGCTTTACAGCATTTAAAAGAAACATGTTATCAGTAATTGTTCTAGCTGAGAGCTCAAGTAGGGACAACATGGTGGCGAGAAGGTTCCAAGTGGAATGACACTCACCCCTCCACACATGGTTTACGGGCCTTTCGGCCGCGCCAGTGACCTTCATACATGGTTTACAGGCTTTTTAGTCAGCCGTGCCAGTGACCTTCACACATGGTTTACGGGCTTTTTAGTCAGCCGCGCCAGTGACCATCATTCACACATGCACAAGGAGTAGCTCAAGTCCCTCCAGATTTGAGCGCCTCAATGTACAAACACATTCAAAAATAGCCCCACTCCAGTTGGATCTCAGCCACCATGTGTTTCGCATCGTGTTTCGGCTGGATATTCTCCATCAAGCGCGACGAGCCGTCGCCATTTATCGTCAAGACAAGGGTGGTATTTCTTAGACCAGTGGAGCCAATCTACGAAGAACTTCGACCCTTGGATCTCAGGCCACCACCGTTACCACCAAGAAACACAGAATATGCCACCATAAAGGTATGTAGTGATAGTGGAGAGGGGAGCGCAACACATGTGCAGCATGTGCAACATGTGTTCAGTGTCCAACATGATCTCTCTGATGCTGGTCGTTAGTGATTTTGTTCAACATTATTTATATCGCAGAGTATGTGAATTTTTAAATTTGATTGAAGAAGACAACGATTCAGACACAGATTCGGAATTTGGGGTCAATTGGGGACCGGGAGGGTGGAACGGGTGGAACGAGGTGGATATTGGGGACTGGGAGGAGTTAAGTGACAGTGATAGTAGTGATTCAGGAGTTGAGATTTTGGTGAGTTTTTTGAATTTTAAACCCATATGGAAGTGTATCATAATTGCTACCATGTTTCCTTTTTGGTCCAGTAATTTTAAACGGTTTGACCTCACTGATTGTAACTATATTCCTATCCTTTGTTCGTCTGATTCTATTTTCCTCAATGTCCATTGTTTGTGCAGCATCACCAAGGACCATCTCTTTCAAACTGTCAAATCCAATCTTTTTAGAAGTTTTCATATTGAGAGTGAGACCTTTTACTTTACAAACGGGAATCAATTTTTGTTTGTTTGTTGACCACACGAGGTATGCATAGGTTTTTGGCCCTCCAGATACAAACTCTGTTATGTATGAACCTGGTCCATACTCGGCCAACTCATCGGTCATTTCCCCTAGATAATCTCCCGTGGGAACTCTGTACAAACCACCCTTGTATACATACAATACAGAATCAGTATCATAATACAACACTTGACCACCCAAAGCATCTAGATGCTCATAGAGCTTCAATCTCGCTTGGGCAGTAGTATAAGCTGCCAACACAACATTTACATTTTGCAATGGTTCCCCAACCTCCTCAATGTACTCCCAGCTAACAACAAGAACCTCATCATTGACAATCTGTACTCTATTTACATCAATTTCAGGGCTAGTTAACATTTTGAAAAGTGTTTTTGGGTCCCTGACAATCGTAGCTTTGGTCTGATTTTCACGCTGTCCAAATTTTCCCCAAAACGAGTTCAACATAAGCTTAGCTAACGACCTTAAGCCACCATTTTTTACAATTTTGTCTTTTTCTAGTTGGACACCCTCTTTCTTAAAATAGTCGTCAATGTACTTGTTTTTGTCCTCGTCTGTTTCACACCAACCCGGGTACCCAGATGCTTCCTGTTTCATTTTAAAAAATTTATTTATAAAATCAGTAAACAATCCCCCATTTTCATATGTGGCTACCTTATACTCCCAAAGTTCATACATGTCAAGCACAACATAACCCTTTTCTACAGCTTTACGAACTTCGTCCATGGTCCAGGTCCCAATAAGTGCTCTGTCACCACTTTCGTGGTCGCAATCACTTTGAATCTGACCATCTCCACAAGTCGCGCACAAAACAAACATTAACTTGTCATTCATTTTGGCTGGGAGAACGGGGTGATAGAGCTCACGAGGTGGAAGTATTTTACACTTTAATAGACCCTCAACATTGAGACCTCTCTGTCTACACTCTTTGTCTCCTACATAGATCGTTGGATGGCCTACAGGGTACTTGCCATATTTACATACCCAGGGATAGAGAGAGCATACATCCACGTACTCAATGGTTTCCCCTTCGGCGCATTTGTGATAGGTTTTGGCATTCCCGGTTCGGCCCCCAAAAAATGCTTGCCTCGGATTCAGAGGTAAATTGTTGAGGATCGGCAACTTTTCTAGGTGTTTCAGGTTTTCTGTCTTTTTTAACTTTCTAAACTCACATTCCCACATTTGTACAACGTTATCACCCAACTTTGCTATTTTAGATTTAGTCCGTTCATATCGCAAATGGAGTGAGTCAGAGGGGTCCTCTTTCAAAGCAAGTTCACGGTCATAGGGAAAGCATTTAGGGCATCCGTGCCAGTAACAGCCTTGAAATTCGTAAATATTCTGACCGTCAAACCCATCTACTTTCAGTTTATTGATCCTAACTTCTTTTCCACGACCAGCGTGTTCAATTCTAACTCCACGTTTCTCCTCTTCCCATGATAGCCACTGTAACGCGATTGCCGATTGAGCGTCTGTAAGCCTATATCCGTTTTTAGGAACGATGCCGATGGTATTTTTCTTCAAAAAGTTCCGACGGAAGGCCAAATTGCATGCGCTGGCAATGGTTACAGCTTCAAGAAACGGGTCAACATTACACTCTTGCAGGAAAATTGAACGGAACTTTAAGCAAGCTTGGGCCAAGATATCAACGTCCGACATACAGTACTCTAGGATTTCTTTTTTAAAGTCAAATGTGAAGTGGTTTGCAACCTGATCATTATACCAATTTTCAAAATCTTTGTGTGATTTTTCAAACATAGATTCTGGACAGTAAAACTCCTTTGGCGGCATAGGGCCCACATAATTTTGATTCTTAAGGGTGTTGAAGAGGTGGGGGAAATAGCCTTTCTTCTTTTCCAGGGGCAAATCAAAGGCTTTGGGCAGTGCAGCAAGAGGCATAGGGAAATAACTAAGTGAATCAACAAACCTCACATTGTCAATCTCCATCAAAATGACCTTAGTTCCCCGCATTACAAGTTTCGGAGTGAACTTTGTATCCTCCAGCACATATTTGAGCAAAAACTGGAAATCAAAGCCCTGCCCATTGTGTGCAATGACACAGACATCTTTAAAATTTCTACGGACTTGCATCACATAGTCCATGAACTGAGTGACTGGTTCAGAACTAAACACTCGTGTACGATTTTTACAAGCCATACAAAATTTAGCCTCAATACACTGATAGCAAAACTGTTGTGACACACACAAGTTCACTTGATGCAATTTAGACTCAGGATCTGAGGGCAGAGACTCGTCTTGACGGGTTTCCAAGTCAAAGAAAATAAACAAAAAGTCTTTGGATTTTGGCTTTCTTGTGTCTGGTTTCATATAGCATTTGTGGTTAGGTTCTTCAAATGAACTGCAAGGTTTGCAATATACTTCACCACATTTATGAGGCTTAGATCGATCTCTAATCCAAACCAATTTCCCACAGTCTAGACATTTCTTTACATTTTTACATCTATCAGCTTGATGCGCGATAAAACATCTCTGATTTTTATAAGTCATGTTACATTTAGGGCACAGAACACCACCACTCTCCACTACACAGGGAGGTGAGATAGTTTGACACTGTGGGCAAATGTTTGAGCAACGATGCTCTCTTTTATGGTCGTAGGGTACATGACAGGCTTCACAGAAATAATTACAAACAAAAGCAGCAGTCAAGCAATTAATCACATTGTAGTGTCCATTGTGAAACAACAAGTTAATTTTGAACTTTGGGTTCTCTACATTTCCCTCAAAGTAGACATCACGTCCTTTCCTGTCATAGTTATACACAACAATTTTGTAGTCCCTCAAAAACCCCTGAAATTTTTCAAGTTCTGGGATGCCAGCTCCACCTTCTGGCATTTCAACCCTAGCTCGACACACAAGTTCTTGAGCCCTAACAGTCTGTCTTTTTCCATCATCTTTCCTTACTGCGTTGTAAAGGGGGTCTTTGGTTACATTGGCCATAGCCACTACAATTGCACGGGGAAGACACAATTTATCTTTATTATTAATGACAACAATTCCCCGTCTTGCCTTGCATTCCTCGTCAAACGTATTGTAAAACCCTGGTCTTACCCTTCCAGAACCTACAGGAAGGTTAATTCTAGTGCATTCCACTTTAAAGGTGTCGGTAGATTTGATGGATTCAGAGTTTGATTGCACAATACCGCCAAAGATTTGCCACAAAACGTTTTCATCAATTTCAGTAGCCGGACGAAAATTTACATAGCCTGGTGCTTTTGATTTCAAGTTGAGACTCTCCAAAGTAAACCCAAGTTGATCATTTTCAAAAGCTTGTTCTTTCATACTATTTACAATTTGTGCAACCCCCTGTCTCAACCAATCAATCTCATTAGTCTCTGGAGGCGGATTGGTGAATTTAAATACAGTTTTACTCCCATACAATCTAAATTTATTTACATAAGTTTGATCAGTACTAATCAAATTAACAGGCTCAACTACTTTTACGGGTTCAACTACTTCATCAGATACGTTATCAGCCATACTAACATCCATCGTCGTCAAACGCCTAGAGCAAAGTAAAAGGGACGCGGAGACACAAGATCTAGAGGGGGCACAGTCTGCGCGCGCACACAGCTAAATATAGCACACCGATTGCACACTACAACACAGAGACACAAGATGTGGTAGGGACAAAGCTGCGCGCACACAAAGCTAAATATAGCACACCGCTTGCGCAATACGTTACACTAAAGAAACAAAGTTCACTTACCACTGATGTACCATAAATAATCAGACTAACATTTAACACTAGAAATAACTTGCAAACATAACCTCAAAACATCAAACACAAGAGCACACGTCCAACACGTTCAATTGCCAAGAGCAAAGTGAAAGAAAATAAGTACTGAAAAGTTTAAATAGCTAAAATTGGCCAATCACACAATAGATCACCTATTTATGACCAATCAGGTACAAGCTTATTACAACCAATCAGCAACCAGGATACACACCATTAACACTTCCTTGTTTTGTTACAGAACCGTGATGATGAAGAAGAAGAAGAAGAAGAAGTTTAGTTTAGTGTTTGTAAATATTTTTATAAGAATGTAAATATAAATCGTAGATGTAGCGGCATTAAAACATATTTTAAATCAAACAATCTGTGTAATTATTCAGAACATATAACTCAGTGGAGGCTATTTCATTTGGCAAGAGTTGATCATTACGGAGGTTACATAAGTTGGCGGGAACCTACGCAATACGTAAAGTGAGGCTTGGCGGGAAGGTTACGTTGTTTGGCGGGAATCGGCGGAGAAGAAATAAGGTTTTTTTCGTTTAGCGCGAAAGTCACTTGGCGGGAAGGTGATTTTTTTCGTTTGGCGCGAAAGTGAGGTTATGTTACTTGGCGGGAAGGTGATTTTTTTTCGTTTGGCGCAAAAACAAAAGTGAGGTTATGTTACTTGGCGGGAAGGTGATTTTTTTTTCGTTTGGCGCGAAAACAAAAGTGAGGTTATGTTTCTTGGCGGGAAGGTGATTTTTTTCGTTTGGCGCGAAAATAAATGTGAGGTTATGTTACTTGGCGGGAAGGTGAAGTTTTTTTCGTTTGGCACGAAAGTGAGGTTATGTTACTTGGTGGGAAGGTGAAGTTTTTTTCGTTTGGCGGGAACCTACGTATGCAATACGTAAAGTGATGTTAGATGTTTGGCGCGAAAACAAAAGTGAGGTTAGACTACGTGGGACATCAGAGGTTAGACCACGTGGGGCAAAAGGGGGCGTGGCCTAGGGGGAGGGGTGGGGATGAAATGCTGCTCTCTGATTGGTCCCCGCAAGAGCTGGGTAGCCTACTAGCACCCATTTCACCAATTCAAAATTTTAAATACCTGCCATTTTGGCCAGGGGTGACATATCGACTTCAGGTTTGCACCATTGCTTATGTCTTGACAAACCCTTCAAAATGAGAAGTCATTCATTAGGGGCTGTTATTTGAACAAAAATTTACCCCACCCCCTACCCAGTTAGATGGGTTGAACATACTTTTGATGTATAGTTATTTGTGTAACTAGTGGTGAAAGTGGCACTTTGCTGCACACGAGAGCAACGTTCACAGTAGCAGCAGCAAAGGCCTTTTGCACTCGTGTTACACATTATATTTTTCCTACAGTCACTATAAAGCTTATAAATAATTAGTCTTTCAAATACAACACGTTTTTAGGTTCAGCTGGCAACACAAATAGGTGACCTAGAGAAAGTAGTCCCCGGTCCGTATTACTCCACTATTTTTTTCTCGTCAAGCAATGTGCTCCGCGACTTGAGAAAATAGTTCCGTATATTTTTGTAATTTGCAGTGGTTTCCGCGCCTAAAAAAAATGCTTTAAAGGTATTTTCTTGTTTATTAACATCGTAGGAATGTTTTAAAACCATTTAAAAGAAAAATCCCGAAAGTTCAGAAATACCGAAAAGAGAACTTAAACTATAAACACGAAATGACAGGTTAAATCGTAGTTATAATAGTCAATCAGCTACTCATAGTATTATCATCGTAAGTGTTGCCAACCCATTTCAAAGCGTACAGAAGATGCGATCGTCATGTGTTATAAACGAGTCTGCAAGGTATTTTCTTGTTTATTAAGTTCGTAGGAATGTTTTAAAAACGTGTAAAAGAAAAGTCCAGAAAGTTCAGAAATACCGAAACTATAAACACGAAATGACAGGTTAAATCGTAGTTATAATAGTCAATCAGCTGCTCATAGTATTATTATCATTAAGTGTTGCCAACCTATTTCCGAGCGTACACGGATTACGTACATAATAGAACCACGCTGTTTTGTGTTGTTTCTTTGGAATCCTGACGTGCGCCAAAGTATAAACCGTACGACAAAGTATAAATATGCAGCAATTAGCAGCTTTCTGTACTATAAACAGGAAGCCAACTTTGTCGGGTGACTGTAGGAAAAAGTTGTTACTGCATTTCATACTATAATTATTACGTGTAGATAGTAGTGAATCGAATGGATAGTAGTTAGTAGAGATAGTAGAGATAGTAGTTACTAGTAATCGAATATGACTTGATATAAAAAGACAAGAAGAATATGACTTGAAGACAATATAAAAATGTCAATCAGAACTATTTTTAACTATCATGCAAAAATGTATTATACAGATTATCCTGTTATAATTAATTGCTCTGCAACATCAACATCAACAACTGACTGAGAAATTGAGCTTTCACAATCTAGAATATACATTGAATAATAATTCTTATACGTGGCCACACTTGAGGTAGAATTCTGTTCATTTTGAATTTAATAAAATAAAACTTAGGTAGGTTTAAACATTTTCTCGTCACACATACATATACATATAGACAACAGACACGATCAAATACCATGGTATTCAAATCAGATTTCACACAATACATTCCACCTCACAGTGTCACCTCAGCATACACAGATCTATCCTGGTTATTGCTGTGCCATTGTTTGGCTCATATCAAACGCTGAACTCAATTATCTTTTGTGTTGTTCAGTATATTGTTTTAATCGTTAATATATCTCCAACAATGTTATTTTTACGAATTTTGAATGTAAACATCCACGTATAATGCTTGACGCGTATGGACTTAGGGTAATGCTGGACTACTTGTTCTAATATATAATCTACAGTCTGTTTTGACTTGTGTTTCAAGTTATAGTTACGTTTGAGATCGCTGATCTTGAATAAATGTATTCTGGAATGTTAATATCAATTGTATAACGTGCACTTAAATTTGTTCATAACAAACTAGAGCTTACCCCGTGGTCGTAAACTCGATCAAAAGTATGTATAGTGCAAACTTCTCCATTCTTACCACACGCTGTAAATAAAACATGTGTTTGGAATTTATTCTATTTGTTTAGATTTTATGTTTATATTTTGTTGTTATTTCGTCACCAACATGGCTAACCATTAGGCCTATGTAAATTTTAAAATATTTTTTTTCTTATTGTTGAGACTATTTTAATTTATACAGGGATTCTGCACATCTACAGGCAAATATATTTCTAAGAAAGTCTAAATCTCCATAAGAAAAGTTTAATATCCATTTTTTACCCAATTAACTTAAATATTTTGATAATACAAATAAAACCTGCACATGACCGATAACCTTTCTTTTGGTACAACCCGCGTGTAGTTCGGTCCAGTAGTTTGGTCAGGCTAGCTGCAAGTTGAATGTATAATTTATAAACTGAACGTTTTATTTATTTGAAATAGTTTCAAAGCTGTAACAAAAGTAGAAAGGTATAGCAAGTATAAACACTTATTTTATAAATATATGCCAGACAGAAATATATTTTAATATTTGTATATATTATAGGGATGGAACATCTCAGTAACTGTTATTCACGTCCTTAAGGATAGTAGTCTTATCATTATTAACATTTATTTAACCAAAAGTAAAAAATAAAATACGACTACATAACACTCTCGGAACATTTATACATTTAACTCACAAGACGGCTTAAACTATTAAATAACACTGCAATGCTGATCAAGAAGTTATTTAAGCATTTATTTTAAAATGCTGCTTATTCAAAGTATAACGTCTTTTGTTTAGCTGTTTTCATAGGACGAATAAATCAGCCACGTTTTGGAAATGAATCAAATGAAAGAATACCGTGCATAAAAAAGGAATGCCATATTATTTAAGAAAAACACCTCGCACATGGTTGTAAAACCCACATGTTATTGGTGAAACAAGAAAGTTTTTGTTCACGTCACATTAAAAACATGCCTTCTCTACATTTCATTTGGAACATATGGTTTTGTATTATTGTTTGGTGAATCTTAAATTATACATATCTAGCAGAGTACCCGTCCTTCGTATGGGGTTGGAATATAAGTATAAAATGCTTATTGCAGTTATACTCAAGCTTTGCGTTTGCAATAAGGGAGGACACAGTTTGATAAAATTTGCTTTTTTAAATTTACAGTATTCTATAGTATTACACATCTACCATCTACCATAGCCATAATGTTCTACCACTTCACCTAAACAATAGAGAAAAATAAATTATCAACAATTCGCAAAATATCACAAATTATTCATGAAATGAAAAACATAAACATGACTGTAAACAATCCTACTTTGACAGTTCTCATTGCGAATCACAGTTTTCTGTTGCTGCTTAGTTCAAATTAGCTGTTTTCATAAATGCAAAAAATATATATCGTGCTGCACCCTGTTGGTAAATCTTGTAACTTTTTAATGCTTTTCCATATCATAGAACCAACTTTTTTTTAGTTGAAACAGCTGACTAATTTCTTTAATTCCCTTTAAATATGAATACTCATAAGGTTAACATGGGGAATTACAGAGCCACTGGGGTGGAGCCCGAAAGGATTTTTGAGATAAGAATATGCCTATATGTTAATCGGGAATGTAAGCTATCATCATGCCAAATTTCAGCCCAATCCGTCCAGTGGTTTATGCGTGAACTTCAAACACACAAACAAACAAACAAACACACAAACTTTCACATTTATAATATTAAGATACAGTAGTTGCTAATATTTGGTTATAGGGGAGCGAGCTGGCGTAGTGGTTAGAGCGTGGGACTTCAGTCCCTGAGATCCCGGGTTCGATCCCTCTAGTGTTGTGCCGCAACCCCTAGGTCTAGCCTGAAGTAATGTGAAAAACAATCCCAGGCTCGTGCCTAGTGTCCTTAGGACAAAAAAATATTTGGTTATAAAATTCTAAACTGGACCGTCCACTACCAACAGATTATTTTGTTAACATACCTCATATCTTCTCATTAATACAAAA
Source organism: Macrosteles quadrilineatus (assembly GCF_028750875.1). Classification (NCBI taxonomy): domain Eukaryota; kingdom Metazoa; phylum Arthropoda; class Insecta; order Hemiptera; family Cicadellidae; genus Macrosteles; species Macrosteles quadrilineatus. The sequence continues at coordinate 56,481,476 of NW_026542601.1, forward strand.
AAACATTACAAATATAAAATTTAAGAGGCTTACAATTTAAAAAATATATATTGAAATAAATAAGAAGAGTCCTACAGAAGTATAAGTTTTATCTGAAAAGAATAGGTTACTCATTATTATGTATTAACTTAAATGCAATAGCGTTAGTTAAAATGTTGGAAAACTATTTGTTTCCTTTTATAGTTATACTAAATTGTTGGATAACAAGTAAGTCTTGGTCATAAACTTAAAAACTGCATCAAACAGATCTAAGTGTATGTTTTGTCATGTCCCGACGGCCTGGAGCCCAGGGTGGCGCCAAGACATTCCTTTGTTGTTCATGTCTTATTTTTATATCTCCAACTTTATATTTATTTCTTGAGAACTACTATTCATTCTTTTTAAGAAAAATAAATCGCTTTCATATGGCGTTTACAGATGGGCTCCCAAGTTCTTCCAGTGCTAGTCTAGTAATCAATAGGTTGATTGATTGGCTCTGAGAAAAAAATAAGATCTTTCACCATTCAATACCCACCAGTCCTTAATCATTGGACTTGTTTCACAAGTGTTTTCAACAAAGGTATATCTGGTTATGGTTAATGCCCAAGCGATACATGTTATATTATTATATTCTACATCCTTTCTAATCATTTCGTTGAATATATGCAAGTGTTCGAATACGATATGGCTTAATTGTTAATATCATGTTCACTCCACAAAAAGATTTCCACGTCTATACTATCCTATTTATTAAAACGAAACAGGGTTTTTTTATTTCACGATTCTGAATCAACCACTTTACGGATTTTTATGATTTTTATGTTGAAAGAAAGATCATTTTGAGAACTAGGGAATGTCGAAGCCATAATTTTAGTTTAGGGTTTCAGTTTTTTAGAAAAGTTTTAATTTTCAAAAAGTCTAGCAGCCGATGGACGAGTTAAAGTCGTTTAATTTAGTGGTGGTTTAACTAACAGCTGGTTTCTAACTGTCATTGAAATGTTTATGTTACAAGTTGTTTGTATACAAAAATATTGATCGTCAGAGTTTGCCTACACACTATTTTACTTTAAAATGCAGTTTATTTTCTAGCTACTGTACTCAAAGCCAGTGTGTGTGAATCGGCCACCAAGTTGTAAACTAGCTGTTCTGAATCATATTCAGTTTTAATTGACTACTCGATTCCCGTACGTAGGACGGGCCAACAGCTCGTCTTTTATATTAAAAAAAATGGTTTTTCTTTTCCGAGTTTGTTTGGCTTTTCTACCCGACCGATTTTCATGATTGAGGTCTCAAATTGAAGGTATGCACGCACAGATTTGCCATCAAGTATCGGCATACATTTATCTATAATACCACCCGGCCTATACTTAAACGAAATTTGCTCTCCATTTATTTCTTATGGGGAGTTCATTTTGTTTTTTCATTCCCGAGTTCGTTTGGCTCCTCTACCAATTTCATGATTTGATTTGATTTGATTTTCATGATTGAGGTCTCAAATTTTAGTAATGCACGCAAAGATATCACATCATTACGGCATATACTTACCTACTGTATTACTCAACTAAAAACATAATTTGTATAATTTTTGAATCGTTACATCAATTTAAGATGTATTTCACCAGTTATAATTATATAATCCTATAAGTTTTGGTCTAAGAACTTTCAGTGATATATCGGCTTTTATTTAAGCGATTAGGATACTGTATTACTCAATCAAAAATCATAAATTTGATTATTTCTCGGATATTATTTTTATTTTAACGTTGCAGAGCAGCATGGGTCCCCTAGTTTATCTAAATTTAAATCCCCAAAAAGTTATAATCTAGCATATTATTTCCAAACTTTCATGTCAATCAACGATTTCTCTTGTATGATTTTCAAAATCCATTTATATATTATATTGTTATGCAAACGTTGGTGAGATTAAAATATAAATAAGATTAATATAAAATTATCATTTCTAAAAACAATGGTATACATATATACTGTATATATCTATATATATTTATATAAATATACACACAGTCAATGGACTGTAACTAATGTTTTTTTATAATAAAAGGTTAGAAAGGTACTTTTTTGTGTTGTATTTAAAATAGTTTATATCGATAGTTACATAGTTTTATTAAACTACACCTAAGAGAAAAATTCATAACACAAATGAAGTCATTAAACGACATTTTATAAGCTTTCTTTACATAAAGTGAGATAGGACAAAGGCTGCAAGTTGTGGTAATATGAGGAAGGTCAAGAGATATCCAATCAATTTACATAATGAACGTAGCGTAAAGTTGGTCACTTCCAGACTAATGCAGTGGACAAGATATGACGAGGTGAAAACACTTTGTCCAATATCATCTCTAGTGTACAGTAAGAGAGGACAAAGGTTGCAAGTCGTGGAAATATGAGAAGGGTCGGAGGATATCCCATTAATTTACATAATGGACGTAGAGTAAAGTTAGTCACTCCCAGACTAATGTAGTGGGTGAGATATGACGAGGTGAAAACACTTTGTCCAAAATCATCTCAATTAACATTGCACTTTACCTAAGAATGCATTTTGAAATGATTTCTTCTAGGATAAAAAAGTTTATTACTAACAACAGATGTAAAAGCTATCGTATGTAGCTCTCTTAATTGTTGTTTAATAGAAACAAATTATGGTTCCTTTTTTTATAACACGAATAAGCTGTAGTGTAATACTGAAGCTTTATGACTTTAATGGATTTGGTTGTATACGGTATTTTGTCGAGTATGAAAAGGATGGAATGTGCAAGTAAATATATGTCGCTATTAAAACTATTTGTAAATGGAATTCCTGAGTAACTAAACCCGTAGAATCTACATTAAGAGAGCTTTGCAAAACAGTCAAAACCAGGTGGGATGTCCAAAGAATAGTAAAAAGTTGTATAACTAGTGTAAATGTTGTTCGAATTCGAGGAATTGCAATGTATTACAGGAGTTATTTCAAAACGAATAACAGTCATATTTACAATGAGTTTAAAAGAGTCAACTCAAAGATTACCGGTGTGTAACTCAGACCATGTTTATCTTCGTTATTGATAAACCTAAAGCATTCCGGCCGGTTTTCTCCTTCTCGAAATGCCTCGCTGTACAGGCAACACAGGTCATTGAATGAGGGCCAATTGAGAACGAAAAGTCGTTTTGGGATAGTGTCAGGGCGCATTTGTAACCTAATAGTTGAGATTGTCAAGGGTCAGGTGCTGACTGTGATGATTTAAGCCTATTACGCACCACTGTTCTGTAGCTGCGGTCGTTATCACGATTACGCCTCTTGTCTATGTTTCGTTGTCGTCGCGTCGAAGGCATTTAAAAGAAAAAACAACAAAACTGTTAACACAAAACAACGATAAATGCACAAATTTAAGATACAACCATTCTAACGCGATCCATCTTGGGGGTTATGTTTACACAAACTCAAATAGTAAATAAATAAATAACAGCAATTAAATTATACAGCTGATCAAAATGTAAACAATTATGTTCTTCATAAAGATTACATGGGAACTTTCAAAGCCACTGGGGCAGAGCCCAAGGGACTTTTTCAAAAATGTAAGACCAGTTTGCAAATATACGCGACACGCTCTTTCCAATGAGACATCAATGGATAAAATCGGTTAAGAAATGGCGGAGGAGTTCAACCGACAAAGTTTCATGTAGCGTATTAATTATATAGATAGATTGATCTACGAAAGAAATGGCAACCTCAGACGCTCCAGAGGAAAAGCGTTTCTGTCAAATTTTAACTCGGAAATTTTAAACCCATTTCTGTATTACACAAACTATCTAGAAAGTATAAGAGACATATAGTTTATCCCACAATTGATTGAAACCATGAACCTTACGCAATTTATCTTTCCAAAATTCGCTTATTATTAGCATATTGGCTTAGTTTATGTAATAAAAAAAAAATATTTGAATATTTCTGTGGATCATACAAATACTTCAGAATATTGTTAATAGTGTACGAATAGCACTTTTAGCGTGGAAAATTGAAGAAATTAATTACTTTTAAAACATAGTAACTAATGAAAAATATTGTAACATCAACATCCAAACGTAATGACAAGTATGATTTTAAAAAGTTAATTTGAATTGATACAAATTGCTTAACTTCTTAAAGTCCTTATTTGTCGCCGATGTTACACTTCCACAATTGTATAAGCTACACAATTGTATAAGCTACACAATTGTATAAGCTACACAATTGTATAAGCTATAGGCAACAAACCTGGTTTCTCAAAACATATTATGGGTTTGAACGGGCAATTATTTGTTATATTAACAAAGTGCGCACAAATAGTGCAAAAAAACAATAAATAATGCGTTTAAAAGAATACCCCTCTTTAAAATATAACCTTTACTGATCCAACAAATTGTAATCAATTCAAGTAGGATCGTTTGATCAATCCACTTATAATAAGCTTAGAGGGCAGACTTCTGTTAAATGTAAATGTTCGGCTGTATTTAAAACTGTTGTTGAAAGAGGAAGTTACCTTCACTTAATATTTTGTGTACAAGTACAATCAATGATTTCCCCATGGGCCAAGCCAATTTAAGTTTGAGGGTTGCCAAGCGGCGCTTTTTGGCTTAATAATAAAATATTTTTTTATTCATAAAATTACTAGAGCTTACGCAATGGTCGAAAACTCGACCAAAAGTGTGTATTGGGAAACTTATCTATTTTCACCCCACGCTGTAAATAAAACATGTGATTTGGATTTGTTCCATTTGTTTAATTTTCTGTTTAAATGTTGTTGTTATTTCGTCATCAACGTGGCAACTCAAAACGCCCATGTTATTATTTTTTTTAATTTTAAATTAATTTTTGAGCCTATTTTAATTTAAAAAGGGATTCTGTACATCTACAGGCAAATATAATTCTAACAGTATGCGTAGATTTTCCCTGCGATTCACAGGAGCTGGGAAAAAAGCTTTAAAAAAACATCCTTGTTTATTAGTATATAGAATTAGCACCATGTTAAATCTCCATAAGAAAAGTTGAATTTCTATTTTTGACCTAACTAACATAAATATTCTCAAAATACAAATAAAACCTGCACGTATAGAACCAATAACCTTTCTTTTGGTACAACCCGTGTGTAAATCGGTTCAAGAGTATGGTCAGGATAGCTGTCATAAGTTTTGCAAACATGTGTTCAATATATAAGATAACATTTATAGTGTAATTAATTATTTAATTTATTACTAATAATTATTGTGGTTTGAAAAAAGTAAAACCACTGCAGTGCACTTTGGCTATGACGAAGCAATTAAAGATACAGCTCGAGTAAGATAATTCAAAAACTTATTGTATCTCAAAAGTAGTGTCAAAGATAATATACTTAAATTAAATAGTTAGTAATTATTTCAAAATTTTAGCATAAAAAAACCAAAGAATCATTTTCAATTTCCCTAAGTCTGGTTACCAAAACGTGTTCAGCACAATATTCTTAGTAGGAAACGTATTTGAACAGATACTTACACTGAAAACCATACTGGAAGAATTATAAACAAGTCACGGGGAGTTGCTCCAAAGATACGCCATCTCTGCTCAGCTACCTGAGAGGAAGTTAATGTCAAATTGTAACTGCTGGTGATCCGATTTCCGTATTTTTGCAAGGAAGCCAAATTGACGAAATCTCATACTTCTCTCACCCTGTGGCTCCGACTGCTATTTGTATTAGATATTATCATATTGTTACGTATTTTTGTACATATGTAAATTTTCTTTTATATATTTACGTTTATTTGTAATGAATTTTTATTTCTTTAATAATTAATTAAAACTATTCCAAGCAAATTTAAAGATTTAAATACTCAGTATTTCGGTACGATGTAAACTAGAAGTTAACAAAACAAATTGGTTGGATGTAATTTGTTCATGTTTCTGTACATTAAAACTAGACACAAAGAAAAGTTATTTAAATATTGTAGATATTTTATTACGTAGTTTTACATAAAAAATATACATCGCTAAATTGCTATTTTATTGATAAACCATCGTCATTCATTGAAAAATAAAACGTGGCTGCATAATGCTATAGGCGTAACCAACCACACTCTATCAATACATATGCGAATAATGCGAATCAATTGAAACTAGAAGCAGGATGGTAAGTCATAACAATGATGACAAGACACTTTGAATGGCTATCAACTTTAGCAAACTGTGTAAGTGCTACGAAACCAACAAATACTACTCATACTGTTGTGTAGTTTCATGACGTGCGTAGTTATAAACTACATTGTTTTTCACTACAGTATACAGTAATCAAAGTTTATTACCCGATATGGATGTTTAATTTTCATTTGTCGTAGTCAAACGTTGCGCTTATTAGGTGCACTTACCTCATTACAGTAGGGTTTCTCTTTTAAATCTTGCATTATAAAAATACCCCCGCCGCAGCAAACCTGCCGTCTAAGCGAATTTCCATTTGGCTGAATTGATTTTCAATCGATCTATTTAAATAACATTAGGTTTAACGAGTACCTAGGTTTGCTGCTACAAGGAAACTAATAAAGTGTGTGTTTTAAGTAAAATAATTATTGCTTAGTAGAAAATGAATATATTTGCCAAGTTTGAACAAAATATATCCATAAACAAGCAAACTACAACATTTTACAATATTCTCCATAAGAATAACATGGGAATTTTAAATTTACAATTTTTTTAGTTTTCTCCGTAACCAATAACCGTACAAAAACACTTTGAGATACTGAATTGTTTGTTTTTTTAAGCTCTTTAAGAAGGTTTAGAGAAAAATTGGGAAATTTTGTGTTTTGAGGGTCAAAAACGAGAAAAACAAATTTTTACCCAATAAAACCCCCCATAAAACCCTGTTCCCATGGTCCGATCATGCTGGATCGCGAACTCATTCAAGTTTATCCCGCCTTACACCTTCAAACCAAATTTCATCAAAATTGGATGAAAATTACTCAAGTTATCGCGTTCACGGACACATATATATATAAATCTATATATACAGGGTGTCCCACGAGAGGTGTCTCAAATTGATTACGGGATAACGGCTTAACGTACAAGGATGAAATAAAATTATTTCCAACTAAATCGACCCCAAGGAATAACGTAAAAATATTTTCAACTTTTTTCAAATACAGGGTGTGCCAAAAACTGAGGGTCACTAGTTCGAATCTCGGAATTTTCAAATGTAAACATATGTCATGTTATACATCATTTTAAAGGTATTTGATAGACAAACATTTTGGCGAAAACCAAAATTAGTTATCTTTTTCCGTTTCAAAATGGCGGCAGTTTTTTTGAAAGAAATCTATATTTTTTTAATACTCTGTATTTCCTATACCAATGCATTTAGCACTTCTCCGGTTGCATTTTCTTACTCGTTATGAAATTAGCTTTACTGTGATATGCAACAAGTAACGGTTTTTTGAAATAATAAAAATTCCAAAAAAAATTATTTTTGAAAATTTACAAATGCTCATTGTTCAAATTTTTAAATAGCAACATATGTCAAGTGGCACATCATTTTATAGGTTTTTCAATTCCTAATAACTTTGTAATTTACACTTACTTCGTATCTCTTCTAGTTTTGTGTAAATAACAAAAAACCTAATTTTCCTATATCAAATGCATGTTATTTGGGTTTGACACTAAAGGCTTCATTTCATTTAGTGTTGAACCAAGTCAAACCCAAATAACATGCATTTGATATAGGAAAATTAGGTTTTTTGTTATTTACACAAAAACTAGAAGAGATACGAAGTAAGTGTAAATTACAAAGTTGTTAGGAATTGAAAAACCTATAAAATGATGTACCACTTGACATATGTTGCTATTTGAAAATTTTGAACAATGAGCATTTGCAAATTTTTAAAAATAATTTTTTTTGGAATTTTTATTATTTAAAAAAACCGTTACTTGTTGCATATCACAGTAAAGCTAATTTCATAACGAGTAAGAAAATGCAACCGGAGAAGTGCTAAATGCATTGGTATAGGAAATACAGAGTATTAAAAAAATATAGATTTCTTTCAAAAAAACTGCCGCCATTTTGAAACGGAAAAAGATAACTAATTTTGATTTTCGCCAAAATGTTTGTCTATCAAATACCTTTAAAATGATGTATAACATGACATATGTTTACATTTGAAAATTCCGAGATTCGAACTAGTTACCCTCAGTTTTTGGCACACCCTGTATTTAAAAAAAGTTAAAAATATTTTTACGTTATTCCTTGGGGTCGATTTAGTTGGAAATAATTTTATTTCATCCGTGTACGTTAAGCCGATTTCCAGTAATCGATTTGAGACACCTCTCGAGGGACACCCTGTATATATATATATATATATATATATATATATACATATATAAAAATTTGAACGAATGGTGTTTTTGGCCTCTGGGGACATCAAAATGAAAAAGTAAATCGGTCCCGGGCCTAAGTCTTACCATGAGACCTACGGTAATAGCTACTTCCCCTATAGGGAAATTCGCTAAAAACTATTTTTATGCAAACCACAGTTTCTTAAACTTGCCAACTCTTTATCTAACCTATATATTTGGTTAGAACAAAGCATTGTAACGGATTCCATCTGGAATATAAAACTGTTTATCGTAGCTGCCAATTGCACTGTTGAAATCTGTACTGACAGCTGGTTCTACTGGGCTTTGTACGTTCAACATGATATTACATGAACTTTTTCTACTAACTTTACTACTGCTAGTATTAGTATCCTGTACTGGATAAAACTTTTTCATCCAGTAATTATTATTATTTAAATTGTTAAGGATGTATATTTTATTAGCCAAACTTAGATCAACTTTTAAGGAAATTGGTTTGAGAAAACGCGGAGACAACAAATTCAATTGGAAAATGGCAGCTTTGATTAATTAAGAAATAAATTGAAAGTAATAAAACGTTTATAAAATAAATAAGAAAACAGTTATTTTAAAGCAACAAATTAGATTAGAAATATTAGAAATTTTATCTAAGCAGCGCATAAAATTTTAAAACGGCAGTTCGTTCACTACCTACCCAAAATAATCTTTCCTACTTATAGATTCTAGATATAGCATTCATCTATCTGTCCCCATGCATATAATATAATTTACAAAAGACAATTTTTAGAAAATTAAATTGGTATTTTATTTGATATAACTGAAAAACTCTAAATCAAACGAAAGAAAATCCTATTAATCGTAATTATTTTTAGCCACAGGCTAATATTTAATAAGTTAGCGAAATGGTATTTTACGAATAAAATATTCGTACTTAAAAATTGTTAAAATGAATTTGTTTGTCAGAGTCGTTGTAAGTGAAACGTATACTTTTTGGCTACTAGCCTTTTAATTATATTGACAATAACGTAAAAAAATCATTGAAACTCTAAAATTTGATTATTAGTTGTAATATTTCCACTTTAAAAGTACAGTAGTGTGATAAAGTTTAGGAAAGTATAAATTTTGGAAAAGATGGACGAAACAATTTTGTGAACCTATCAAGTAGTCACCATAGCTGGAAATCTTCTTCTATATGGAAGATTCTCAGAATCTAAACATAAATATCTGCTGGATATATATTTGTTGGATAGGAAAACTTTACACGTACAGTTACAAAATATAACGTCCTGAGCATATAAGACATTTTCTTGTTTCAAAGTATTTATTTTATGCTTTGTTTTCTTATTTTATATTGTAAATAAGATAGGTTTAATGTATCAGTTTTTAAACAGATTTTACCATCAAGGCCATTTTAGCTATTTATACATTAATAGTTTTACGGTATCTAACTTTGTAGAGTGTATTACACATTTTCTAGCTTCTGCACATGAGGTCTACCAGATATTGTAAATTATAGTAGAATCTTATGTTTTTACAGCCAAACAAAAAAACAAAAAAATGATAACCAATTTTTCGGAAGAATAAAAAAAAATATCTAAGTTATCTTGAGCTTCATCCTATGCATTTAGAACAATGAGTATCGTTTATATTATTTTGAATTCCTACATAATTCACATTTTCTGTTTTAGGGATTTGACCAATACGTAAGTAGTTATTACCGTAGGTGGCACGGTAAGACCTGGGACGAATTTTCTTTTTTATTTATATTTATTTTTGTTTATATATTCGTGAACGCGATAACCTATGTAATTTATTAAAATGCTGATGACATTTAGCTTGAAGGTGTATGGTGGGATAACCTTGAACGAGTTCACGAACCAGGGAAGATTGGGCAATGGAACGGACTATAATAGAGTTTTAGAATGTTCAAAAATATTTTTGCCTTTAAATGTTTTACCCGTAAAATATTGAAAAGCCCAACTTGTATTACAAACATCCTATACAGCATAAAAAACAATTTGTATATTGAAGCGTTGTTGCACAATTAAGGATTTTGGAGAAAATTCCAAAATCTGTAGGACTACATTTAAAACTCCCACTCTAACCTTATGAAAAAAAAACGATTGTTGTTTGTGTGTCTATTTATGTTAATCAAATTTGGGGATTGTATTTACTTAGTCATATACTATTAACATTAATATATCATAACTATTAATTTAGCTGAAAAACACTTTCAATTAAATTTTAATGTTCAGAAAGTTGTTAAATATATTGTTTTTACCTCTCATATGCTACAAAAACAGTTTACTCATTGTTCCTTCATTTACATACAATGAGAGGTTCTGCTGTTGTAATGCGGGAGGCGAGGATTTCTTGGCAGAGTGTTTCTATTGTACAGTAGTTGCAATACATGCAGATATGGGGTTGGTGGGAGGGGGTTTGTATTGTATTCGAAATACATATTTGTTGATATTGTTAGCAGGGGGGCTTTATTTGCATTATAAATACATTTAGATGTAATTGTTAGCAAACATGCCTGTGTTCGGTATGAAATGCATTTTGTAGTAAAAGTATTTAATGCTCAAAACATATCCAATGGTGTAGTGGCTATTTAGTCGCGAATAATTTTGTCTTCAGCCAATAAAAAATGTAAGCTTTGGTAACACACCTTTCTTTCCTTCAAGTTTACTAAACTAAACAAAAATCACAGATGTCACTGTAGACATTGTAACAGCAACCAATAAATTAAGGACCGAAACATGATAAGAGTAAAAGTTTACATGTAAATTAATTAAGATATGTTGCATAAAAACTTAAATATGTTTGTAATTAGTGTTACTACTATTAAACTATAATATCAAATCAATGGACAGCATTACAGGTAGGACAGATCTTCATCTGATGATGATGTTATCACGTCCAGTAGATTCTTTGATATCACAGAGATATAAATAACTACTTAAGCATACGATAGCAAATTAAAATTATGTTACTTGATTGTTTACAGATTTTTTAAACATTTACTGTGTATTGTTTGACGTGGGATTCAATGTGTTATTTTTTCAGATTCAGAAGGAGTTAGTGAAATATCGTTTTTACATAGGCTCGTATTAAATAAAACACGTCCATAATCTTCCGCTCAGCACATGAACTGGTAGAAAAACTTATCGATCATTTCCCCGTGTGACGTGGAAACTGTCGGTTTCAATTTACCACTTTCCGTTTCAATATTTACTTTTTCATTTGGGATACCTTTGGGGCATCGTATGCATTTCCAATCACAGTGTAATTTAATAATGTGTCAATGTGTGGTGAACAAACTATTTTTACCTAATGTTTTAGACATTTATGAAAACTTGACATGTGATATCATCATATATATTAAAGCATGACAGGGGTTTTTTATTTCACGATTCTGAATCAACCACCTTGGTATATACGAATGGGTCTAATTATCAAGATAGTACTGCGGATAGTCGTAGTACTCACTCGCGCGGACGTTAATCCACACCATGGAGTATCGCAACAACATTGCATGCCTATAATCATAGGCCAGGACCATACCATACCACTATATGATTATAGATAGTGACCAAAGACCAAATATTAAAGTTGGTGATGAATATAATTGTAAAATTGTACATTGATTGGTAAATCCATAGTCAAGAATAAGATGTAATTACAGAAAAAGAAAGATCAGATGTAATTACAGTATTTTCTAAGGAAAATTAATATTACATTGCAAAATTCAAGTACTGTATTGTATTTCGTTGCCAGAAAATTGCTTTTAAAAATTTATATTTGTGTAATTTTGATACCGGCACCACAATAAAATAAAAACATGCGCAACATATACAAGTTTAACTACGTGTAATTTAATGAGATAAAAAACTTAATATTTTATTATTTAATGTGAATATATGAGAATATATCTTCTATATAAATAAAATTAGAGTTTTGTCTGTACATTGCTCAGAATCAAAAATTGGTATTTTATTTTTACTTTATATACATTAAAGAAGCCGAAACAAGTCTCATCTCAATTTCTGTCTGTCTGTCTGTCTGTCTGTTACGGCCCAAGAGCCATTTTACGTGGCCTTCTCCTAAAAAACGAGGGCACCTATCAAGATCCAAATCATTTTAATGTATTCACTGGATTGGTGAGAGTGTCATTAGCTATTAAAATATGGCCTCACTACTTTGTAAATAAAATTACGCACGTTTAAAACCCCAAATTTGGCAAATTTTATCAAGTTTTCTCCCAATGTTTATCACAAAATCACCTATGAAAATGTGAAATAACGAACAGCTGTTCGGATCAAGATTATTTTTTCTAGCTGTCACTGATATGTTTACATTGAATGTTGTTTACAAATACCGCAACCATTTCCGATCAAGTTTTGAAAGCAAATATAAACCAAGTGATATTAAAAACGTTTTTCCTTACATAACGGATTTCATTAATCGCAAGTGCAATAATGTGTAGGGTAAATGAAAATAGAGATTCTTTGTGTATAAAATTGTTCTTGAGTTTTGATAACCGGGAAAAGGACCTTCAATCAGTGTTGTATTCGGCTGGGAAACTTACATTTTTTAAATAAGCGTTACCAATGGCTTACAAAAAAGGTTTATAACTCATTGACGGCACTTCAATGGCGGTTGTGTAAAGTGTTAAAGTGACAACTGCAGTGAGTGATTGTAACAGAGGTTTACGGATTACGCTAAACTCGCTTTTCCAATGTCTTCTCACTGCTATGTGCTGCAATCTCTGGAACCATACAGCCAATAGACCGATTGCCTATCTCTTGGGTTCGTAGGCCTAAACAATTATTCATAACCAAATTTCGACGACGATCCTTGATACCAGTACTTTTACCTAGAACACATAACCTACCTACCTACTGAGGAAATAAATTTAAAACGTTCAAAAACCCAACATTGTGTGATTTTTTCACATTTCCTTCTAATGTTTACTAGATACACCAACATGGTTTATAGAATACTTCTTCTATTAAATAACAAAAAGTTATTGGGTAAGGTTGTTTTTTTTTTCAAACTGTCACCGATATGTTTACATTAAAAGTTGTTTACAAATAATGCAACTAAAGGGAGATAACTGTGATTTTCGATAATTTTTGTGAGAAAATCCAAAACCAAGGGAGATCAATAACCTCGGGACTTAATTTACGCATTTAGTCATGGTTGGATGTACTATAGTTCTTAACTGTAAATCTTGGTTTTTGGTACTGGTTCTTTTCTTTAGAACCGGTAGTAGCAGCGAGAAAATATTTCTACGTACTAACACATCACTAATTACAAATTAGTTATCTTCGGTGTTGCACCTTATTTATTACAGTCGTATTCAGTTTTATTGATGTCTTACTGTGTAGGTTTTGCTTTTTCTGTCTGGATTCCAAAATGTTAGTTTGTGCTAAGAAATGATAACGCAATTACTCCCGACTACGGGAATTCTCTAAAAAAAAAATAATAATACGTAAATTAATTGCCTCTACCTTTACAAAGCTTGGTTCTGATTTATAATCCAACAAAATTTCAACCGCTAACAATGATTTATGGTCCACCCGGAGTTAAAAAGCTAATAACTGTAAAAACCACAGAAATGAAGGTAATCTACTTTAACTGCAGCAGTTTCAGTTTGGAAATGGGCTTAGTTAAACCCGTTACACTGACACTTTCATACTGAAAACGGGGTGGTAAAAGTAAATGGCTTAAAATGACGTATCTCTTAATAATTGCATCCTCTAATTCTTAATACTTGTATGTAAACGTCACCAGTAATCAGATACTTAAATGATTTAACTGCATAGCTCTACAGTGGCTTTTGTTAATTTGATGCATACCAAGAAGAAATAAAGTATTTAACATAACGTTTAAAATATATTAAGTTCATTTGCATGTTTTAGTAACAATTTGCCAAAAAACAGATTTTTTAGCACTTAAATTTAAAATCTTGGCGGCAAAAATAAATTGTTTTTTGGACCATTTTGCAATAACATATATCCTATTTATTTACAGAAATCTAAGTAGTACGCCTGACGATTTGGTCACATCTCGGCTTCATATCCCTATGATAATTATCAATGACTTTCATTGTAGTTCCATACTGGAATACCTGTTAATCGCCACCACTGACAATCGCTGCCAACTCAAATTTTGCGACAATCGCTACCTACCAGTCTCTACCTGCGGCCGTGAGTCACCACCCTCACCACTTACGTGATGGCATACCTTACTCCCCTCCTTCACTTACTACCCTATTGGGAATAACACACTTATTATTATCATTGCAGAATATAATGCCACAAGACAATTTTAATGTTGATCTATCCATTCTGTTGATGCATTGCAATGAGTTAATCTCAAGCTTATGATCTTTCTGAGAACATAGGCAGGCTAGTGTATAAGATAACAGAGCATTTCATCAGCGCATTCCATAATCGGAGGAACGAACCTAGCGAATATTTTAGGACCAATTATGCAGTAGGGCCACGGTATTTCCTAAACCAAATCTATCTATATATGTTTAATATAGGCTAAGCCGTTTTTTGTTAATCGAACTCCTCTGTTATTATTCGCCCGATTTTCACGTTTGAGGTCTCAAAATAAAGGTTAAAATGTGTAGTTGTGCCCAACGGTATTAGATTTTTGATAAAGTCGTTGGTAAGGGTGTCAGAGGACCTTAAAATCAGTTTTTTCTCCATAAGGATAACATGGGAGATAATTTTTATATAGAAACATATGTTTTTTAGTTGAAAATAGTCTAAGTCTACTACATACGAAATTGGTGTGTATTATGGCTGTTAATGTATACTAAATTTTAATTATTTTTGGGGACCTTGCAGTGTACCCATTGTAATGATAAACACCTCAGATTAACAAGGTTTTAATTAACTAAAACTGTACTACAACAAGTATCCTAACATTTTGTGTTTTGACTAAATGTAAACAAAGATTAAATCATATGTTTTACAATACAATAGTTTTGAACAAATTAAACAAAGAACAGAAAGAAGGCAAAATATTATGAAACCCATAATGGACCATCTATTATGTTAGTGATACAATAAAATTTTATAAACGGTTAAGGCCATTTACCAAATATAAATATAGGCATATGGCACATCAAAATGAAGCTTAGAGTGTGTAGATTTGCCGAAAAAGTATTTATATGGACGGATTTCCTAAGGGCTCTGCCCCAGAGTCTGATTTTCAAAGGGCTACGCCTGGCATGCTTCCAAAGTTTACATAATTTAATTTAATTAGTTAATGAAACAGCTGGTCAGTACAATGATCTGGTGTTTGTTTATTCACTCGAAAAATATGTTTGTGACGCTTTATGTTGATTTAGGAGGGTTAAGTTTGGTTTTAAAGAAAGGTTGTATACGTTTTGTACAGTATTGCTCAAAGTTTCATTTTGGAATTTATATATAGCTACATGTAAAGAGGCTTGACTAAATAGGTTAAAACATGTTATTCGTGAAGCATCAATATGAAGCAATTGATGCTATCGCTATACACTAAGGTATGTTGTCATATTCTTTTGGATCTATTAACATAAAAAGTAGGGGTTTGAAAGTAAGTAGGTTTACACTAATCAGTTTATATTTTCAAACTAAATCATAGAGTTGCCGTATTTTAAAACACACATCAGAATTACTTTAATAGCTCTCTAGGTCACATTTTCTTCCCGCGCTGAAAAGCACGGGTATAGCAACTTGTACTACTTTATTTTAATGCTGGGAATACCATAGTAAAAATTTAGTTGATAATAAGTTACCATGATTTACAAAACTGTACTAAAATATTTAAAATCACAAATCTTTGATATTTATTTATTTGACACGAAACAGCTGATCCACCAGACAATCTATATTTATAAACGAGAAAGTTTGTATATATATATTTGAACGTTATGGACTCCGAAACCGCTCGACAGATTGTAATGAAACTTTCAGGCATTATTAAGCATTATTCAAGGATGGTTTGTGTGAAATTCGGTGCAGATCCGTCAAAAGGGCTCCACCCCAGTGCGTCTGGAGTTTCCCATGTTAACCTTATGAGTACTTATAAGTATTTAAATGGAATTAAAGAATCTTAACAGCTGGTTCAACCAAACAATTTGATTCTGTGATGTTCAATAGCATTAAAAAATTAAAAGGTTAACCGACTGGGTGCAGCACTATTATTTCTTTAAATTATGACAACAGCTAATTTGCAACCAAAAGGTGAGTGAGCGTAGAGAACGAATACATCAATATACATTGTGGCGTTAACTATTGCAATCGACTGTCTTTTGAACTTATCGCTAACTTTCCTTTGGATCGGAACTAGCTATATAATTGTGGTACTAATTATGATGTAGCCGTGATCATGGTATTACACCATCTCGACAACCACCCTCCCCCCTCCACACAACACCCACGAACCCTCTTTCCAAGAACGGACCGGACTGGTAGCGATTGTCACTGGTAGCGAATGTCACTGGTGGCGATTTACAGGACACCCCATACTGAATATCAAGTGCACATTTTACGCCTCACTTACTCCGGTTAAGAGCTTAATAATTTTCAACTGCTTCTTGAGTAAGTTTTTCTCAGATCCAGTCATCGGTCTATTAATTTTAATTCCAAAAATATCATATTACCAAGTTAACAAGATTATAATACATACAGGGTGGTAATTAAGTCCAAAGACGGTTAAATATTTTAAAAAATAATGTGGATAGAGCTACTTTACTTGGTACAAAGTTACAAGGCATTAAGCTCTATTTTAACACATATTCAGTGATCCAATAACTCTTCAGGGGGACGGCCCACAAGGAGTCGGAAGAAAATCTTAAATGGAAGCATAGGTCAATATGCCCATCAAGTTAAAGGTCTTTTTTAGTAGAATACAATGCCACAAACCGCACCTCAAAAGGTTGATCCTGCGCAAAATGGCAGATGTTCAAAGATTTTCAAAATTAGCCAATTTCTTTAAATTAAAACACTATATAAAATTTTAAATCTTTAAGCAACTGTTATTTTTTAACGGATGGTCCTTTTGAAGTGCGGTTTGCAACATTCTTCTTTGCTTAAAATGCCCTCTAAAATTATGCCCATATCCACCCTAATGTTACAAACTAATTTTTTTAGGTTATTGCTGACTTTCATTATCTAACAGGGTATGTCCCATGATGAGTCAGTAGGCAATCTTAAGGGTAAGTATAATGTTGATACGGTCATCATTTTAAAGGGCATTTTAAGCAAAGATGAATGCCGCAAATCGCACTTCAAAACCATATTGATCATATTGACCTATGGTTCCATTTAAGATTTTCTTCCAACTCCTTGTGGGACGCCCCCCGGAAGAGTTATTTGATCACTGAATATGTGTTAAAATAGAGTTTAATGCCTTGTAACTTTGTACCAAGTATTGTAGCTCTATCTACATTATTTTTTGCGAATTTCCCATATAGGGAATAAGCTATTACCGTAGTACTCATGGTAAGACCTGGACCCGGGACCGATTTGCTTTTTCGTTTTGAAGTCCCTAGAGGCAAAAAATACCATCCGTTCCAATTCATATATATACATATATATATATATATATATATATATATATATATGTGTGTGTGTGTGTGTGTGTCCGTCAGCACGAAAACTGGAGCAAAAATGATCCAATTTTGATGAAATGTGGTATAAACGTGTAAACCTACATTTATTCGAACGAGTTCGCGAACCAGCATGATCGGACTATGGGAACGGGGGGGGGGTTTATGGGGGTTTTATGGGGTAAAAATAGGTTTTTCCCATTTTTGACCCTAAAAACACAAAATTTTACAATTTCTTTCCAAACCATTTTGTAGAGCTTAAAAAACAAACAATTTGGTATATGGAAGCGTTATTGTCCGCCTAATGGTTACGGAGAAAATTCAAAAAAATTGTAAATTTAAAATTCCCATGTTATTCTTATGGAGAATAAGTCAACTGTTGTAGTTTGCTTGTTTATGAACATATTTTGATCGAATTTGGAAAATTCATAAATTTCTTACTAAACTATTAACATTTTACAAATAAAAAACACTTTTTTACCCTCCCTGTTGCAGCAAACCTAAGTACTCGTTAAACTAATTCTATTTAAATAGGGTATAATTTTGATATTTTAAGGAGGTATTTTAGTTTGGATCCAATCAGGCTAATGGAAATTCGCTTAGTCTGCAGGTTTGCTGTGGCGGGGGTATTTAAAATATTTAACTGTATTTGGACTTTATTACCACTCTGTATGTTATTAATATAATACTGAATAAAACACGGGGAAGAATTTCTAGTTTGTGCATTGAGTTTCAAAAACGTGTTCGCTGCAAACAATGTTTTTTAATGTTTTGTTTACTTCCAATGTGAATGACAGATTAGTTCAGCCGTGTGGATTCTGATACAACGAAGATATAAAATTGATGTTTTGGTTTGTTTCAAACTGCCTTTCATGTGATATATATATGCTAATTATTGCCAAAGATTCCCATGTTATCATAAAAAGAACATATCATTAATTCCCTTTATAAAAGTGTTGGATATTAAATATATTTAGAATCATAACACTGATATCCAGCTAAATTTATGTAGGCCCCTATTTGTATGCAAAAACCAGTTTTTGCCATAAACACATAATTAGTGTATTTTAACGTACAAAATTAAATGTACTTAACTATTTTTTTAATTTTACACTTTGGGAACTACAATCATATTTTAGACGTTTTGTTTTCAGAGTATTATATTTTAAAATATATTTAGCTTCTCATAACAAAAATTAAGTTTTGTACATGCGGTATATTAAAAAATAAAGCTTAGAACAACTAAAATACTAATGCTCTATGTTTTATATTTCACTTTAAATATTAACCTTATATTCTCTCAACCCAACTATTATGCGTATATTAATATTTAGCTAATCCTAGTAAACATTTTGTTTTATTTAAACTCAAAAACGTTTTGATAACACTTGAAACTGTGGGATTAAAACCAAATGAATGCAATATGAACCGCAAAACAAGTTAATATACACGGTTATTGGCAGCAAGTTCTAGTTTACAGAGCATTTCCCAATAAATAATGTTTCGATCGAATAGTATTACGAACTTTAATAAACCGATTTGCTGGTAGTGGTTTAATAATTTTGTTGCCATTAGTAGTTATGGTTTATACTACGTCTAGTATTTATAAGTTTAAATTCAAGCATAGTTGCGGGTTACGACACAATCCTGTTTAACTTGTGTGTTGCAGTTTTATAAATATGACAAACTGAAAATTGTTTTAACTAACTCACTTTTCGTCAAGGAAGGAAAAAAGAATATATCAATAAGCAAATATAAACTTATAGAGAATCAAATTACAACGATATTAGAATTTAACATATTTAGACGGAAATTAAAAAAGTGTTTATGGTTGCTATATTTGTTTTTTTATAAATCATTACTTTATTACCTGACAGAATTTATACGAAGTAATTTTTGTACCCATTAAATGGCCAATTAATCCACCCCAAGCTTGGACTCAAACAAATGTAATAACAAATGTAAAAAAAAAACTAAGAAGTCGTTGACGTTCCCTGGGATTATTAAGGTAAATTGAAAGCACGAGAAACTCCGAAGCTGCAATTCGGGAAACCTTCTTGGCCTTACGTGCTGGGAATAAGTTTGAAAGGAAGCCAATAGAAAATAAAACTTAGGAAGAGTATTTGAATAGGAATGGAGTATTTAACTAAAACCCCTGGAGTATTTCAACCTTCAAAGGAAATAGCACAGTTTGGGTTCGATGTACAATTTCTCAAACCTTTCATCGCTTAGGAATGATTAATTAGCATAGAATTTAATAACATAATAGATACCGTATTTAAAAGTTAGTTATATTTTTACTTTTATATTAATTTGGCTGTTGAGTTAAAATAAGTTAAGGTTCACTATTTAATTTCAATAATACATAATACCCTTTAGCATATTTGACTAGATGGGATATCGTTGAGAATAAGTGTCTAATAAAAGTAATATCGTTGATAGGTATACTAGTAATAAGTTGTTATTAATACCATTAGTAACTGTTTTGATTATAGATTTTAAATTAAATATTTTATCCAACTCATATGTTTTTAGATTTCACTAGCTGCGTGCCCGTTCTACGCACGGGGATCTTATAGTAGACAGTTAAAACCTTCTTATATAAAGAACAGCCGTTGGTTTGCATATTTTCAGATATGCTGGTCAAAGTATTATATATAAACAAATAGGCTACAGTATCTGACAGTTTCAAGTCAAAAAATGCATTATAGATCTATGAGGTATAGCCCTAAAGCAGGCCTATAATTGAAAGCTACATTCCACAATGGTTAAAATAAGTTAATATACTACCTAAAACTTCCCATTAAAAATTTCGGTTAAAATTTCACTATCTAAGGTGCTCTTGTCTTGTCCATATGGAACACTGAAAAATATGCGCTACCAACAGGCATACACACAAAAATACAGAATTTAATTTGGGAATTTGCTACGCTTTAACCAAAGCAAAGGACATACACTTTAGTGTCACCAAACTTTATCATAACAATTTATATTTGCTTGGTCCGAAGATGACACGAAATGATGTCGAAATGACGGGTTACTATATGAAATGTACTAAATACGATTTAGTTTAGTAATTTAGAACACAAAGGCCACGAACTATTGATACATAATCAATGTAAAGCTTAAACAATTCATGATGGTTTGCTCAACAAATGTTTTACTCAAATTGCTTCAGTCTTATCGATAAAACGAAAGTCTTGACCCTGTGAAACTTTCAGAATTTTAAGCAACTAGAGGTAAATACACCATTCATTCGGTTTGTAGCTTATAACAGACTCGATATCTACTTATTCTGTCAATTTGCTTGAATGGAGATTTAAAACAGAAAAATGTATTTCTATTGGGTTCTACGTTGTATTCATTAATCACTTTAATAATTAGTTTTAATTTGATATATTTTATCGGTTTTAACAATTTAACGACCATTTAACCATTTAAATATCAACTATATAGACATTAAAACATGAAACATAACAGATAAACTCTTTTAATAGTGGTAAACGTATTTGAATTGACTAAGTAATATAGATAGATTTAAATAGTAAATCTTCCATATCAGTACATAACTAAGGTTTAACTGACTGTATTTACAGCCTATTATGTGTAGTTGAATAGATTAAATATTGATTAATTGTTTGAGTTGTTACTATGCGATGTGTGTATTATTGCATTACCCAAACGTTAGTAAAAAAAAACTCGTAACATTAATTATTATTTTTTCAAACGCTTGCTTCGTCTATACAGGGTGATTGGTACTCAGTGTGACAAAATTTTTTTGGTGTAAGTACTGTACCGATGGAAGTTAGTTAGAATTGAAATAGCAAAAACAAAAACGAATTATTTAACCATTGGCTAGACTAAGATTAAGAAAGAGTGTCCAGCAGTTTAAAAGATTTAGTTTGTAGGGTTGGTAGTGGTCAGTGATAACCAATTTCAAGTTTTGTCAGTTAAGTTCACTGGAAATATGGTCTACAAATATGTGGTTGCTGTAGAAATTGTAAGTACTTTAAATATTGTTTAGTAATAAGATTTTAGGAGATTTATTGTATACAGCATTTGTAGAAATCATTTTTGGGAAAAGATGTAAAGTAAAGAATAGTTTTCAAATCAATTTTAATGCATTTTACAAGAAAAGAAAACAAGTAAAGTTTATACAGACCTGTCGAGTTTTGTTCTAGGAGAAGCACATTTTCACAAGGAGTTGTAAGGATCTTAAATCCACTTTTAATTATTAGAATTTGTAGAGAATAGTTTTTATTGGTTTTGTGTGATGTTTTCAGACAGAAATCAACCACATTGTCCTCTTGATCATCTTCTTATGATTGGTCCAGTAGCTTTAGTACCACTTCTAGTTGCATTGCATGGTATCTGCTAGTGCCAGTTCTGACCATTAAACCAGTGTCTCTGATTAAAGTAAGATCTTTCCAGTATTTTATTATTTAGCATAATATTTGGAAGTAACAAGAGCATATTTGATTTTATTGGGAAAGTGTATTTTGAGAAATTTGACATCTATATAATAAATGTATCTTTGGCCTACTTTGTCTTTTAATTTATCTTACTTCTACTACCAGCTTGAATTAGATTCATCCTAAATTGAAGTATACTACCTAATTGGCTACATGGTAGGGGTATAGTACAAAGTAAATGCAGTGTGATGCTGCATATAAAAGGTCTATAAATTAGCTTCTCAAAGAATTATTTTATGTTTTTAAAAAATAACTATGTTTTTAAACTTAATACAGCTATTTCTCAATTATCTGTAAATGTATTTGAGTAGATAATGTCATTTTCGTGTTCTACATTAAATTTTGAATAAGAATAATTGAAAATGACGGGGTATCAGTTTTAAAAACTCCATTGTAAATAGATTCAAAGGTAAAAATTAAGATGTTGATAACATTTAAAAAAACATTGGTCTATTGCATTTGTTCACACCCAGTATACAAGAAAGTGACCGAATATAGTAACAACTGCGTAATTTTATAAGCTTCCCAACTATATGCTACACCATTGAGCTTTATGTCTGCTTATGTATGCTTTAGTGGTTTGAAGTCTACAAAACATGATGTCTTTAACATTTTAAAAATAGAAAGTCGGCATGTGTTAAGCAAAAGTTGTATTTTTGTTTCGGCTTGAACAGTAAAAACATTAGAAAAGTTCCCTGCTTTCTGGTATTCAAACTACTAAAAGAAACAGAAGAATATCTAAACCTCAATAGTGTAGCATAAGGTTGGAAAGCTTATAAAATGGCGCAGTTTTTAACATATTCGGACACTTTCTTGTATACAGGGTGTAAAAAAATGCAATAGATAATTTTTTTTTTTAATCTTTATCAAACATATAAATTTTTTCTTTGAATCTATTTACAATGAAGTTTTTACAACTGTTCCTCCAGTCATTTTCTATTATTCTTATTGAAAATCTTAATGTAGAACACGAAAATGACATTATCTACTCAAATCCATATACAGCTAATTGAGAAGTTTAAAAAACATAGTATTTTTTAGAAACATAAATATATTTTTTTTGAAGCTTATTTTTAGACTTGGAACCTTTTATATGCATCAATGAAATTGTCACACCGAGTACCAATCACCCTGTATATCAAACTAAAAACAAACCATGTACGTTTATTATTGTTATGGTTTACTAATGTGGTTATCTTTGGCGGGTTCCGTCTGGAGTTTGAGAGTTTATTAGTGGCTCATAGGAACAAATAATATACTCTAGTATGTTTTAAAATGTTATAAAAAACTCAAAATAGTGTTTATAATAATATAGTAAATAGTAATGTGTTACATACAAAAACGGCCTAGCAACGTTCCCCATTGTGGTTCAATAATGGGTGCAATATCGTTAGTAGGCACGTTTCCTCAGCAAACGAGTAAGTATCAATCAGCCACGCCCTGCGACTGTAACACAGTGACATTCACCCCTTCACAGTTACTCGTGCACACCTTACTTCAAGCGTTATCAGCACATCAATATGTTGTATAGTTTATGGTATTAGAAGCTTTATTTCGTGTATGGTTATTTTTTCGGAGGATTTGTATTATATCACATATACAGGGTGAATAAAAAGTCAAGACCCCCCCCTCTAATATTTTTCCAAGTAAATATACAGAGATATCCTTTTGGTGGTCGAGCAATCTTAGCAGGAAGTTTCATTTTATCATTTTGAAGTTTTTGAGTGTCCCCCCCAAAAGGGGGGATTTGGGGGGCAACTCAAATATTTTAAATGTGCCCCTTTAAGTGACACCTCATTTTGAAGTGTTTACAAAACCTTAAAGAATGGTGAAAACTAGAGGTCGCTATCTCTACTCTATCCAAAATGGTAGCCCGTCAAATGTTGTGCAAAATCAATGGTAAAATTGTTAATATTGGCTGCCATTTTGGATAGAGAAGAGATAGCGAGCTCTGTTTTTCACCATTCTTTAAGTTTTTGTAAACACTTCAAAATGAGGTGTCACTTGATAGGGGTTTCTATTGAAACATTTTTAGTTGTCCCCCGAATCCCCCCGTTTGGGGGGACACTCAAAAATTTTAAACGTAAACCCCCTTCAAGTGACACCTAATTTTGAAGTGTTTACAAAAACTTCAAGAATGGTGAAAACCAGAGCTCGCTATCTCTTCTCTATCCAAAATGGCAGCCAATATTAACAATTTTACCATTGATTTTCCACAACATTTGACGGGCTACCATTTTGGATAGAGAAGAGATAGCGACCTCTAATTTTCACCATTCTTTAAGTTTTTGTAAACACTTTAAAATGAGGTGTCACTTGAAGGGGGTTTACTTTTAAAATATTTGAGTTGCCCCCCAAATCCCCCCTTTTGGGGGGACACTCAAAAATTTCAAGATGATAAAATGAAACTTCCTGCTAAGGTTGCTCGACCACCAAAAGGATATCTCTGTATATTTACTTGGAAAAATATTAGAGGGGGGGGGTCTTGACTTTTTATTCACCCTGTATATGAAACATTGGATTTGTCGATCATTCAATAAATTCCCATAAACAACTTTTTGTACACTGTGTTATGAAAGAACCTCATACGCAGGCTGATTAGAGGTTTCTCGAAAAAAAAAACTAGGAAACCAAACAATACTATAAACAATTTACATAATAATTGTAGTTACAATACATTTCATAATGTTGACTTTTAAACGCTATTTAACGCTATTTGCAGATATTGATGAAATATAGTTTTTTTGTGATACTGATTGTGGCTTTTAGGTTGGGTTTGTCAGTGAAAAATACGTATACTTTCATTTTCAAATTAACTGTTGATATATCGAAGTATCCGTTTTGTAGTGTATCTCGAAAGCAAAGCATATGCTGTACAGGAAAATTTCTTTGCATTGATAACATCTATTTCAAAAAGAAAAGTATTAAATGTATTAACGGACGTCATCTTAGGATTTATTTTCAGTGTAAACCGAAAAACACTGTTAGTACATACAACAGCAGAGAGGCGCATCAGGTATTCGTTTCACTACACATCCCGTACATGTTCCGACTGCAGGATTTACAACTGACAAGTAGTTTACGGCTTGACCCGACTTTCCTGTTTGAATTTGAAACAAAAAACAATAGCTAAAATGTGTTTTGAGAACAGTTTTTACGTCTTTTTGGGGAATTGTTCTATTCCACAACAACGAATGATCATAAAAACGTGGTTTACCATTTCCTAAATGGGAAAGTAATATTTTTATAGTTATAAGCTAGTAAAAAGACTTTCTTTATTTAAAAAATTAATCTAGACCAATAATTATAACTGGAAGGTTCGTGGTCAGTTGAGCCAAAGGTTCATGAATTTGAAAATTAACGTTTGGTAATGTTCCTCCTAAATAGTCTCCTCACACACACACAATTTAACATAGGAAAACTTTCATTATGACTTCATGTTTAGTGATTGGACATTGCGGTACATAAATTGCCCATCCAATTCTCTTTGACGAACAGTGCCATTGACGTACAACAATTTCAATCAATTGTCAGTGGAAGAGATATTATTTTACTTTAGTTGAACACAAATACGATCAGTCATACAACAAATTGAAAAGCTAATGTTATTATGTCATATTATTTAGTGAAACTATATCTTACACATGTTCAACACACGAGTAAATGAAACGCTGTTTCTGTATGTTTCTCCTAAATAGACTTCACATACACTTTAACAAAGAAAAACATTTGTAATTACCACATGTTTTGTGATTGGACGTCAAGTTTACAGAAATTGCCTATTCAATTCTTCTTAACAAACAGTACTATTGCTGATTGACCTTTCCAATCAATTTCCAAAGTTAGAAATATGAACTTTCTTCAGTTGAACACAAAACAATCAGTCATTCAACAAATTGAAAAGCCAATGTGCTTCCGTCACGCAAGACATCGAATGTTCGTGCAAGTTATATTTAATTGCAGTACATCAAATGCATTGTGTTGGAAGATAAACCTGAAAAATAATTCCTTAATATATTGAAATAGAATACGGTTTACGGTTTACGATGTACTGTACGTACTCCAGTTGTGCCTTCTTTGCAATTTAACACTGTAGGAGCTGTTCTCTGTATAATATACATGCACTTATTTTCAAATTTCCATTTAAGGAAGAAACTATAAAAGTAGTATTCCTGGTAAGAACTGGGTCTGGTTCCACTGTGCCTGGAACTGTTGAAGAAAACCCCGTCCCGTTAAAACTTTTTTGTATTTTTAAAAATCAGTTAAATGTGTTTTCCAATAATCAAAACAATTTTGAGGGAACCATTTTATAATTCAGTTTTAACTTACAAGATAATCAATTTAATATATTACTCTATTACTGTATTACCAATCCGCAAAAACTACCGATAGGGACAGAAGCACGATGATACTGTAATTAAATTATAACTGTCATTTTCTATCATAACTATTTTAATAGCTTAACAATAGAAACTTATAACTAAGGTAATCGAATAACTTAATTTTTGATTAATTTTAATCCTTTAAACTACTCAAGTACCACATTCACAATACGAATACAGTATTTATAGCCCCAATTTGTGTTTTTATTAAAAAATGGTACGCAACAAACCTTTCCAAAGCAAAAATCATATGCTAGAGAATAGGTACGTTGACAACGGAAAACAGCGATTCGAAGTTTTTATTTAAACGTTCTTTCATTTTGCTTTAACAAATGTGTATCGAGACTAACTGGATGGTCTTTTCACTACTTTGAAACAACTCTGTAGTCCCGGTTGTGTGGCGATCAATGACAAAACATTCGCTACAATTGTCTGCACTTGTCATGGAATCATATTGTTCTCAATCAACTCTTTCTGAAAACTCAATCTCTCTTGAAAATAGGTGAAGGTAGTGGATTTTGAAAGCAGACATTTTATTCATTATTTTCAATGCATCATGACTTACTTAGTATCTATATTCAGTTATTATCATAGATTGATAATTAAAATCTGAAGTTTTAGTAATTAAATCTTTATAAATGCATTAGTAGGCTATATTTTGTTTTGTACTGTTCGAATCAATTACTTATTTATTTAGACAGCCCCCTTTGTATTTTAAGCTAAATAAAAGATGAGTGTTATAAGGAATGTAGTTATATGTGGGGAATTTAATATCATTTGTTCAGTTAAAGTTTGAGATTTCTTTTGTCAGGACTGTTAATTAAAACCCCGATGAGTTAACTGGTACTATTTTCTAACAATGAAAAAGAACGCAATGACCTATACTAGTACTGTACCACTTATCTTCTTGTTACTAGACGAGTAGGCCGACCATAAGCACACTTTTAGTAAGCTATAATATTCATAACAATCAATGAATTAACATTCATGTTTCTGGCTCTTGAAACTTATTAAGACATAAATATTATGTTTTAATAATCCTCATTCAAATATTCGCATGGCTTTCGTTCATTCGGATTTAACTTTTCTTTGCGAGAGCAACATTTTCAAACCAAGAAACCCCAATGACACATGATTAAAACATACATATTACATAGAACAAATCACATGGAACAAAAAAGCAACTATTCTTTTATTGTTAATACGAAAGCTTGTAGGTCATATGTTTGTAATTGGGTTTGAAAATGTTGTTTTCGCAACGAAACATTCAAACTCAGATTTAACCAAATAATCATGGGACTATTAAATGGAAGTAAAATAGACCATGTTTGTGTATAAACAAATTACCTACAGATTTGGAATAACGTGCAATGGAAATGTTTATGTAAAAAAAAAACCAACAACACGGGAGTGTTATACGTATTTCTGGAATATAATTAATTATTATTTTCTGGAATAAAAACGTAATTTATTTATCAGTAAATAGTAAAACAAATTTGATTGAAGAATGTGTTCAATCTTAATGGAAAAAATTAATAAAATAAATCTTGTATGGTAGTTAGAACTTTGTGTTTTAAAGCACTTAAAAAACCTCTTTCCTAAGGAAACGCCGACTTTGCAGCTTAAGACATCTGGAAGATCTTTGTCGCTCTTTATGCAAATGAGCGTGAGTCGAGACTTCCATTACTGCAGAGTACGCTGGAAAATATCTTGACAACTGTCAAACTATATCTGACTTGTACAAAACATGACAGATTGGTTTGACTACTAAAAATAATTGTGAGAATGTATCACATTTCTTCAGAGGTACTTCATAGTGATTTAAGTGATTTATTCTATACCAAATAACAATTTGATTAAAATCGATACTAGGCAAGTCTAAAACTTTTTTTTTTAAATGACAGTAACACGTTTCAAAACTTCATCAAAGCTACATCTCGGTAGTTAAGTTGAGTATTTTTAATCAGGTACAGCAAGTTAAAAGAAAACATCCATGATGACTTCTGTCATCATGATAGTGACTTTCTAGTCACTATCATTAGAGGTAAAATTAACTGATAATCAACGTAGTAGGGTTTCATAAAACGAATTTCGTAGTCGACTCTTGCCTTAACTAACGCAATAGACTTCCGTTTGATCTTCCTTTTTGAGCAGTTAGTTATAACCAGTGATCAAAGGAACCAAACCAATCGAGGGATGTTGGGTAATTGGTTCTGTTTACCATTTGACCTTAAGCAGAGTCAGTTACCTTTCACGTACCAAGCCTAGAATTAAGGCCCAAAACAGTGTATCAATCTTCAAAGTTAACAATATTGAAAGGTAAAAGATTCGTAGTCGTCAATATATTTCTATATTTATGGTAGCAAAACAACTAGAATTGAATGTAATTATAGAGTCTAGTAAAATCTTTACAATCAATCTTGTTACAAATATACAGGGTTAGATAAAGGTATGGGTATTTCCTGTTAAATTGTTAACAAATTACACAAGGAAAGCTACGATCTACACACCCTTATATGGAAAAAGGTACATTTTGTTAAGTATAACAAGTTTTTTACAATACTGCCAGTAAGTACTTCTACCAAAATACCCCCATTTTTCGTCCCGTTCAAAATTGCCACACCAACCAAAATGTGCACTTTTATTCCATTTAAAGGTGTTTAGAGTTTAGTTTTTCTAGTGTAACCCGTTAAAAAATATCCATAGTTTTGCCTTTCTCTTTAAAGATTAAATTTTTTCGTAATACTGTATTGTAGAACTAAATATTGTAGAAAGATTTATGACTTCTATGGGTCAGATATAAATAATAATAACTAAAATAATGACTGAATCTTTGGAAGAATTGAAGTTTGTTCGTAGAGCTAATCCTGCACCAAAAAGATAAAGTTTAAGTGCAGTTTCTTTATTTATTCCTAAGCTACAAAAAGTGAGCATTTAAAATTAGCTGGCAAAAAAACCACGCTTAGCTGAGCAAATATGCGGCCTTTTTAATTTTTGCTGCAAATTCTTTTTTTAATGGCTGATTTCACGACATATTATGACACATTTATTTAGCATTTAACAACACCAAATTATAAAACATAGAGTTACAATTTGGTAAAATACCACGATTTTTAGTTGTATAATATGGCAAAATGTACCCAAACTCGCGTATACGTATTTTGCCTCGTAATATTTCAGCTATTTGTACACTCAATTTGTTTTACTTAATTTCGTTTGATATGAAATTTCTAAACGTGTGCTTGAATTAAAATTCCCACCATTTTGATATTTCAAATTGAACAAAGTATGATGTTAGAAAACATAGGTATTTTCTACTTTGGAATACATACAAAGTTTCATAATGGTCAGTTGGGAAAAATTATAGGATAAAATTGTATGTAAAATTACTATATTTTCCTTTTATTTTGAGTCATGGAACCATTTTCCGCAGTTTATTTTTTAAAATATAGGACACCCTGTATACCTAAATAATATGTGCCACTTAGTTACTCCTTTACTTTTCAAAGTAAAGGAGGAAGTAAAATGTCTTTGAGGTCCCGAACCCGATAAATTCTTGAGAAAAGACATAAAAGTGAGACGTGGTCATGGGTGGCTCGTAAATTCTCCTTCAAAACACTTTATTGCAAGCTTCGAGATCATTGTTACTAATAAATTTCGTACTCTCCAAGACATTTTACAATTCAAAGTGTAGATAAAGTCTTTGGGAAAATATGTTTACTTACGGGAGGAATTAGTAAATAATGTTTTGTTTTAAAGGTGAAGAATGTCATAGGTAAAGAAACTACGATCCCAACCATACTGAGGAGAACTAATTTACAAAGAATACGTCTAGTTTCATCACCCACTAACAGAAGTGTCCTGGTGCGGAGAAAAACTCCCCCAAAGTGTGGCAAATAATTCCTTGTTTCCCGTGGAGACAATGACGGCATTTAGGTCTTGTTGAGTTGTAAAGTTTAATTACTCACAAGACCTCATCAACTTTACAATGGAGTGTTAAATTACTGTAAAACCTTTGTTTAGTTGTATGTCATTCATGAATTGTTTTACACAAGATATAAACACGAACATATGCTACTATGTTCAATAATGTTCAATTTGGTACATAAATGCGGGAAAAACTTGCTTAAAATCGTACCTAACACATGAGCTAATAATATAAAACTGTAATATTGAAGGAAACATGAAATACCAAGTATTAACACTAATGCTTTTCTGATAATACATTTGACCACTTGGTAAAAATGTGGAGCTGTAAGCAATTAGTTTTGCAGTCAGGAGATAAAATATCAATTTAAAGATAACGTGATTTAATTAACCTATTTTATCGGGAAAAAATTAAAACTAGCATCAGCGTGATTTCACTGGATGCTAAATATGTTGACTTTAGGCCTATTACTCATTGAAAGTGTTAGAAATATGAACACGTTCTTAAGTTATTAGTAGAAAAGATATAATATAAGACATTAAAAATTATTCACATATTTAACAAATTCATACGCAGTATGCTTTCTTAAGCTATCAAAAAATATATTAGGTTAATCCATGTCAAATATCAGCAATCAAGTTATCTGGCATCAGCAGATTTCTCGTTGAACATGATGATACAGGATAGTTTAACTTAACTCTACCTAACTGGAGATATTACGATAAAACCACGTAAGAGTTAAGAGATAATGATCTTGAGAAGTATTTTTATTGATTTTATTTGAGAGGAAAAAGGCATATCCTTAAGTTTTATTTCTACATGTTTACATTCATATGGAGTTGGTCTCAGAAATACTGTAAAATGATAATAGCACATAGTTGAGTAAAAGAATTGTACTAATATGAAATGAGTGTCTTTATCAATAAATAACTATGATACTTTAGGAAACCAATTTTTAAAATATCAGACAGCATAGGGAATACAATTAGATAACTGTTCAAAATATATTCTGTGAAATTGTTTTGATATATGTATGAACATATATATACATATTGAACATATATATATATGTTTCTGAAGTTTTGACTCAAGATAAACAAATAGGTTTGATTTAATACATAATTATTTGCATTTTAAATGTATTCATAAATATGCACACCTTTAAAAAATACGCTATGTGTTAATGAGGCATTTTGCTAACATCTTTAAAACTATTTAGACTACAGAAATTCCTAGTATCCTAGTAAACAAAGAAATAAAAACAGTAATGATGGTTTGTAAAATTAATTTTATCTTGAGTCAAAACTTCAAAAACATCGTTCAATAACAATGTATGTTCTTCAAGAAACAAAATCTATCTTCGTAACACTGATTCGCGTAAGCTTAGTTTAACCTAAGGCAGTGTTTGTTTGCTCGAAGCTAGGAAGGTGATTGCCATCCCAGAACACGTTCTGCAAGCATCGTTAGCTTGGATCAGTAATTGTAAACTCTTAATGAAATGGCACAGAAGATAAAGATTGCTCACAATCAGACAGTAGGACTTTGTTAAGTACAACATTGACAATCACTGAATGAATATTTATCCATCCAGGCTGTGCACATTCTCTAGTACTAGTGTCTTAGGGTAACATAACAGAGGAGTGCCTTCTGAACTGAAAAATGGAAATTCTAATTCTAATTAAGGTGAAAGACAGTTTGCCAGCCATAACATTCAACGAAAGAAATCATAAGAGACAATCCTGAGAAAGAGCACAGAAAACATTAACAATGTTATACAGGGTAAATTTCGGAAGGTGTCAAATACTGATTTTAAACAACCCTTTTAAACAACATTTCATAATTGTGGGACATTTATGAAATGTTTCAAACAAGGAATAGCTTTATAATATTTATTTGCATGAGGATTTACAGAAATTAGAGGTTCAATAGATAAAACCTCCAAACTGCCGTACAAAATTATATGTCATATGCTATACATAATTTTTAAGCTCCTGTAAATACATATATTTTTATGGAATCAGATTGGACAATTTTTATTAGTTTAAAAATGACACACTATGTGGAAAGTTTGATACCTCCGACTAGTCATTCAGTAGAATCCCTTTTTTTGCACTTTTCTGGATACGTATACAGAATATTCCAACGCCATAATAGCAAGAAATGTATTACGTATTTCATAAAATAAATATAACTGTGGTGCAGTTGCCACACATGTTAAGATTGTTATTTAATATTCAAATCACTTGTGTTATGTATTATAGGCTGGTCACGCACATTTGTTTGGAGTACAATCTCAGCATAACTCTATTTTCGAAGTGTGTCTTACGGAGTCATGACTGTCGAAGCAGTGCCTGACCGTATAATAATGTAGAGTATTATACATCGATGTGCCTGACCGGTCATGTTCTTTCGATATAGTGTATTAGATGAACATTATTTTCGGAACAGATATTTTTGAAGCGCCTTTCGGAGCGAGCACTTCAGTGCACCACTTGAATTTACCGTAAGACCAATAATCTCAATAAAAATGCAATGGATCACTTTTTATTAAATTTTCTACGTATTACAGCTGCGATGCAAATCACACAAGGCATAAACAGCTATTTCGAAATAAATATGGTCTAACAGTGGTTTAAAACTCATATTTTGCTCCACAGAGTATAAATGTTGCAACTATTCACCACGCCGCAGGCGAGACAAAGGCCATCCAAATTGGTTTGCATTTTGCACTAACATTCCAGGTGGCTGGGTAGCATTTGAACTATCAACAATGCTGTGGCATTTCTCTAATATTATATGTAAATAATAGGCTGCGGTTAGTAACACATTTTATGTTATATTTTTGTTAGTAAAAAAAAAACATTACTAACCATTAATTTACTAGTTGAGTAAAGTTGAGTAGTTGAGTATATTAGGTTTAGAGCATTGTAGGACTTTTTTATAATTGTATGTAACCATCCACCAGAGATAACAAACATATAATAGTATATAATGATCGGGTTGGAATATCAAGAAACATTTTGTATGATCAAAGTTGAAAAATATTTCGATCATCAATGGCTAAAATTTATTGACAAGAGTTAGTGATGATATTGAAATTAAATACAGCAAACTGTTATAATAATAGTTTTTCGGTCTGGTCATACAGTTTAAAATGCTTAGTAAATAGCAACAGACTATTCTTGAGTATCTTATTCCTACAGATTGTTTTTCCCTAGGACGCTAGGCACGAGCCTGGGATTGTTTTTCGCATTACTTCAGGCTAGACCTAGGGGTTGCGGCATTTTCACTTAGATAAAATCCATTGGTGACTTGGCGGGCATCGAACCCGGGACCTCAGGGACTGAAGTCCCGTGCTCTAACCACTACGCCAGCTCGCTCCCCATTTCTACAGATTAGTACTCTCGTAAAACAAACATTTTTAACTCCCTCTC
This sequence comes from Macrosteles quadrilineatus, assembly GCF_028750875.1. Lineage (NCBI taxonomy): Eukaryota > Metazoa > Arthropoda > Insecta > Hemiptera > Cicadellidae > Macrosteles > Macrosteles quadrilineatus. Next base: position 56,515,628 of record NW_026542601.1, read on the forward strand.
TAATGTATTATTGGTTTTACTCAGAAAAAAATATAATTTTTTATATTTATGACGTTTTTTTTTCTCATTCATAGTGAGTCAAGTACAGAGCAAATGAAATAGAATACGGTAATACAATTATACTGTAGTAGTTTTTTGCGTTGAACCACAAATAAGTTAGTTGCAGATAGAAATAGGGTTGACTTTGATGATATTCGTAAATCAAAATAATAAATGTAATATCTGACATGAGTAATGTCGTAATGAGGAAAAAAGTGCAGCTTAAATCATGCCATAAAGAAGACTCATGTCGGTGCCTTCTGCTTTTGACTTCAGTTGGTTCCCTTATCTTCTTATAATTACATCCTGTTAACACGTTGCCTACCGACCGTCACACTTAGCTGTATGAGGGGCGTTGTGAGAAGTGGTTAAAGGTATCTCAACTTATTATGAAAGAAGTAGCTTTTCTTTAATCTTAGTAGTCAGAAGTAGTGTGAAAAATTAACAAATAAAAATTGTCTTTACAAAGTTTATTTAGTACAGCATTTTAAAATACAAATTGAACTCTCTGGACGCAGTTGTCTATATAAAAGCAATTTCATCAGATAGTCTTTTTATGGTGGTTTGAAAAAAAGTCATCGAAACCAAATTTAAAAAAAATGGAGATGGTTTGTATAGTTGGAGAAATATATATTTATAACTTTTTGATAATTGTTTAGAAAGTCCTAAACCAACTAAATGGCAGCGGTTGTATAACTCTGATGGGATTGTATGCATAATAACTCTCATTTTCTGATAATTTTAAAACTAATTTTTGAGTAAACTGCTGTAAGAAGAAAAGTATCGTTTCTCGGGTATGTATGTAGCACTTATTAAATCATAGTATATATTTTTATCAATTCTTATTATTGATTATCAAAATTAATAAATAACTTTAGATGTTTTGAAAAGAGATTTATTTTGAAAAGTGCTTACTTATTGCAGAGTTATTTTATCTACTATAGGGAATACACAATAAGTTTAAAATTATTAATAAGCTACGTTAATTAAATTAATAGATTTTTTAAAAATAACTATCAATGGATTTCTTAAACAGCATTCAATGGAAATTGAAATACATTTTTGGTTCGAATTTTAGATGTATATTAGCTACGTCAAGCTGAATCTTGAACTAGCAAAACATGAGGAAAGTAATTTTCTTACATGAAAGAAATAAACATTAGAAACATAGTTGTTTGTATAAATCAAAGAAATGATGACGATTCTGCAACTCTGACACTTCACATTCTAACAAATTGGTCGTAAAACACAAACAAAAAAAACTGTGGAACATTGTTTCTGAATGGTGGGGATTGTTATCTCCCTGACTAACGTTCCATCAGGAACAAACGCCATCGTTGTGTTTTCTAAAGGATTGTTCACACTTGCAAACTGATCGCAACTGCCGCTAGAAGGGATGTAAATATGAGGAAATTATCAAAAACCTAAATAACTAACAAAGCATAAAACTGACTGTGGGGGAAAGGTAGTTAAAGATAGGAAAAATAATAAAAGAAATAAATCGAAGGACCAGCCTAAATTAGGCAAAAAAAGAAATTCTAAATGAAGCAATTCAAAATTGATATTGTTGGGATTTGTCAGCTAAATATTTTACATATATAAATTATATACAAGACAAGTTTTAATTTAATATACAATGTTGTTAAATTTTTGAGAGTAAATTTGTCAAACAAAACCTTATATTGAAACTCACCGAGAATGTCAATCATTATTTTTTTCAAGTTCATTGATGGAACCGTCTTGATAGATTCTTAGCTTCTTGAGGTATTAAGTTCAAGTTCATTCCTGTCTTGATGATTAAAACATCACTTTTAAAATGTCTTTCTTTCATGTAGAATTTAACAACGTTCACAATACGGATTGTATAATGTAGTTGAAAGTAAAATGAGTAATATTTGCTTAAATCCCATGAAAAATTGTATGTGGGTTTTAAAATAAAATTGAGAATAAAAATGATGTGTAGTGATTGTACTGAAGATAGAAATACAATGTCGAGTGATGTCCCATTAATTTGCATAATGAACGTATATAAAGTTAGTCACTCCCAGACTAATGCAGTGGCAAGTTATGACGAGGAGAAAACACTTTGTCTAATATCATGTATATTGTACAGTAAGAGAGGACAAAGGCTGCAAGTCGTGGTAATTTGAGGAAGGTCGAGATATGTTCCATCAATTTACATAATGAACGTAGTGTAAAGTTAGTCACTCCCAGACTAATGCAGTGGGTGAGATATGACGAGGGGAAATTACTTCGTTCAATATCATCTCTATTGAAATTTCACGTTACCTGAATTTTCTCACAAAATAAATTAACAACATCGATTTCATTGATATGAATTTTAGTTCGCCCCAACTGGATTTTGAATGTATAAATTCTATTGTTGAACCATTATTTTGAATGTTTGTCGTTACTTTTAAAAGTTTCAAGAAGCTTAAACTAGACGGGCGGATTTATAAATTGCAGTAGCTTTAGGATAAATAGTTTGTCACCAACAGCGAACCTTAACGAAATAATTTATTTTGACCTACGTCTTCCTTAATGGAGTGAATATCAATCACTATCCACTTATATTTTTGTGACCGCAGAGAAAGATAGCACCAGTATTCACTTACAGTTGTACATTTATTTAATACCCATGTCGAAGCCTTTGCTGGCAACAAGAAAGGTTCAAGTTCCTGATTAAAATGAAACACCATTAACAATAAACAACTAAAAAATACTTATCTGTTCAACAGGGGTATGACTTGCCACCCAAATATGAGTGAAGGATAAGTGTGGGATGAGTGGCGCGATCTTGTAGACTTGTTAATGACTATCGACATATTTCTTAGACTCAGCTGTTAATTAATAGCGCAAACAGCTTATGACAACTAAGGGACCTACAGTTTATAGTGGAATCTATAGTATATATATATACACATCCATACATATATATATATATCCATATATCCATATATATACATCCATACATTTCTTGTACATACATTTGAATTTATATATTTTGTATATTAGTGCAAGGGAGATGATATATTGGATAAGGTTCCGTTGTAACAAAGTGTGCTGAGGACCACATTCTCATTATAAGCAAGCCACTTAGTTGGAGTTACGATATTATCAGACAGTGCTTCTGTTCTAGTTACTGCCCTAGATGGTTATCCTACTTTTAATGTCCTTTACCTACGGCCGTTTTTGCGAATTTCCCATATTGTAAGCCTGGATCCGGGACCGATTTCCTTTTTTCGTTTTGAGATATCTAGAGCCCAAAAACACCATCAGTTAATATATACAAATGTTAAGATAAAATTCATGGTATTGGTCAATGTTTTATCTATGCTAATACCATAATAACTTCTTATCCCAAAGCTCGGGTAATACAGTTCCTAGTCAACATTTATCAACTATTTACTAACTTAATTTGTAGGTTTAAATGAAAGGAGGGTAAAATAACTGTCTCTCAATTGTCCTAAACAAAGTCGATAACAACTAGGACAAAGTTCACAGAGACGCCCAAACATTGATGAGTAAACTCTGCCTTAGTATTTGATAAGTTTAGTTTGTGTCTAAGTTTGCAAACTATGTTAACTTATGTTTTACCCATTCACCGTCAGTTCAAGCATATTAATGATTTTATTAAACAGTGATGTTAACTGCGTCTAAAGGTCTAAGTGACAAACCACGTCAAATACCTGTCATAACCACTTACGCACTAACTAAAACTTCGTGTGTTGAAGGATGACCACAAATGTATTGTCGTGCGTTAATTAGTTTCGACTATACAATGGATAAAATTATTTTTATGATAATTACTACGGTATTATGTTTTTTTGCTATATATACTTTTTTAAATAGATTTCCATATTTGGCACCTCATTTCATTAGGATATTAAAGTCTAATTTTGTTTTTTTATGCTTTAAGTAGTCGTTTTTAAAAACTCTTAACACCCGACAAGATATGTAAAACTTCGCAACGAAATGTACTAGGTAAGATAACTCCAATAATAGCACGATTGGTCCATTTATTAATGTTTTTCAGGCATAATAAATTTACAATAGTCAAGATGTTACCAAGATCTTAAAATAAAATTTTTGATATGCCCCATTTATCTAGTTATATTTATGTTACAAATGTTTAAACGATGCAGTGTTTTAGTCTGTTCACAATCATACAAATACATTAAAGTACAAGCATTTTCTATTAAAAATATATACCGATATGTGAACCATGTATTTTTTGTTAAAATAGGGGGCTACTCATCCAAACCGTAAAGCAAGATTAAAATTTTCACCCACATATCTGTGATGTCAGATTATAACTGTCCCTTGATTTAGTGGTTTGCCACAAACTCTGGTTAAATGGCTCACAACAAACTGACCGTTTCGTCCAAATAAACTGTCAAGATTTAGCCTCCATTGCTTATCTTTGTTGAAATATTTATTATTTTATTTGATTATACATGTTACAGTACGAGGAAATGAAAAAGTCTTTATACATTTTAACAATAATTGTTGTATACACTACAAGTTTAATTTTCATAGTTTTAACTTGAAACAAACATTATTATCATTGAGTTTCATACAAAATCACAGTCTATAGAATACAGTCACTTGAAATGCTGAAGTTCGATAAATTCCCTACCATTGCTGGATTATGATAATTCGAACAGTAGAGTATAAGTCTAACACGTTTTATATAATTTCTTCCCATGTTCTGGCATAGGAGTCATCGTTTTTACACAATCAGTCATTATTTCATTACTTTTAAAATATTGAGGTGAAAATAATCGTTAAATATGTTTAGAAATAGTCACGTAAACGGGACTTACGCTCTTTCTTTTGTGTCAAAAAATAGTATCAAATCAGCTTTCGAAATGGCATTAATATCCACAAATAAGATAGGGTAAAATGGTAATTAACTTTTCTAGTCTTTCAACAGGTATTTAAGCAAGTTTTATTGAGGCATACAGCTTACGATAAAATCAGAAGAACCAGGACTATTGAATAACCGATTCGTCCGAGCTATATTGAATATAATGAAATTACCGATCAAATATTTCCAACATTAATGTTTAATCTAGCTAACATAAACACTAATATGCTTACAAGTATTTGAATCAAATACAGTATAAGTACTGTAGTAAAATCAAACGTTGTTAAAACTGATGTAATGTTAGTAGAAACATTACGGTTTAAAATACGTGTAAAACGATTACAATCTATTAAATGTCTAAAGTATAAAGTAAAATGTCTGTCGCCTTGAAAAGTGTTTAAATACAACGATTACAAAGGTAGGACCGAATTCCAGATTAAATTAAAACAGCGTCTTGGCAACACCTCAATGTTTCACGTCGAACACAAAGTCGATATTTCTTTCAATGTTTTTATTCTTACTTTCCCTCTACATGGCATTACATATAATTTTCACAATTGGTTAATTATAGGGCTGAGTGTTTAGTAAGTTAAAAATAATATGATTTTTTAAATGTTTTAGTTGTCTGTCTGTATGTGTTTGAAATCAAACCATTTGTAATTCCAAGCGTGTTTAAGATAAAGCATTGAAAAATGGTAGTATATTTGAGTTTTAAAACTGAAACTTGCCCCAATTTTGAATTTTGAAAAGTACAGTTAAATAAAAGATAATATAGTTTAATTAAGTTAAAATAAAAAATAATATACTTTTGTGCATTGATAACTATAACTATATAGGTTTTAAACAGTGGCGTCATTTCAAGGGGGGGGGGCAAACACCGGGGGGTATGAAATACCCCCCAGCAAAACAAGGGGGTCCGGGGGTCCCCCCCCAGCAAATTGAGCAGTGAGGGGTTTGGGCTTATTTTAATTGTCAAAAGCACTTCAAATAAAAAAAAATTACGAGTAAAATTTATTTAAATTTAGACAGAAAGTTAATGAAACTAAGAATTATTGATAACAGACAGAAACACAATAATTTTATGTTGGTAAGTTAGTCATCTAAGAAACGTGATCAATAGTTCCATGATGTATTAATATTATGTTTGTTATAAGATTCATGACCAATTTCTCTTGTACAACATTTAGCAATGAATACGGTTGATCATAGCCTATAGTATATAACAGTTTATTTTGGTTTTTAAATAAAATACAAGTATTTAAGAACTTAAAAGCAAATCAAATTGTATCACCAATAAAATAAGTTGACACAAAAGTACAAAAGGTTCTATTTAAATATATTAAATTGGTAGTCTACAATGTTCAAAATAAATAACGTAAAATTTATACACATGTATAATTTTAATGCTTGAATAATTCATAAAAGTAAATGACAAAGCAATGCTTGTAAAAAAATCTGAATTTTTATGTATATATATAAACTAGAAGTAAGTGGTTTATCGTACAGCACCAAACAGAAAAAGTAAATGAATAACAAAACTACTAATTTTTGTAAACTCAAAATGTGCTATCCAAGACAATAAAACAATACATAATAATTTTTGTTTCAAATTACTGTACAAGAATATTCAGATATTTGTCTGCTGTGCTTTTTAGGATTTGACAGGAGAAAATATTTGTACAGCTGGTCAGCTGTTGTACTGTTGTAATTGTCACTTCACATTAAATGTTATATTAAAAGTCCACTTCTGTGTAAAAATATGTTACGTTTCTTCACCAATTTATTTGTTATGTGGTAACTGTAGGAAAAATATAATGTGCAACTCGAGTGCAAAGTACAATTGCCTCACTCGAGTGAGTCAATTGCTCACTTTGCTCACTAGTTGCACAAATAACTATTGTTATCAAAATGTTAACAGTTTTTTTACAGTGATTATAATTTTTAATATACAAAAAGAACTATATTAAATATTAATAATATTAGTATGTCTCTTTGATGTTTTCATCTATCCTAAAGGAACCTCTTATATTTATTTTGTAATTCAAATTTGGGAATGGAAGAAAAGTCGAGAATCAAAGACATGCCAATTTGGCTTTTATCTTAGTTGCAGAAGTTTCAATATCATAGTGATTATGGATTTCCGAAAAATGTAATAGGCCTACGGGAATAATACTATAAAAGTTGATGATATTTATAGTAATGTTTAAAAACGTATGAACTCAAAATGAGTGTAATGTTTTGAAAACAACTTTTGTCCTAGTACTGACGTGATTAATTTTATTTCCTATGTTAACTATGTTGTTTCCCGATGACCAATAGCAATCCGGCAAAGCGATTTAATTTAGGGAAAATCCATTTTGGCGCAACCAAAATTATCAGCTTTTCTATAATCTAAATGGAGTTAATCTGATTAAGGAATCACACTGTGTTTTACTTTAATTATAAATATAGAGTATATTATTAAAAAATAATTACTGTATTGTGAGGTTTTAGTTCTACTACATAGTGTTCGACTTAACATCCTATTAATACGCAATTAAAACCTTTCAATCAAGTCATATTGGTTTTAGTGCAAATCATATGTGAACATATTGGTGGAAATAATGAAAGATCAGTTATTAACTTTTCCATGTATTACTTTAATATAAAATCAGTTGTTCGATTATCAAATATTTAGGAAAATGTTTAAAATATATTTGACTGTTTTGTAATTTTAAAACAAATTACATACTATATATTAAACTTTTGGTGAAAAATCATAACTTACCTTCCGACCAATGTTTACTGTTTGCTGTGTTTAAGGATTTTCAAGTGTATTTATAGATTTCACTGTATATATAAAGCTTATTTCCTTTACAGGAGGGAATATTGACGACAAATTGGTATGATTTATGCTATACCTTATCTTGGAAAAGTGATAATTATGTCTGCTATGAACTGTTGAGCATAATATAGCAACAATATAGCTTTTCTCTAATATTCATAAAGAATTACTTAGTTTAAGAGTGTAAAACAATGTTCTAAAAAAAAAGAGTTCACAATCTTTTATCAAACCTATATGATTTTACTTTAAAACATTTTTCCAGCTACAAGTATGGAAAAGAAAACTTGTATAAAATAATAGATACAAATAATACGTATCCAAGCTATCATATATGATTTTAAAGTGGAAGGTATTAGGGAAGTGAAATATTGTTAAAATTTAACAATAACAGAGAATATGCGTTTCTAAATAAGATTACACTGCATACGATTGTTGATAGTTTACTATGGAATATACCAGAATTGTGTTCTAAAGGTTGTAGGTATTTCTATAGATTTAAAGCTAGATTATACATTTGCTGCTTTAAATTTATTTGAATAAATTATATAAACTGCATTACACAAAAGTTGTGTTTGTGTAGTAAAACCGTCCTTGAAATTTTCACTTATATTAATGCTTAAGCCCGTTAAACAAATTTGATAAATAATTAAAAAATATAACTTTCTATGTATAATGCATGGATATGAATGCTAAATGATGAGGTAGTTAATCACTGGTTCCAGTGTTTTTAACCAATCAGAACAATATTGTTTATATTTCAAACTCGCACAGACAGTTTGGTAATTCAATTGATTCAGTTCATTTTTTCCGACTCCATACACGTGTTTCCTCTCAGATCCAATATCATTTTGTAAAAAAACAAAAAAACCGTTGGACAGCTTGTTTAAAAGATATTTATTGTTTTAGTATAGCACTTCTACTTATAGCCATGATGTTTTACGACTGCATTTAAACCATAACCAAATAAAATTCTCATTGTGTACTACAGCTTTTGTTGCTAGTTCATTAATGTAAAAAAATAATAGTGCTGCACCCTCTTCGTAAACCTTACAATTTTTTTAATGCTATTTAATATCAAAAGAACCAACTTGTGCAGTTGAAACAGCTGACAAAATTCTTCAATTCCTTTTAAATATAAATACTCATAAGGTTAACATGGGAAACTCCAGAGTCACTGGGGCGGAGCCCGAAAGGATTTTTGAGATAAGAATAAGGCTATATGTTAATCGGGAATATGACCTATCATCATACCAAATCTCAACCCTGTCGGTTTAGTATTTTCCACGTTAACGAGTCACAAACATACATACGTCCAAACATTCTCACTTATAATATTAGTAGGATTAAAACTTTTTGGCTAAAATTAGGTCCAGTCATATTTTTATTTTTTTGAAATAAATATATTTAAAGTGCATGCTATTCGTAAAAAATTAAGGACTCTAATGTTAATTTAGGAAAAACCTATTATTTATATCAAGATACACACTCCCATTACAAGTAGTAAACTTTATTTTCATACACATTAACACAAATGGAACGTGTCATTAAATATATTCTTGACATTTACATTCATCCCCCCCGACATTGGAAGCCTAATAATATATATACAGGAAATGAATATACCAGTCCTGAACACCTCTTGGAAGACAAATCTTCTTCATTTAAAATTACCTTAGGTAAAATAAGTTTACATATTTTAACATGTTATGGTTTTTTTTTTACTTATAACTTTAATATTCCTTTTCTATGAGGCACTTTAACTCAAGGACATACAGTTATTTCGCTAAGAGTGAGTTGTAAGCCCAATGAATGACTCCATCAATTGGCTAACAGGTACTTTTTTGCACTTGGCTACATTTTTTACAAACTATTTACACAATATTACACCTTTCATTGACATAGTATTAATTTTTTTATGTTTTAAATGATGTTTTAAAAATGATAATGGATGGAAAAAATAGCTATGGCTGTACAATGTAAAACGTTTCACCATGTTAATATATAGTATAGATGAGCGTAGTAATTGGTTAATGGGCATTGTAAGATTAGTTACGTAATTTAAGATTCAATATTTATGCTCATGGACACTGAAGCCTAAACATAAGACCAACTAAATAGTAAGTAGTAGTAGTAGTGGTTGTTATTCATTGGTTTATCTTTAAACTTTATTGTCGATAAATCAATAAAGGTTGGGGGATAAGTGGATAATAAGTGTTACATAGGCTATTAATATTTAAAATGTATTAATAAAATAAATGCTTTACCATTAATAAGGTATTTCATGCTGATCAAATTAGGGAGCATGTAAGTCATTATATCCCATGAATTGAATAGCTATTAGTATTGGAGTTTAACGGAAATAAAGTTTGAGTCTATTAAAAAAGTTTCTCTCAAATGAAAATTCAGAGATTATTGAAACATGTTACTAAACAGAGGTATATGGTAATAAAATAATGAAAGGATGGTAATGTAAGAAAGAATACTAAATGAACCTTAACTAACTACCTTTGATTAATATATAAGCCCTATGATTAAGTTGACCAATTTTATCAGTGCCATGCTTTGATGTATATTCTATAAGATAAATACACGTAGCAGAGAAAAAAGCTCTCGTCAAGTTTTGCCCAATAAATATCTACTGTACCAGAAGGATGTACATTTTGCGAAGGGGTAAACGTCGCTTGATGAGTAAAGGACCGCAAGGACAGATTGCTTCTAAATAATTCAGCAGCTTCTGGTAGAAGTGATAACATCAGGTGAGGTTTCACATCGGACTCATTTCACTACATGGGGTGACCGTGGTTAAAAATAAACATCACCTTAAACTGTTAAAAGTTCCCAATCAAAATTAACATTTATCACATTTATCACTTTCAAAGAAAAGGTGCCTTTCTCACTTAATTTTTCAAAAATATACCTTCAGTAAGTATTGCCGTAATAATAATAATAATCCATTCCATCCAATCGGTTAAAGATAACCATATATTCAAATATTAATTATCTATATATTTAATTGGATATTAATTGGTATTGTTTTTCTTTGTAACATCTAATTTGAGAAAACGGCTGGGCGTAGAAGCTTGCTAGAGGTATCTAAAGAAAGGTCTTGGTCTGTAGATGCGCCATCAAAGAGGAACGAGGTCAATTCACTTGGGGACCCAGCGGCCATTAAAAGTCCCTTAACGTGTTATACTTAAGGAGGAAAAATTGATTTTTTTTTCTATACTAATTTTTAGATAATGGCTGGGTGTAGAAACTTGGTAGGGAATTATTTAAGTTTCTTTAAGTTGTTTAATAAAATAATCGATGTAGCAAAACTAAGTACAATAACTTCTCGATATTTTTACTACAATAATTTTCTTAGATACACCTCTATTAAATACAAAACCTTGAACTAATAGCCTCATTATAGCCTGGTGTATGAATTCCAACTGTTATTTCATGGGTAAAATGAAATACAACTTTTTTTAAAGCCGGGCAATACCATTTCTTGGTAAACGTTATGATAATCGGATCTGTGGTGTTTACTTAAACTCACAGATTCCGACATGTTTTAAAGGTCCAGGGAACATCAGTATAGGCCATCATATTTCTACCATAAACACATACTTGAAAATGATTTCAAAAATACAGAGAGATTACGTAAAACTATGTGTTAAAGTAGCCATTATTTCTTTATTTAGTGTTTTGCCTTCAAGCAATATTTTACCCAAGCAAAACACACAAAAAGTAACAGAATTATTATTTGTGACTGCAAATGATTATTTAATTATGTCGATTTTTTTCTTGGTCGTATTTCACGATGTATGGTGGGTTTTATTGATCATAGTCATTTAATATGAACTATTTTGTTACAGGATAAGTTTTGTATCCCTTAAGGATATTTACCTACTTAACTTTGCCAAACTTTCGCCCCTTGATAACTCTCGAGGAGGTGAGGACGCTAACTTTGGTGATTATTACTAATATTGAGGCTGAAACTTGCTTAGAAATTTATACACAATAACTGTGACATCGATAAAAATATTTTATCTACAATGTTTTTAAATTTTTAACAACACGAAAGGATCTGCTCTGTGCTTTCTTAGTCACCACGTTACATTTTTTCACTGTTATCATAAGTGTGTGTTAGTGAGTTATGATAAAAAATCTCGTTCAATGTTAAAAACACATAATTCCTTATCACATTAAATTGGATTAAAAGGTAAAGAATATTTTTATTTTTATATTCAAGATCTATTTTTAAAGTTATTTAGTGTTATATTTATTTAAATTCACACTACACCATTTAAGGCGTACCTATTAAATTTATTAGATTTATTTTAAAGACGAGGATCCTTTTAAACATTATATAGATTCGTAAACAGTGGCTTATAAAAAAGCTAAACAAATATTATTTAACCATGCAAGATAAAATTGCTGAATCAGTTAAGGAGGGGTAGTAGTAGAAGAAAGGGTTGTTTGGTTGGGTGTGAGCCCCATCTCTTCGCATTGGTAAATATGGATAACCCATTTGTCACATCGACAAAATATATGGCTCGATACAACCCCTACATAAATTTGGTTTGAATCTTTCGATGAATTTACCAACTATATCAAACATCTAAACAACGCCAGTATACAATTTACTTGCACAAATAGAAAATGTAATATTAAAGAGAAACATGTAATCAATATTATTGTGCACAGCTTATTCCATAATAATCTAATAGTTCTTGTCCAACACATATGAAAGCACTACGCAGGTTACCGTAACTGCAGTAGTAAAATTACAATCCCAGTTTGAAAAGGAAGCGCCCTTTTATAAATCTCGTATAAAAAATAAACGGTATCAGCAAACTGACACACGCTTTCTCCCATAAGCATGTAAACAACCTTAACATGGGTAAGCGGTGGGGGTAACTATGATACTCACAAGATCACAAAAGGTGCAATAACTTTTGAGCCGTAATTGTTACAGCAATGGGGGGTTGCATTTTGTTGTTGTTTAGAATTATAAGGACCATAACACATTAATTAATCAAAACCTGCTTTTCCTAAAATCCGATATTTTGTTATTTTATGGGATTTTAATGGAAAATAGCATAAGTTACAATAACCTTTGGACCGTACTCTTTGCGGAAATGGGATCTGTACCATCTTGTTCAAAATGTCGAGGAACATAACATACTAATTTTAATGACAACCAGCCTTTTTTCTAAAATCCAATTTTTCATTTTATGAGGGTTTTATGGGAAAATAACATAAATTACAATAACTTTGAACCGTAATTTGAACGGAAATGGAATTCGTACCATTTTGTTCAGAATTTAAATGACTATATAACATAATAAATCTTAATCAATATCGTTGAGGCTGTTTTCGATAAAATCCCATTTCTCGTTATTTTATGGATTTTTATCAGAAAATCACCATTACAAATAAAAACTTTGAGAAAATTAAAAGATTGTCTGGATATATAATGGATTAGTACCTACACGTACGCACCAAATTTCATCAAAGTTGGACTGTAGCTCTGCACACATCCACACACCAACACACACACACAACATACAGGCATCACTTCGAAAACCATTTTTTTTTTGTTCAGGGGGACCCAAAACGGATATTTTCACTCAAAACTCAAACTCGAAAATTTTGACGTAAACAATACTTTCTACATATACTATAGAAGGGGAAAGTAAAAAAGTCGTGTAAAATAGTTTGGTCTCATTGACATGATTATATTATTAGAACATAATAGTGAATCATTAAAATTTCCATAAAGATCAATGCTTTTAGCATACGATAGGTTTTTCAGTGGCAACTTCGCTAAAAAAACCCTAAATCACAGTTACTCTAATCAAAGTTTTAAAATATTTGAATCTATTAAAATCTTCCCTAAGCTAGGTACCAGATTCTGGCAATTGCCTTCTGCAATCTGGCAATACCACATACACGACAGAACTCATTGGTAGTCGGCAATGATTGATCCACGTTCATTTGAATTCTGCATTTTAATGAATGGAAATGCTAACCTTCGTTGACACATACATATTTATGATTTAATTTCAAAATTCCGCTTCAAGGCTAGCATTATTTCAGTAGTCCATGATAACTAAAGTAGCTTTAACGGGTTATTTCTTAGAGTGATATAATGTCCATTAAATAGATATCTTAAGACATACACTACCCATTTTACAAACCATAGCTGTTGAGCAAGACTTTACTTTTATTTAAAGAATTGCACGAAGATGTCTGTGTAGTTCATAGAGGATTGTGGAAGTTCAAAAAAGCAATATATACACCTACTAATAATCTACTTTCAATTTGATATCGGTGTAGATTATTTAAAAAAATCTATTTATTACAAAAAGAAACCAATAGGTTCAAATATTCCATTTTTGAACTTAATGACCATTAGATTATAAATAACTTATCAGAATATAGCTAAAAAACAAGATCACGTGGTTTTTGTGGAACAGTTGTCTAAACATAGGGTAGTTCTATTCACTTGAGAGTCATATTCTTTTTTTGTTTTAAAGATATACCTACTCGTCAAGGTACCTCCGAAGTACCAGGTCTCAGTTATTACGTAGTTGTAAAGCTTTGATGATCGGAGGACTGGAAACTTGAAAATCTAGAACAGAAGTACCGTGTGTTAATTACCCACCAGCCATGCTCATATTTACAGAATCAAACTCAAATAACATGGCCAAACACATGCTCAATGTCAAAGTTATTGACTATTGCATTCCATAAAAAAAACAATCTAATTTCATCCTGAAAATTTGAATATTTACTTAATAACTTTGAAAAATTTAAAGCACGTGAACTGCTTAAATATTTCCTTAATGTATCGTCAAAATAATGATTTGATTTGTCTAAGGATCATAAAAAAATATGTCGTACGTCTCCAAGTAGACGCTACCTTACAATAACTAATGAAGTTTTCAAAACAATGGGCAATTGTTAAGCTATTTTCTAATATTGCAGTACTTGTGTGTCATGGCAAGTTTTGGTGACGGATTTATGTGAAAATACAATTGATGTGATAGGTATTTACTGAGGCTGTAATCTAATTAATAATGTTTTTTGTGAACCACGATGGAACAGAAACATAGATGTTTCATCACTTAATGTTTTCGATGGATTGATTTTGGTTCGAGTTTATACTTTCTGTGTGTTTGGGAAGCATAAAATTGCTTTTACAAATGTATCAGAAAACGTAAAATTAAATTCTAAACTCGCCACATCCCTGGAATCAGAGACTCAAATCAAAACGCTGATGAAGAAGGCGAGTATGACAAAGCCAATACCTTTTCCACAGTTAAAAAAAAACTTATCCAAGATTTACAACGGACATTACCAAAACCAATCACGTAGGAGCAGGATTCAAGACACCTAACAATTGAATAATAACTGAGAAAGGGAATATTTATTATAACAATAGCCGATAATAAAAGTACAGTATTTAAAGGGTTTGAGTAAAAAAAAAGATTCGTTACGAGGACGTTAGTTGATCACTACGATAAAATTGAACTAAAAGATCACCAAAAAATGTACATTGTCAGACTCATTTTCTTTTAAAAGCGATATTGTGGACAACACAAAAATACCCAATTTAAATTTAATTAAGTTAAAAAAAAAACGACCGGGATTCCTTGAAAGTCAATACATTATTCACAACTGCTTGTTGTGAATAATGTATTGATGTGTGAATCTATATATGACATTTGGGAACATAATGTATACATCAATATGCATTATATAGAGATTTATAATAATAACGAGGTAAAGCGGGGATTGAATTCATTCTGAATAAACAGATTGATGAATGCCAATGTTCGATGTCAAATACATCAATAACTCATCAGTGAAACAGTCAGTCTCACAAATCCTCATTAACAGTCAACGGGTTATATTATTTTCCACACATATACAAAGCAATCTTTTAGGTAATATTTGTTTTTATCATTTCATTAATTTGTATTGTATTGGGTTATATGTTAGGTTATGAATACTAATGCAACTTACGTTCCTGAAAGGTCTGTGTCTGTTTCCGTAGTCTTAAGGTGACAATTTGGGAAGTAAATAATGATCAGTACGAACTTATTTTAGTTCTTTTTTCCTCAAACTGCTTGTTGTGAATAATGTATTGTTGTTTAAATTATATATTTCTAAAGACAAAACCCGTAAGTTTATCATTTGGAGATACTTTTGAGGTATTCAGAATTTAGTCAGATTTTTATGATACAACTGAATAAGTTTTCAACTTTGATTTAATTTTTAATAGAAAAAAGTTAAAATAGCATTAGGCACAAAACAATAGCTTACAAAGACTAACTTAACTTATAACTTTTCTCAACTTGTTGCAGTTAATATAAACATATTATGGTACTGGTAATAGTTTTAAATACTGAATACCATAAAATAGTTTGCCTATTCGCAAACATCTGTCATTTAATAATATTATAACAACATTTACAACAAAAATTATTTATTTCATCAAGTATTATTTCATCAAAATGGTTAACCCATATATAAAATAAAGCTACCTGCACAAACTAACTATTTGTAAAATATTCGCTTCAACATTTTTATATTTATATAAATTTGAAATAAAAACTTCACCAGTATTATAAGAATTTTTAATTTCATGATGCCCTTATGTTGGTATCATCAGACACATTACAAAAGTTTTGAGATTGCAGGTGAAAGGCCTCATGAAATTAAAAAATGTTTCAACAATTAATTGGTGAAGTTTTTATTTCAAATTTATATTCATTTCAATATTACCAGTTCTTTTTGAAGATTTTTATTTGTTGATTGAAGCGTTTGTTAGTCAGTAGTTTATGGAAATTATAATTTTTTTATTGGCAATGGAAAAAAATTGATCTTTAAGAACTACGAGTAGAAATTTTCGAGGACATTTTTTCTGAAATCTCATCTTGTTCTTCATCATTGTAATAATCCGTGATCGAGCACACTCGTTTTAGAATCATCCAGAAAATATATAAATAGAATAGTAAAATATTAAGATATACTAAGATATGGAATAACACCAGGACGAACCAAACATCTTAGATTTGTTACTGATAAATATATATACTGTTTTTCCATTTACCAACTAAAGAACTCGTGGTAGAGGATGTATAATCTGAATTGAATAGTGTGTTAAGTAGGCTACCCCTCTTTTATGTAATATAGTAAGGCAAACTATTCTGAGGAGCTCAAAAGGAAGACCTATATTTAATCATGCGGTAGCTTCTAATCTGCGATATGAGAACTAGTTTTAGTAGATAATTTTTTTTACTTTCCAGACATACCATGTACAATGGGTAGTGATAATCAGTCTCTAGATGGAACACAAATATGCCCTCAGAATGTTTTTGCATTGAATTCAAATGTACCATTCAATTGAGATTATTATTTTTTTTATTGAATCAGCTTATTTTAATAAAAACTAGTTGCGGTATATTACAAGTTTTTGAACCATGTTACAAATGTGTGTAGTGCGATCATTTTATTTACTTGATATTAGAAAGAATAATATTAATAGGCTGTTACATTATACTGGATTTTTGCTACAGGTTTACTCAGAATTACTAAATAATGTTCTTAAGCAGAAGTCGTTATAGTAGAGGATAAATTACATCATTATTTACCGCTCCACTGAATGTTGGGAAGCTTGACAGGCGTCCTAATTGTCTAAGAATATAAAGCATCCCAAATCCATCGTCTGTAACCAAGACTATTTATTTACAAATAAAGAGCTTATTTGTAATATTTAGTGTATTTGTATTACGATTTACTGTTTACATTTAACCACCCATTAAAAATGTACATGTTTTGATTTATTCTTTGAAATATTTTACTCACATGAGGTCTCACACACACACACACACGCACACACACACATGGATCAGATGGAGGTAAAAAACATGTATTTTTTGTGCTCTGGCATCACTTTGGTAATACGTCCACGTGTCGGAATTTCCACTGGACAAAATCCAAGGTTCTGATGGTGATACGCAATCGTAATGATAAATCAGATAAAGATTTATTGTCTTCTAGATTCACATGAAAACACTAAAGAACCAAATAACCTCTCCGGATAATATCTGATGATTCCAAGTTAGCCGGATTTTTTTAGAAATAAGAAATTTCTTATTTGGCATCTTAACTACATAATATTCTGTCTGCAAACCTGCAGACTAAGCCGAATTCCATTTTACTGATTGGATTTTCATTTAAATCTATTTAAATAGCATTAGGTTTGACAAGTACCTAGGTATTCTGCTACAGGGAGTAAATTAAAGTGTGTTTTTACTAAAATAATAAAAACTTAGTATAAAATAAATACATTTTTCAAATTTGATCAAAATACATCCATAAACAAGCAAACTACAAAATAAGAAAAACATGGGAATTTTCAATTAACAACTTATTGAATTTTCGCTGTAACCAATACCAGTAAAAACACTTTCATATACTAAATTATTAGTTTTTTTTAGTTCTTTAAAAATGATTACAGTAAATAGAAAATGGGAAATTTATGTTTGAGTTTTGAAAACGAGAAGAACCAATGTTTACTCCCTAACCCCCCCCCCCCCCTTAAACCTTCCATAATATCCAGATAACATAGTCCATTCATATTGGTTTGCAAAATCATTCAAGTTCATCCCGCTCTACATTTTAAAGCCAAATTTTATAAATATCGGACAAAGATTACTCAATTTATCGCGTTCACGAACGTATACTGTATATATTCGTATATAAATAACAAATAAAAAATAGTGTTTTTGCCCTCTAGGAATATCAAAATAAAAAAAAATATTGGTCCCGCGTATAGATCTTACGGTACGACCTATGGTAATAGCTACTTCCCTATAGGGAAATTCGCTTGAACAAAAATAAAACTGCCGGATAAAAAACAGGTAGGCCTACTAGTTGAATTTTCCGATATAAAATTATAAATGTAAATAAACAAATCCGACTGGTTATTTTGTGAGTTTCTCAAGATATTTGCTAAAATTAAAAATCTAAATCCATTTTGCACATCTCTGCACACACATACGCGTGTTTCAATGCTCAATAGGTAGAAATAAAGCTTAAAAAAACAAAAAAAAACTTTACCGGAAAAAATTCAACAATATAATAATATTGTTAATTAACATTGTTATTCAGTTCTAGATTCTTTACAACAAAGGTGGGAGTAGTGATATTCCAATCGTCTATTATGAAGTTTGTGATGTTGTTGAATTCTGATCTATCGATCCTGTCTAGTGGGTCAACTTTGAGATAGTTTAAATTTGTCCATGAAAGAGGAATTAAATGAAAAATGGCTGGTGATTGATGGTCTCTGGAATCACAAGGAATGATAGTGTCAATGATTATTGTTTTTCCTTGGGAAACAGAACAGTCACAAGGTAATCTAATCTCTAGAGTTCCGGTTCTCATTTTAGGTATGGTTTTAATGTTGGGTTTGTTCAAACAAATGACTGTTAAGTCACTTTTTATGTTGGTGACTAGAAAAGTGTTAACTGATTTTTCTTTTACAATCACGTGATTAGGTGAATCATAGCAATGAAATTCACAGTGACTTTTTAGGTCTGAAATGTCTGTACCATTTAATAAATAAAGTGCACACATTGATGACTTGGAATACTGTAAATTGTGTCTTGGGATCAAGCAAAGGTTAGAATTGCGTTCATTGCAGTATTCATTATTTTCGGTCTCTACAATGTAAGTTGAAGTGTTCGTTTTAATGACTACAATTTTAGTCTCCGTAAGTTGGCATATTTTGTCTTCCCACATTAGAGGAATGGGGTTATAGGTGTATGATTTGTATTGCAAATTACTTTTTTGCAAGGGAATTTTGATTTGTAAAATTATATTTTCGTTTTCATAGTGACATTTGCAAATAGGAATACTGTAATAGGATTCAAGTTTCGTTAACGGAATGGCAGTGGTTAGATTTTGTTGACTCAATTTGATTTGAAGCCTAGCTAAATCTTGCTTCAAAGTCGGGGGTGGTAAAATCGATTCGGGGATTTTGTTATTTTGGCAGTCTTGTTCTATTTTATAAAGTTGGTTATAATACAAAGTTAGGTAAATGTATAGCCAAGTTTCTTGTGTGTACTTAGCTAGTTTTAAATCAAAATGTTCAGAAGTTTCATTTAAGTTTGATTTTATATTTCTGTCATAATTTTGAAATGTTTCATGGAGTGTTGTTAGTACTTTGTTGATATTTGAAGAGAAATTGTTTAATTTGGTTTCGGCTATAGTAAAGTCTCTGTGTTCATCTTTCACAAAATCTAACAGAGAATTTAGTTTATCGTCAACTTGTACTTCATTTTCCGCAAGATCATGAAGATTTGTCATGGTAGCTACATTACAACACCATTCTAAACCTCTTCCGATAAATTCAATGGAACGTTTAATTCGTTGTTGAGGTAGTTCTTTATTTAACTGAATGTTCGGGTCAAAATTTACTTGATCAATTGAGAGCATGTCATGAATAAAGGTTTGAATTTCTGCTAGTGTTTGTTTGAATTTGCAGTTTTGAAGTTCGGTTTGAATTAAGCTATTGCAATTATGGGGACGGGGTGTTTGATGAGATTTAGGGATCGATTGGGTTATTTTAGTCCGATAATTGATTTGGTAAAACAAAGGCGCGACAGAATGATAAGGAGTTACGATTGACGAGACCTCGTTAAATGTTACGCCGGTCACGATATGCGTTGGAATTTCCGCGCCAGCTGATAGAGTAGGTTGCCATATGAGAAGGATAGTGGCGAGCAGAGCTGGAACGGCGACATGGGCAGCATCACGGCGTCTGGGTTGAATGGACGGCTGACTATGCGATGACGATGAAGTCATGTCGTGTTGCGGTGACCTTGTACTTGCTGGTGGCTTCAGGGACTCTTTTACTGCTGAAACTTACTTAACAGTGGAGTTAGTACATGTTTTAATAGATTTATTCACAAATGTTGGTACTTGGTAACATACAATTTTAATTGATTCATATGCTTTCCCTACTAAGATCTACTTATTGTAATGAATATTTAGTTTGTTTGAAATGTATGTTACATGGAACTTAAAATATGACACTTGAATGATACTTGATGTTGTTAGACACATAAATACTATGTTCAAAATGGTATACACAATTACTTTATGACGACACTTTGTTATAGGAGTTTTGAACATAAATGTTTTATTTTAATTATTTATGAATTCTTGCGTGAAAGTCCTTTCTTTCCTTAATAATCTAGAGAGTTGTAAAGAAAATTTTTTGAGTGAATAATTAAGGGTGATCAATCCTTAATTACTTCTCGTTGAGTGGAGTTTGTCCTTGGGCTGTACACCAAACCAACTTGTATGTCACTGAATGTCATTAATTATCATTCATCTTACGCGCACTAGTAAAATCACTAAGTGTCCAACGTGTAAGTAAGTTGCTCGTTACAAGAACTAAAAATACAGTTACAATGCTAAACTTGATTACGATTGTCTGTGTGTGTCTGCGTGGCCACGCGATATTTTTGTATTAAAAGTCGACTTAACACTTGAGTTTTGTGTAGCTACACATTATTTACATAATATTTACACGAGTTTGCGGGAGTGCGTGTGCTTCGGGAATAGACGTACTAATTGTTTCTTAGAATACACATTGCTTACGTATGACTAACTAAACCTAAGTGAATACTAGGTAAGGTCAAAGCATATGAATCATATATGTATTGGTTAATTATTTTGTGTAGCAATAAATCAAAATCAGTTAAATAGCTAACTTGTGAAATATATTTATGAATTATTGTATGTTACCGAAATTATCTTATAAAATAAACATAGTATCTATTGACCTAACGTAACTAAATATTTTTATTTTACAAGTCTTGTTTGAAAAACTTTCATTCGGGAGACATGAATTACTTCTTTGACAAGTTTTCCATTTTTTAAGATTTCCACTAGGTATGAGACTGGTGTAACTTGTTTTAATACAGTATAAGGACCTTTGTAGCGGTAAGAAAATTTGGTTTGATTTTCCCTCAAATTTTTAGGGTACCATATGAGAACTTGGTCTCCTGGGTGTAAGATTAAGTCTCTCCTATTCCTATCGTAATACATTTTTTGTTTCTTTTGTTCACTAGCTATGATAGAAGGTATTGTGTCCCTGATTTCATTTACAATTCTTAAGTTTTCTAACAGATCTTTTTCTACATTTGGATTTACAAACAAAGTATCACTTGGAAAACTTGGCTCAAAGCCTAAAAATAAGTACGAAGGCTTGTACTTGGTTGTCTGGTGTTTACTGTTATTGTAAGCAAAAAGTACATAGTCAATGTATTGTGACCATGCGTTTGGTTTTTCAGCTACATAATGAGAAATCATATTTATCAACGTGTTATTAAAGTTTTCTACTTGTCCATTAACTTGTGGTGTGAAAGCACTACTTAGAATTTGGCATGTACCTATTGCTGTGGTTAAGTCACGAATCAAATTGTTGTTAAATTCAGTACCTCTATCTGATTGTATAATAGAAGGTGTTCCATAAGTACAAATTAGTTTTAAGAGACATTTTACGATTGATTTACCATCTGCAACTACAAGTGGGAAAGCAAATGCAAATCGACTACAGGCATCAGTTACTGTTAAAATGTATTTATATCTATTGCTAGGATTTAATGGACCAATTATGTCAAGTTGGATTCGTTCAAATATTTTGTTAGTGGGAGGGATAGGATTAAGGAAGCCATACTTCTTCTTCGGAGAGTTCTTTCTTTTCTGACAACTTTCGCAGGTTTTCACGTAGTTTTCGACATCTGTTGACATACCAATCCAATGATATCTTTCTTTGATTTTTCCGAGAGTCTTGAATGTACTTAGATGTCCTCCTGATAACGGTGAATTGTGGTACTCCTGAAGGATGTTGTTGACGAGTTTTCGTGGTATTGCTATAACATGTCTGTGAGGATCAGAATCGTTGTACATTCGGTAGAGTACACCATTCTCCGTCTTGTAATACGTGGCCATTTTCCTGTACTTTTGTTCCACAAGATCAGGATTTTCCAAAGCAAGTAAGATGCATTTTAGGTCATCGTCCTGAGCTTGCAATTTCTTCAAGTCCACGAGATGAAGGGCATTTACTGAAGTAAGGTTGAAAGTGAAATCCTCTTCTATAGTCTTGTCAACCGGATTTCTGCTTAAGAAGTCAGGCAAGACTAAGGATTTACCTGCCTTGTGAGTAATTTCCAGGTCGTAGTCACATATTAAATTCGAGAGTCTGGTGAGTCTAGATGAAGCTCCTTTAAATGATTTATAATATTGCAATGCAGAATGATCAGTGAAAACCTTTACTTTTCTTCCAAATAAAAATTCTCTCCATTTTACCAATGCATAGACTAAGGATAAGAATTCTTTTTCTGAAACGCTGTAGTTAACTTCATTTGGTTTTAGTTTTCTACTTAAATACTGAATAGGATGTTCTGTAGATGTTTCTGGATCATACTGGGTCATTACTGCTCCTATAGCATAATTTGATGCGTCTGTGTACACTCTGGTCTCTCTGTGTTCTACGAAGTGGCTGAGAAGTGGCGGTGAGGTGAGAATCGTCTTGAGTTCCTGGAATGAAGTCTCACAGTCGTTTGTCCATTGAAACTTCTTCGTTGCGTTGAATTCCTTTATGAGTGTTGTTAAGGGCATGGCTATTTTTGCAAAGTTTTTAACAAATCTACGGAAGTAATTTGCAGCTCCAAGAAACGATCTTACTTGTTTAATGGTAGTTGGGGTTTTAAATTTAATTATGGATTCTATATTTGTTTTTAATGGCAAACAGCCTTTAGAACTTACTTCATGTCCAAGTATGTTTATTTTATCGTACATGAATTGACACTTTTTGAGTTTAGCTTTAGGTTAACATTGTTTAGCTCTTGTAAAATAATTTCTATGTTTTCCAACTGTTCGTCAAATGTTTTTCCTAACACGGTGATGTCATCAATGAATGGTATGCATCTGCTATACAAATGTTTTGATAAAATTCTAGTTATGGCTCTTTGGAAAGCTACTGTAGCAATGGATAGCCCTTGTGGCATTCTTCTAAACTGATACTTTCCCGTTTGTGTGATAACGGTTAAATATTTTCTGTCTTCTGGGGCTATCTCTAACTGAAAGAAAGCGTTTTTCAAATCTAAGTGGGTAAAATAAGTCATTTCAGATAAACAAGACAAGACCAAATCTACTGAGACTATGGGGAAATTTTGTTGTTCTAAACATTTGTTAACTGATCTCAAATCAGATATTACACGCGATGAGCTGTCAGAGTTGGTTATTACGAACATTGGGCTGGCGAACTCTGTGTATTCGGGCGATTCTTCGAGTATACCTGCCTTTGTTAGTTTTTCGATTTCTTCTTGAAGGATTTTGCGTTCTTTTAGGCTTTGCCTATAAGGAGGATGATATACTGGTTTAGCATCTGATTTTAGGTTAAGTTTAACTGGTGGTAGTTTAGCTGGACCTAAATCTTCTGTCTTGTTAGTAAACATGTGGCTAAATTTAAATAATATTGCTGCTAACTTATTATGCTGATTGACTGTCAATTTTGGATTTATGTCAAGTGGGTTGCCATTTCTGTCAAGTGCAATTGTTTTAGAAGGATGAAGTGGTTTTATTTTAGGTGGATGTGTGCATGTTCTTGTTTTTACTTCGGCATTTGGTTTTAAATAACCTAATATTACGTTTTGTTTTAACCATTTTGGAGATTTACTTGCATTGTAAGCGTAAATAAACTTTTGTGAATTTTCGTTTTCTGATGAGATATAAAAGTGGAGGTTCTTTTTGTCTCGGTAATTTAAATCTATATCAAGTTCATATTGATGATGTTCTGGCAAGATTTCCATTAATTTGTAGTGTTGTTGGGGAGCAATAACTGTGTCCGTAGGAACTTTAATTTCAATCATGTCATTACTAGACTCCGCTATAGTTGTTAGAACAAACGGTTTTAAATTAAGTAACCAAGATTTGTCCATTGTGATGCAATGAACTTTATCTTTATTCGTTAGTCTGATTTCCTGTTTCTTAAAATCCAATTCCATGCAGTTTTGGAATAAAAACCAATTTCCCAAGATTACGTCAGTTGCCAAATCTTCAATTACGTAAAAGTCGGTTGGATACACAGAGCCATTAATTGTTATTGGTAGTAAAAGTTTTCCTAATACTTTGACTGGTTGGTCGTTAGCAGCTACAATTAAGGGTAAGTTATCTGTTTGAAAGGATAGGTTATTTACAATTGATGATTTTATCAGGCAATAGTTGCAACCAGTATCTAAGGTAGCTGAATAAGTCTGTCCATTTTCCGGTATATCAATATTTAGTGTCAATGTAGGGAATGTTTTTGTTTGCTTAACATTAAAAATTAAGTCATAAATATCTGATAGTGTGCATTTAGATTGTCTTTTATCACATTTAATTAGGGTTCTCAAATTTAGGTGTTTAGAACTTTGTTGGAAAACTTCTTTGTCGATTTGATTCTGGAGGGTTGTTGCTTCACTAGCTGTTAAACAAACTCCTGCAGTTGATGAATCCACGTGTCTATCCGTAGAGGTTCCTGGAAGTGATGTACTCGTACTGACGCTGTTGTTGTCATCCGACGTTGAAGGTCGTGAAGAGTTAACAGATGTACGTGCCACATCTTGAGTCTTGGGCTGATCAGCTGTGCGGTGCTGTGACGTCAGTTGCTGAGTCGGTGTTCCTAGGCAGCAGTGGGTCGACGCTTGTGACGTAGGCGTTTGTTGTGGTGCGTTATCTTCTCCATCAGCTGGCTGCAAGATCGTCTTAGGTTCAGCCGTAGTTGTAGGAATGATGTTGGTCTGGTTCTCTAGTTGTGTTTGTTGAATATTTCTTGATGTTATTGTGGTTCTTGGAGGAAGTGATTTAGTTATTGGGGTTACTTTAACTTTATGTTTTACACGAAACGAATCCTCAATTGTTGGAAAGTTGTATTGGTATTGAGGGCTTAATGGTGAAAATATATTACATTTTGAATTATTGGATGCTTCTAAGATTGATGATTTGTTGAAATGTGGGAAACGTTTAGTTGTGTTCCAGAAATATCTCGTGTGTGTTTGTTTATTTTGGGAAGCCAAATATCGATTTTGTGGTAGTTGACCTCCCAGCTTTAGAAGTTTTTTGGAAACTGTTCCCTTTTAGCAGGACGCCTAAAGCACTGGTCAATGGTGTGGTTATTTCTTTTGCAATATGCACAAAATTTGGAAGGTGTATTTGAGTATTTTGGATTCTTACGGTTAGCTCTAGCATTGTACCAACAATTTTCTGTGGCGTGATTGTTTTTGTTACATATGTGACAAAAGAGTGGAGTGTTTTGTGATCGGTGTGGTGATCTATAATCTAGTCTGGTTCTTGGGATATGTTGTCTGTTGGAGTGATGTGAATTGTGAGGTGAAGAGCTTCTCGATAAATTTTGTGAGTTTCGAGAAGTGCTTCTGGGCCTATATTTTTCAGCTGACCTATATCTGGGATGAGGGGAAATGTCTCTTCTTTGTGTGGATCTTGAACGATGATAAGTTTCTTTGTGTGGGTTGTCCCTAGGGTAGTTTGTTTCATCAGGTTTGACCTTGAGGCTTAACAATGTATCTTTTATGTCCCTAAGTTCTAATTTTAAGTTGTCTAATTCGTCATTTTCATACGTTACCGACTTTGTTTTAGGTTTTATTAGGGTAACGCGTTCAGCTGAGGTTTGGTATTTTCTCTGATTTTTATTCCTAATAGCTCTTTGAGATTCAATTTTTAGCAGATTTTCGTTTAGCTGTTTAAGTGAGTTGTTTTCCATTCTCACTAGGTCATTACAAATCTCCGGATTTATTCCCTGAATTACGAATTTTATTATTTTTGCATCATTCATATTGGGATCTATTCTGTGGGAAAGGTGAATGATTTCGTATAGGAATTGCATTGGAGATTCGTTTTCTCCTTGTGTTCGATTTTCAAGGACCGTCTGTAAGTCATCAATTAATGCAACTGGGCTGAATGCTTTAATAAATTCAGACTCTAGGTTTGCCCAACTAGTTTCATTGTTTTCATGTTTGTAGAGTGCAAACCATTTATACGGGGTAGACGTTAAGTGAGTGGGGAAAAGTTCAATTTTAGTTTTTTCGGACCAATGGTTGCACCTTGATGCAATATTGAATTTTTGAATAAATTCATGTACATCTTCTGAAGGAAGACCTGAGTATGTGCCTGCTTTTATTAGGGGAAGTTTCTCTTTTGACTCATCAGCCATGTTTTTGTTGGTTATATATGATTTAGGTTGAGATACGATTTGTGTTGATGTGTTAGGGGTTTCTGGTTGGTTGTGATTTTGATGGGTTTCTTGATTTAAGTTTAACGAATTAAAGCTATGTAACAATTGTTCGTGTTCTATTATTGACCTGTTTTCATAAAGGTTTTGTGAATGTTCAGGTTCAGGTTGTGTTTGGTCGTCAGAAGTGTTTATAGTGTTATATGTTGGTTCTTGAAGTATTTTCTTGAATTTAAGCAAATCTCTAAACTGTTCTTTTGTTTTGTCTTCTAGTATGTTGTTAAAGAACAAGTCTGTTAATGACTTAGCAAAACTAGGATGTATAAATGCAGTCTTGAAAACATCTTTGGTGAAAGCTAATTTTGTTCTTAGATTGGCTAGGGTTTCGGTTTCAGGGATGGGTGGGAGTTGTATTTTATATTGACAAGCTAGTTGTAAAGCCTCAGTTTTGTTTAAGCTATATATGTCAATGTTAACAATTTCAAAATCTAAATCCATAAATTATATTTTAAGTTTTAGTAATGTGACAAACCTACATAAGCTACATTTGGTGGTTTTATTAAGGTTATGGGCCTAGCTAAGATACGTGTTTTTATTTGAGTTAGTGGCCTATATTGTTTTGTTCATAATCTTTAAGTTTTATCTTAAACTAACACCCTATACATTTTACGATTCGTGAGTCTGATATTAACTAACTGAAGTGACTATAATTGACTATAAATAAACTAAAATAATTCACAAGTCATATAATTTGTTTCAAGATAATTTATTAAAATAAATGTAGGATCGTTACTGTTTAGTTAAAACGCAAAGACAGCCTTCGCCGTGCGGCTGCCTCCACCATGCGAGTCCCATGCCTCACTTTAAGTTTAAGTTTCCTAAAATGTTACACTCGCTTAGCTTAGTCAAGAGGTGTTAGGTTAATGAGACATAAGACTGCTTAAGGATGTTACTCAACGTGTAATGAACAAAAATTTAAATTACGAAAACAACAAAAGTTAAAAGTGTTACAACAGCAAAAGAAAACTTTGAAAATGCAAAAAACAACAATAATAAGATAAATTAATTTGCAACGTTAAATTTACAAGAAAGGAAAATCAATTGAAAATATAAAAGAATTAGTTACTGACAAATTATATGACTTTTATGTTTGACAAAGTGTTAGTTAGATATTTTATTCTTTCTACATACTGTCTATTGTCCCAGAAGCACACACACCGATACACGCACTCCCAAACTCCCGATCTTCTTTCTCCGGTGGCCCGTGGTGATCTCCTCGATGTTTTCCTTCAGATCCTCCAGCTCCAAGAGTCTTGACCCCTCCATCTTCATCATTAGCCCTTCTCATTGGCTGATTACCGATAGGGTGTGTGGCTAATAGGTTAACGGTGTTTCTTGGAAGTCAGCCCTACCGGTCATCGCCTAGCTCACATCAGCTGGGAAAGGAATTTGTAAATCGATGCTCATGCTACTGTTCAACTCTGTTCACACCAACTGGTCGACTAAGTGTAATGTGAACAGAGTGTCTGCATAGATGAGCACCGTGGGTACGGGGTTAATCCCCTTTCTTACAATAACAACAATATCTTAATCCAACAATATGTTTAATGCAATACAGACTTTGTTCCGGTGAAGTGTTTGTATGTTATATGTATATATATATATAATTATATACAGATTGAGCCCACGTATGGTGTTAATATCCTATTAAAATTATATGTAATTTATCTATAGACTTTAATTTCTTGTCCGATCGGGTTAAGGAAAGACTTAAACTTTTCAAAATTATATTTACTTTAGAGTTAAAGGAAGGCAAATACAAACCAAACAAACTTTTAACAATCAAATATTTGTGCTCGAAGTTATGAAGTTCTTTTGGAAAAAACAACTGTCTACTTTAAATTAATCCAACTTTCACTTCGATAAAGTCTTAACTTTATCAAATGAAGTAAAAAATAATCCAAATGTCCTTCTGAATACTCAGAATTTATATTCCTGTCAACACCCAACTACCCTAGGTTAAGTTTTAATACAACACTATCATTGAGTTGGTTTAGAAGTAAAAATCAAAACGCTATGATGATTGAATATATTCATAAAAAAGCGTTTAAAGTATTTTAACATTAAAATAAAACGAGTTAAACTACACCAATAAAAAAACATTATCATTACTTTTATTCCTGATGCCTTCACTGTGTGTGAAATTGAGCTTCCTGTAAAGCAGTAAACAAAAATCAAAAGTGTTTACGTTTAAAGGGGTTAGTGTAAAAATTGAAAGTTGATTGGAAAACGGCAGGCGATCAACGGGTTGGATAGAACCATCGATGTATAAAACTAACGATAGAACTTGTTGAAAGGTTAATAACATACAACTTCCGAATATAATATACTACGATCTTAACATTTATAAGACGTTTAAATAGTAATATAGCTAAACAAATTAAATAGTGATTTCAGCTAAGAAAACCTGTTAGAAAAGCATACAAAACATAATTGAAAATACCTTTTCTGAATGTTTTGCACAAGGCACAATGGTTTATCGAATCCATATATATAAATCCCAAAGTACCCATGAACTTTTGAGAAACCTGAAAGTCACACCCCACTAAACCATATACTTAAAATGTTCGTCATGAAGAGAAACCTTGCGCAAAACTATGCATTATTTCATAAATTGCCCATTAAGGGCGTAATTCCATATACCTACTTACTTATACTTAAGTATGTATTATGTACTTATACTTTAGTTAGTACATTATATCAACTTTATATTATATACTTAAGGTTAACTTCCCATATACCTATTAATAAAAATACATTAGCTGCACTTATTCGTTTGTTATTCTTTCAATTTATTACTTTTTTTTAAATCATGTGTAATTATTTGTTTGTAATCCATTGACTATTTAATACAACGTATTACTGAATTCAGTTTTTTTATTTAAGCTTAACTTAATCGATAAATATTTTTTTAATAATAATGATAATACTTTTGTAGTCAAACGGGGTGAAGCCCGTGGGTATCCCCTAGTTTAAACTAATAAAAAGCTTATACTAAGTCAAGCGACCTTTTCAATTTTGATTATAGCTATTGTTGTATTTCAGTCAAAAAATATCAGTTAGACCAAGTCTTAATTTTGACTAAAACAGGAAAATTAATTTACTTATTCTCAAGTAAAAAATGTTTAAGGTACACTTAAAAAAAATATATTTATTAAGCTAAAAGTGATGGTTTTAACAACAAGAGTCTAATAACTGGTAGAACGGTTAAATAAACGACAACATGGAATTAAATGTCACTGCTGTAACATTGTAATATTACCTCTGGGAAATCATGAAGTTGCCGATGCAGTTATTGAACTAACTCAGTGTAATAGTCTCTGTAATACATTACTGAAGGGAATTAATTTGGGGGTTTTAGATGAATTCACTACATTCTCTTTACTTGCTTATTAATGTTATAAGAATAAACCTACTCCAATTCGTATTGGTATATACATTTTATTCTCTTACTTATTTTGAAAATACTAAAACTTATTAATTTTTAAACCTTTGGACCTGTTCTATGATGTTTAGGATTGATACAATTTTCTAAACTATATTTAAGAACGCAGATTAAAGTTATTTTTATTCATTAATGAAATAGTTATTCCTTCAGGAACATGTTGAAACGAAAGACATATTTACTACATATAGCTCATTGTAGTTTGGTCATTGCATCTGTACAATGCTGTTTAATCTTTACTGGACCTACGTCTGTATGAAAAATCATTCTATAGTTTATAGCTTAGCTCAACAACTAAGTCTACATTTTCGTTTTTGTAGAGAGGTGGATATAAAGCTAAAGATAGGCTCCGAAGCGCCTAGTTGCACCACCATCAGACGATCTATTGGGAAACTTGAGCATCCTAGGTAACGATCTGATTACTAACGTAGCTTTGCCTAAATGTTTTAAATCCCTAATATTTGTTCTATAGTCCTTTTGAGGTTCTAAAACAAATATAGATATACAAACCAGAATTATAAAGGGTCTAAAAATGTTGCACCGTCTTTTAAGCTCAAGCCAATTCCAATAAACTGATCAAAAGTGTTTTCAGTATCAAAGAGAGAGTTTGTGATTATTGCATTCCAATTGCGACCAAACTCCAGCGTACCTGACGTAGTTACTGTTGTGCTGTACAATTTCCACAATCCTAAATTGTTATTGTTACTGTTGTCTCAATTATTGTAATTTTACTTTTAACATTTATAATTGTAATCTCTGTATAATAAATTAGTACAGCTATAACTCATGGACTTATTGTACAATATATATATATTTAATTTTATTATTAATGTATTAATGATGCTAACATTAAAAAATGTATAAACCATAATACGTTTAAGTGGTTTTTAAAAACACATGTGATAGAGTCATCAATTTATTTCTTCAAACGATGTTTCAAGGTAAATGAAATAGTTATGTATAATTTCGTAGGTAACACAACCTTAGCCACATACAGCAGGAAGGAAAACGGAAAAGGAATTAATAATTCTAAACCAATTTTTTTTACCAAGGGTTCCAAGATTACGCTTATATTAGCCCTCCTGTTAAATTGAAGTGAAAATAAACGTAAGCTATGACTTAGAGTTTAAGTCACACATACATGCGATTACACATGCGATTGATACATGCGATTAACACATTGAAAATATTTACAAACTCAATCGTTATTTGCATTAAAATACTATACAAAGTTTAAGCAGACAAAAATCGGAATTATATTGGTAAAATTCAAACTAATATACTCGTATTTATCAAATACAATTCTATTAGCTAAGTGCATTATCAAGGGAGCACTTATAATGATGACGAGGCAATCCGGGGTTTCATTTAATCCAAAATAAACAGAATGATGAATGCCAATGTTCGATGTCAATTCCATCAATAACTCATCAGTGAAACAGTTGGCCTCGCAAATCCTTATTAATACGCAATTGTTTGTATCGATATTCGTTCCATTAATCCAACATTTTTACGTTGTTTGAAATCCTTCCATACTTTATTAACCTAATGTAATAATTATATTTTTTGCAAGAAATGTGTATGCATTTATCCTAATATAAAGAAGTTCCAGATTGGTAGTAACTTTAAACAATTTCGAGTTACTGGCAACAAAGTGGATAGTTGATAGCTTAACTCGAATCGACTATAAAACTTTAGCTTAGGTAAATAATGTAATTTAATGAAATTTTTAAAATCACTAGTTGGGGATTTACCAAAACAAAATGCAACGCTTTTCGACCTTATGCAAAATTATAGTCCTGAATTGTCTTGTTTTTATGTTTGTGTATTTAATATGGAGACATTAGGAAAACATTGTTGTAGGCCTTTAAATTATCATAAACCTTATTTAAGCATAAATTGTTTTTATAAGGGAATAGGTTTGACACAACAAGGGAAAAGTTATATATACTAAACACAAAACTGTACGTATTTCAAAACACGTTCTACAATTCCATTCAACACAAGCTGTAATAATAAAAAAAATATTATGAAAAATGTTAAATACCTATAGTTTAACTCAAGCTATACTCAGACAAATATTATTTCAATTTTAAACTATTATTATGTTTAAATCTCTTTAAAATTTTATTCATGTACCATGCGTTGACTAAAATCTCATTTTTTAAAAATTGTATCCAACGATGGAAATACAATGCATAGGCCTATTGTTAATACTTAAGTTAAAAATAAGGTGATGGGGGCGCCATCTAGGTGCGTATTGTAACTCGAAATATGAATGAATGATGAGTTTAACAACCAATGCTTAATATTGTACATACAGGATGACCCGTCTGCACAGTAGGTTTCTCATTGAATGATTTACTCTTCTCGGTTTAACCTAGATTAGTATTATAATTGTAAGTTAGGCCTGCAATTTACTCAACTCTAATCAAACAAAGAACCATTCCTTAAATCAAAAGTGCCATGCTTACGTGCGGAAAATTTTATAGCATCGATTTGACCTAAACGGGGTTAGTGATTATGAGTGTAAATTGCCAAGCTAAATCAATGGTTCTGTTTCTACAATACATAACATCTTGGGCGTTAAACTATGGCGTCCACTACTATTTTATCTTCAATACAAAAGAAATATTATGTATACCATGAAAAACATTCCATTACAGATCAATTTTTACTTTAAACCATTGTCCAGTATCATAAACCTCTATGGCCTATTAAAAGTAATTAGGAAAGTTTAAAAAATTACAGCTCTTTCCCAAGTTGTCATCAGTCGAAGACAAAATGTATACACAAAAATTATGTTTTAACATGTATTAGCACCAAATATAACATCAAATATTACATCAAAGGACACAACAGAATAAATATATTTTATTTAGCTATGACAGGATATTCCTAAATCGTACTACAAGTAATTTTATCCGTCCTGAAACAAACATAAATAATATTGTTGGGCGTAAACGTAACTGTTAATGTTACTTTTCTGTAATACAACTCTTCTAAACTTTCAACAGGATGCTGGTTCATTTCCACTTCAAAACTACGTCTGTTTGTATTTTACTCGAGTAGAGTTGTTGAATTTGAAGGTCTGAAGTTATTACTGTTGGGACCAACAAACAATTCCTCTAGTACTTGATAAATGCTTAAAGTTGAGTTAAATTATACGAAACAATAACACTAAGGAATATATGTAAGTCATGTACGTATGCTAACTACAATTTTAGTTCGCTTTAAGACAGCTGTAATGTGTCTGTAGGTAGCCCCCGAGGCATTTTTGTCAAACGGTAGATTTATCAAAATTTTTACATTTACAATGAAAAATATAATATGTTGTATAAGTAAGTTTAAGTACTTTTGAGTTTTTATTCCTTTCAATTCACTTTTCCTTTCTTGAAGACTAGTAAAATGTTAACTATTTTATGCTGTACTAAAACACAAATGAAGACAACTAATCATCTAGGTTATTTGGAACAATGACGCTAATAATAGTGCTTTAAACCTATTTTTCAAAGTAATGTTAAGATAAAACGGTAGTTTGTTGCTTGTTAAAATACACCGTTACTACCTCCGGGAAACCATAAATCGATATTCACCGCTGATTGTGTATTGTTGTTATTCTGAAAGAAAATATTCTTCTTTTATCTCTACCTTTGTATTTGGTTACTTTATTATATTTAGATATCTTAGTCATATGATAAATAAGGCATTTTAAACCTTTTACATGGAAACTGTTTAATCAGCTCTTATAAAATATAAAGAATATTTAAATTTTAATTTGTTTACTTAAATCCAAAATTTGTAACAGTTTCTTTTTGCAATCTAGGTTTAGCAAGGCAACGTTTGCTGTTCTTAAATCAACAACGTTCTTCTTAAACAAATTATTATTTGTTTTGCAATTCCCTAATTATTGAAGTATTTCGTTATTTAAGCAACCGTTACTATAATTAATACAAATACATTTATTTTGTCATTGATGAAAAACTTTTACATTATCATTTAAGTCTGTATATCTCGAAAAAGAACATCAAAACGTTTATTTTCTTGAGATATATTGAGAGTGTATTATGACATCTTCTAAATAACATTAGATTATATAGAATTAAATTAATCTTCTTAAATATAATTTCATGGCTTTGAGAAACAACGGCACAATTAAAAAAATTGTCATTAGGTGGGATTTATGTAGCCTTGATGATGTAATAATTTTATATTCTCACCTCGCCAGTTCTTTCTAAATTTCACAATGGATGTACATCTTTCAATAGTAAATATTATAGCTTGGTTTGATTTGAGCTAAACTGTTATCAGAATCAAAATATTAATCATAAAAAAACTTTGCTCAACTAAAGTTTAATATGTGTCAGAGGTGTCAGGTATTAACATCAAAATAGTTGAATATGCCAAGTCTTAATTAGTATTATTCACCTTAAACTGATACAGATGTTATCTTTCTCTAATTCATTTTTCTACATCTTTACGAGAAAATTCTGGTACACAATACTACTTTGATTCCTTTTGCTAATAGACTTAACACACTTTGATAAAATTCCTACGGAGATGTAATTATTACCTCTGATGTAGAAAATGTACTTCAAAGGGAAGCTAAGGATTAAAGAAATAAGAGCTCGCTTCTTCAAATACCACTTAAGTAATTAGGTTTGCTTTTCTTCGCGATATCTTGAAAAACTGTTAACTTTAGGCGCAGTTTCAAGTGCATCTTTGTTCAAAAACTAAGCCATAAGCCTCGATTTAATATAAAATATGCGTTACACAGATATGTAACGAGTGAGTTGGTGAATTAAATCTAAATCATTAATTAATAAGTAACAAACATTTATGAGTTTTTCACTGGAATAAATTATTTCTGGTACTATGGTAATTTTTAAACCATAGTTCCATAATAATTCCAAATAAATGGTGTACATACAGTTTATTATTAACTTAACAATAATTGTTTATAGTGTATTAAAAGAAATTATTTATGTATGTCATAGATTACCGTAAATTAAACATTTTGTTTTGTTTTAGCATCTCATTTTACATGGTAACCAAACTGGGTACAGAAAAGTATTAAAGAATACTTCAAAATGGTCCTTTAATTCAAAAATCTTTGCAGCCAGGGTCACATATTGAGTTATAAGTATGCGTTTTAACACAAAATCCATTTTAGCAAACAATTTGTGTACAAAAACATTTGAAACATGTATATACAAACAATAACAATTCATTTATACATATTAGTTGTATATCAAATACACGATTATTTTAACCA
Organism: Macrosteles quadrilineatus; assembly: GCF_028750875.1. Taxonomy (NCBI): domain Eukaryota; kingdom Metazoa; phylum Arthropoda; class Insecta; order Hemiptera; family Cicadellidae; genus Macrosteles; species Macrosteles quadrilineatus. The sequence continues at coordinate 56,551,441 of NW_026542601.1, forward strand.
TGGAGGTGATAAGAGCTGTTATCATAGATATAAAAGTATTGACTGGGGGAGGGTTGATTCTGTTTTAATATAAATGAAAGATATTGATTGAAATTGAAATTTACCATATTACCGGAAATGTGATATGGATGAATAACTTGAAACACCCTGTTTTAAATTTTGTAATATTATTTAATAAAAAAACTAAATCTGTGCTCAATTATTAATCAAACGTTTCCTGATGTTCTTGTCCAATTCTGTGAAGGAAAATTCTACTATAATGACTTACAGTTTTGTTTCATTTTTGTACTGACTACGAGTAATAATTAGCTTCATATGTTAAAGATGCATGTCATGAAGTCAACAAGTGGTTTGGATAAATGCTCAATCCACGACATTATTTAAGATATTTTACATGATCAAAACTCATCCTACAAGGTCTAAATGTTCATTGCTCACTGAAATCAGTTCACTTGAAGCCAAATATTGTGTAAAGGTAACGTAAGGTAAGGCAAGCTGTAGCGAGAAATTCATTACTTTGAAGGCACATGCTTGTCAACACCAACTAACCACTACAAAGACCAGTGTGATGTGGCTTCATGGTGTGATGACATGGTCCAACTTGTCTGCTCTGGACCTGTTTGACATGCAACAAAAATACCACCTAGATGATATTTACAGTGTGTTAGAAATGTCCTAAAATATGTATACTGTATACAGGAAAGTTATAGTATAAACTCATATGCGTAATACCTTTGACTATGGATACAACCAGACATTATATTCACATATTAAAGTACCTTGAAGACAAGGTAGGGAATATTCTCTGATTAAAAGTTATTACAGTAGTTGGATAGTTAGTGAAAAGTGGTATGATCACAATAGTTTACACATATTGGCATAAAGACAATTGAACCTGTTTTTTTTCACTAAATAGCCCCAGTTTATGTTTTATCTAGCTTACAATAACTTTTTTAGTTTATTTTCGTCTTCTAAATGTTACTGTTATTTACTTTTGTTTTTGTCATTAGCTAGTAAAGGCTTCCATACTACTCAAACTTGTAATTAGAGGATAGTTGGTGTCAAAGTGTTTACAAAGATAAGTTTTAGTAATGCACCAAGTCTCAACAAGGTAACTTAGCAAAGACATCTGTTGTTTCGATCTTGTTGTCTCTAAACTCTCGGTTTAAAAATGGTAGCCTAATTTAATCAAGGATTTCCTCCAAGCTTAGGCGATATCCTCCTTTCTGTTCCGTTGAATCTGATACGATTGAGATAAGGGGCTTTAGTAGATGTTTCCCTCTTGGCTTTCATAAATAATAATAAATGATAAATTATATCTCGAGTCACTAATTAAATTAAAAGCTATTTTTTATTTCAGTGGATTCAATACTACTTGTTCTGACTTGTCATGCAGTTTTATTTATTTTTAAATGTGCTTTAAATATCATTATACCACAATCTTATACTGTTATGGAAACATTACCAAAATAAGTTTCTTATACAAAAATACTTAACAGTACTATGAAATATTTAATTCCAAAAAATATTTTGGACATAGTAATGTTTATTTTATAAAATTAATCACAGCCAAAATAGTTATACGGTAAACTACAAGATAAGATATAAGTTACTGTGGTAAGATGTTTTACTATACTAGGCTCTTTCTAAACTTTACACAATGAAGGAAAACATATACAATACGGCCCACCACCAGGAGAGCTTACACGTAGTTCATTTGCATCAATTTTTGACAAATTCTATTCCAAAAAGTTATACAAATAATTTGAAAAATAATACAGAGGTAAAAATGTTTACTAAATATTCAAAACAAAAATTAATAATGTATTTTTTAAATTTAAGGGATTAATTTAACTGACGCTGAACTTAAATTATACCCAAAACTGTAGACGTACAATCAGTGAGTTGAATATAACTAAATCCTGTTAATGGATACATGGTATATCCCTAAGGCCTGTATATCATCCATATGCAATGTAGGATGAGAAGGAGTACAGGTGGCTCAATTTACATATCTCCTTGCGGCATCTGGATCAATCTGTGCATGACGTCACAGTGTGTACACTAGTTGTTTTTTGGCTGTAACTTATAAACATTTTACATATGAAACACTGTAGACACGCAGTTTTAGGCGACGCAGGTGGCTTATTGAACACATCCGTTCGATGTAGCATCTAAATAGATATTTGGAGTGATAACCAAAATGTTATAGTTTTGCTTGTCAACGCTTTGCTGCGTCTTAATTACACAGCTCAATCATATACGCAGTTATATACTTGTAAGATAGGTAATTTAGTTACCATTCACCCTGGATGTAGGACTCTGACAAGATTATAGTCACCATTCAAACTAGGTCTTGAAATAAATAAGCAGTGTGTCGTTTGTATATACGTAGCTTGAGTCTAGACAAAATGGGGTCTAGCAGTAGAGCACGGGAGTTCTGCCCATAAATCATCATGTTCACATCCTGGCAATCTTCAATGAATTTTATGTATGATGCAGTGACCCTCTATTCCTATCCTGAATTAATTTGTAAAAATTGGTAATTAAAAAAAGTTACCTTGTGCGAAATAGCCCCGGGGGTGGGGGTATTCCGTACAGTAGAAGGGACTATACCGTACAGTTCAAAAATCATTTGTTTAGGTTAGTACTATTATTATGCAACAAATTATTGTACAAACACTTTTTATTACTAGGTTGTAGTTAAGAAACACTGTATTCCAATTTAAACATTTTCGAAGAAATTACATTTAAAAAATCAACCTTCATAAAAAACATGAAGTTTATGAAAAAGTTATAAAATTTCATCAAAAACCTAAAAGAAAGAAGAAAAAGTCCACAAATGTAGTTCTCTGCAGACTCCGCAGCACTGCAAGCTGAATGGACCCACCCTGAACATGAGCAGCACCCTGTACCAGAGCTGAACGGTTAAGCCCTAACCTGTATCTTGTGGGAATTTATGAACATAAACTCAAATTCTATCACTTAACCAATCATCACTAATAACCAAAAGAGAGCTTAATTGATGTAGTTTATTATGATCTAACAGTTAATATATATAAAACACTTATATAAAAGCTACTTCACAAACTTTTTATTTAGTACTGGACGAAAGTTAGAAGCAAGTGAGTGGAAACATGTTTTTTTACTGAAACATTGAAACTAGCACACATAATAAAACGATGCAGATACTGTAAACTTGCGCAATGCGCATTCTGCTGCTAGATAGCAGCCCTTGTCGGGATCACCTAGCATGAATTCTAGGCCAAAAAAATAGGTGTACGGTTTAGCCTCGCTGTACGGTTTAGCCCCACTCTCCCATATACTTAAAAAAATCTACTAATTCGATTTTAATACAAATATAATTATATTAATTCTATATGTTTTTATGAACCATTTGCTTAAAACTATTAAGATCATATTTAAGGATGTATTACGAACGGTATGCATTTCTTTTTACAATTTACAAATTTAAAAACAATGTTATTACGATATACTTGAGTTATAATCATAGTCCATTTAAAACAGTGAAAATCAATTTACCACGAATACATTGCATTCCTATCCATACATGTTTAGTTTCAATATGTAAAACGAGATAAAAATATGTACAAACTCTATAACTTTAAAAACAAATAATAAAATTAGAATCCTTACACAGTGTTTAATTTCAATTAACACTTTTTCCCATGGTATTCTATACTGTATTCATTGCACGATGTTGCACTGCAAGGAAGCGTTCATGTATCTCGAGCCCGAGATGCTGAAGTACAGCCTGAATTATTGACTCTTCCTCTTGTAAAGTTTCTGTATCCTTAGATATTACAAGACACTGGAGAAAACATATACCTCAGAGCTTCCCTTGTTGTTCTGTCAATATTAAATCGTCTCTATTTTTAGCCAAGCAATAAGATGTTAACTAAATAATCTTGTCTATCGTAAACATTTTTAAATATGAAATAACTAACGTTAAACGCGGCTAAACTATTTTTGTTATTAATTTTAGCTGTTCTTAGAGTAAAATTTTAAATGAATATGTACTTAAACGTTTATAAAATAATTTGTCGATGAAATGGGTTTACAAATATCGTGATATGGAACCCGCTGGGTACGCAGAGGGGGATAAACGTGTTTCTATATCAGATTAGGAAGAGATTCCTTCCTCGTTACACTGAAGCCTCTTACCTCTAGACATGATTATCTCTCTATTTCACAAACATTAGTAAGTTGCTTATGATTACCTTGTTATTTATCTTAAAAGTGGGAACCATATTTAATAGATAAAAAGTAATACTTAGAAACTAATTACCGAGTCCTCTCCTGCTAACAGTTGAAAAAATAGACAACAGTGATATTTTTTATAATTCAGAAAAAAAAACTAATCAATAACTAATTTTTTAAATGCAAATAGCTCAATTCTGTATTTATTTTTTAATAAATTTTAATTAAATTTACTTTTAAAATTCTCACCTCAGAACACCTCAGAAAGCCCGCGTGGCAGAGTCCGAGGTCAATATCGAAGCGGGAATAGTTATATGTATCCTCGGAGCTACAGTTTTATTTTTGTTCAATTTGAGCACAGCTGGTTTAGTAGTTTTTGAGTTTATTTCATATAAACACACCACGAACAGACGGCAGACAGACGGACAGACATCACCTCTTCTTTATAATAGTATATAAAATACAACAACTCTATTGTTGAAAATATACTTATTATATATTTTACGCCCGTTCGAAACCCCGATCAAACTTGTTCTAGCAAATGTTACAATTCGATAGGCAAAACATTTTAAATATATTGTAGTCAGTTTTACAACTGAAATCAATATTGAAAATACGTTATGGAAACAGCAATGTTAAAGAGATAAACACGGTGCAGAGGGGTCAAAAGTTCACCCTAGAGTACGTATTGATCACTATATGTATGACGCTACTAATGTAATTAACAAGTTCTACCTGAATATTTCACTGAAACATTGTTAGGACTTTACATTTGCTCTGCTTTGGCTTTTGAACTGCACGAATAATCTATATATTAATAGGCAAGCATGTTTCTTTAAAACCTTTTTTCTCAGCTCGTGTGCATCGTAGGTAAAATCTACGCATACCTTTAGAAAGCTATTTTCCTCTAGGTGTGCAGAATCCCTTTATAAATTTAAATAGGCTCAAAGATAAGCACGAAAAATGAGTTTAAAAATTTGAAAAAATTAACATGGGTCTTATGCGTTGCCATGGTGACGAAATAACAACGAAATATAAACAGAAAATCAAAACAAATGGAAGAAACTCCAATCACATGTTTTATTTACAGTGTGGGGTGAAAATAGATAAGTGAGTACAGTACATTAGATATTTTTGGTCGAGTTTCGACCACTGGACGACCTCTCGTTCATATAAACACGTAAAGCGTCTAAACATTTTAGATGACATCTTATTACTTTATCATATACCTAGGTATTATATATGTTAGTGTACCTTAACATTCATTGAATTTATGTGATTAACATCTATATAGCTATATTATATATAACATTATTATTGCAATTTAAATATATAAAAACAACTGGAAAAACAATGTGGATAAAGACAACTCTGAATTTTGCGTGAATGATCAATAAACGCTTGACGATAAAGTAATTACGTGCATATAAATTACAATGATTCTTTTTGATTAGAGCAAATTATTGCTTGATTTTTTATTTCATAAAAAATTATTATAATGTCTGTAGTTTAATTTCTTATATTTTAACTCATTGTTTGGTTTCTTTTAAAAATTAAATAAAATGTTCATGAATACAGTAAAATACTGGAAACAATACAACTATGTTTTTTCTTTAACCACTTTCTCACACAATGCATTCTTGTGCACTGACTTCTATCAATAACACAAACTTGAACAACCAACACTTTGGATTATAATAATATTTGGACAATCAGATGCAACTAAGCCATATTTACTGGAGTTAATATACAGACTTTGAAATACTTATATATCTTTTAAACAATTTTATGAAGAGGGATTGGGTCATTGGAATAACAAAAAATCCAATCATGGAAAACTTTTTTATCTTTTTTTTAATTTTCTTTGTAAAGTAAGTTACATTTTAAGGTTATAATCAATTAAAACTTACATTATATTTTTATATTCAGCCTTCTGAATAAACTTATTAAATTGGTTTGTTGTCAATCTTGTTTTGGTATTGATGTAAATTTAATATATTCGGTAACCATTATAAGTGACGTTATTCTCTACCATTATCATACAAACCCGATACCCCCAAGTTTATACTTATAACATTTATATTCATCAGTTCAGTTCATACCGTCGCAGCGGTGATGTATAATGTATGAGACTCCACAGTTCTGATAGAGCTGCTGTAGCCCTTGCGTGTATCCCTGGGTGTGGTGCTACCGTTCTTGTCTTGATCCATTATCTAATTGGAGCAGAGGATAGCTTTGTATGCTTGGTGTAGACAGTACAACCAAGTAGTTTAGTGGCAATGTATAATGTATGGGACTCACAGTTCTGATAGAGCTGCTGTAGCCCTTGCGTGTATCCCTGGGTGTGGCCCTACGGTTCTTGTCTTGATCCATTATCTAAGTGGAGCAGAGGATAGCTTTGTATGCTTGGTGTAGACAGTACAACCAAGTAGTTTAGCGGCAATGTATAATGTATGGGACTCACAGTTCTGATAGAGTTGCTGTAGCCCTTGCGTGTATCCCTGGGTGTGGTCCTACAGTTCTTGTCTTGATCCATTATCTAAGTGGAGCAGAGGATAACTTTGTATGCTTGGTGTAGACAGTACAACCAAGTAGTTTAGTGGCAATGTATAATGTATGGGACTCACAGTTCTGATAGAGTTGCTGTAGCCCTTGCGTGTATCCCTGGGTGTGGTCCTACAGTTCTTGTCTTGATCCATTATCTAAGTGGAGCAGAGGATAACTTTGTATGCTTGGTGTAGACAGTACAACCAAGTAGTTTAGTGGCAATGTATAATGTATGGGACTCACAGTTCTGATAGAGTTGCTGTAGCCCTTGCGTGTATCCCTGGGTGTGGTGCTACCGTTCTTGTCTTGATCCATTATCTAATTGGAGCAGAGGATAGCTTTGTATGCTTGGTGTAGACAGTACAACCAAGTAGTTTAGTGGCAATGTATAATGTATGGGACTCACAGTTCTGATAGAGCTGCTGTAGCCCTTGCGTGTATCCCTGGGTGTGGTCCTACAGTTCTTGTCTTGATCCATTATCTAAGTGGAGCAGAGGATAACTTTGTATGCTTGGTGTAGACAGTACAACCAAGTAGTTTAGTGGCAATGTATAATGTATGGGACTCACAGTTCTGATAGAGTTGCTGTAGCCCTTGCGTGTATCCCTGGGTGTGGTCCTACCGTTCTTGTCTTGATCCATTATCTAAGTGGAGCAGAGGATAACTTTGTATGCTTGGTGTAGACAGTACAACCTAGTAGTTTAGCGGCAATGTATAATGTATGAGACTCCACAGTTCTGATAGAGCTGCTGTAGCCCTTGCGTGTATCCCTGGGTGTGGTCCTACAGTTCTTGTCTTGATCCATTATCTAAGTGGAGCAGAGGATAACTTTGTATGCTTGGTGTAGACAGTACAACCAAGTAGTTTAGCGGCAATGTATAATGTATGGGACTCACAGTTCTGATAGAGTTGCTGTAGCCCTTGCGTGTATCCCTGGGTGTGGTCCTACAGTTCTTGTCTTGATCCATTATCTAAGTGGAGCAGAGGATAACTTTGTATGCTTGGTGTAGACAGTACAACCAAGTAGTTTAGTGGCAATGTATAATGTATGGGACTCACAGTTCTGATAGAGCTGCTGTAGCCCTTGCGTGTATCCCTGGGTGTGGTCCTACAGTTCTTGTCTTGATCCATTATCTAAGTGGAGCAGAGGATAACTTTGTATGCTTGGTGTAGACAGTACAACCAAGTAGTTTAGTGGCAATGTATAATGTATGGGACTCACAGTTCTGATAGAGTTGCTGTAGCCCTTGCGTGTATCCCTGGGTGTGGTCCTACCGTTCTTGTCTTGATCCATTATCTAAGTGGAGCAGAGGATAACTTTGTATGCTTGGTGTAGACAGTACAACCTAGTAGTTTAGCGGCAATGTATAATGTATGAGACTCCACAGTTCTGATAGAGCTGCTGTAGCCCTTGCGTGTATCCCTGGGTGTGGTCCTACAGTTCTTGTCTTGATCCATTATCTAAGTGGAGCAGAGGATAACTTTGTATGCTTGGTGTAGACAGTACAACCAAGTAGTTTAGTGGCAATGTATAATGTATGGGACTCACAGTTCTGATAGAGTTGCTGTAGCCCTTGCGTGTATCCCTGGGTGTGGTCCTACCGTTCTTGTCTTGATCCATTATCTAAGTGGAGCAGAGGATACCTTAAAAATAGTATAAGTGGAAACAAATTGAATACATCTCCATTGTACAAGACATTCGACGTTAGGTCGAATATATTGTAAGCACAAACTCTCTGGCAAACTGGTTTTTCATTTTTTTTTCGAATTTCCCTATAGTAGCTTTTACCGTTGGTGGCACGGTAAGTCCTGGTGCCGGGACCGATATACTTTTGTTGTTTGCTTGTCAATGGAAATATTTTGATACCACTTGCCAAATTTATTTATTTTATACTATGCTCCTAATATTTTATAAAAAAAACACACTGTATTAGCCTCTCTGTCGCAGCAAACCTAGGTACTCGTCAATCTTAATGTTATTTAAATAGATTTAATTTAAAATCAATTCAGGCAAATGGAAATTCGCTTAGTCTGCAGGTTTGCTGCGGCGGGTGTATTTTAAATAGTTTTACAGCCTCCAAACAAGACAACAAGTTCGAATTTTTTAAAAAGGAGAAGATGTGTGGGTTAAGAATGAACATGGAGGTGGTTGGTCAGCTGGAATGGGGAAATATAAAAAAAGACTGTATTCATAATAAAAATGGGACTACGTATTCATATGATGTACTTTGTGGAAGAGTAACAAAGAGGAAATATGCTGACTAGATGAGACAAAGAATGGGAGCTGTAGAATCGGCGTAAAAATAAAGATGGGAAAAATTGATATAGATAAATTTATAAGTGATTAATTTATCAGTTTATATATTATTCTTAAGTTTGTTATTAAATATTCTGTTTTGTTGTTGATGTATGGTTTATGTTTATGTTCATGATGAATTTTAAAAAGTGTAATGTTACATTAATTATAAGTAAATTTCACGATTTTAAAACACGGTGAAGTAGTATAAAACCTGAGTTGACTTTTTAATAAACTTATTTTTTTTTTTAAATTGTAACTTGTTCTCAATTTACGAGTATTTATATATTTAAAACTGAGTTAATCTTCCAGTATAACTGTATTACTAGTATTACTAGTATCACTAGTATTACGATGAAATGTAAGCTGCACTGGGGAAGAGTGAACACAACAAATAAATCTCTCAACTTTATAAGTGTTTCTCTGTTCTCAAAAACAATATAAATAACTTTCAATATGGTAACTCAAATAAGACCATTCTTTGACTAATGGATGAAAATAAGAAAAGCATATACGATAAACTCGTCTAAATTCCACCATCTTTGTCTCCTTATACCAAGATGGAATATTCCCGCAAAGTAGTTTTTAGACACTTGAGAACGCTTATCGAGTAAACATTACATGTCAGAACCACATCCTAGGAGTATGTGCTTGCATCAGTTTGTTTCTAGTTAAGTACCTGTTTGCAATGTTGCCCCGTACTACGGTATGTTTAAAGAATTTATAATGTTTAAGTAAATGGAAGTAAAGTATAGTTTATTGTTTATACAAAAGTTTATACCTACATTTTTTAAATTAAATATTATGCTATATTACTATAAAAAACCTACTGAAACGTAAGGAGTACTTTTAGTTTAAGTTTTTTACCTTGAACCTTAGTAGATAAATCGTACTTCCTTGTGTTGGTTAGTCTATGCTTGAAAGCTAATATTAATCACACTATTAAATCCTTCAAGCTGTAAATACAATACTGTCAAAACGTAATTACTTGAAGCCTCAATAAAGTGTAACATTTGATCAACAAGTTATTGTTAGTGGGTCTAAACAAACCCAACACAGTTACAGTTTAACTTGTTCTAATGTCGTTATATTATGAAATACTGTAGGGTCTACCGCACACACAAATCAAAGCTGTGTAGAACCCATTACAGAGGTCAAAGCCGCAAGGTGGACATGTGCTTTAAGCTTTGTGTTTCCACAAAGGTGTATTGATCCATCTGACCAACTTTAACCTTCACTCCGCACTTACATACAACAAAGTGTTTAATCAAAGTTACAGAATATAGCTTACTCGTCATGTTTTTTTTATATTGTATTACACATTTTATAACAAGATTTACTTAAATCAATATTCTTCCAGTGTAATAGTTTATAGTAATTATTTTATTGAATGCAGACAAAAGATGCACGCATTGATTGATGGTGTAGATAAGGTCGCGGAGTATTCCATAAATGTTCTAATGAACAGAGTGTAATGCTAGTAAATTCTAGACCAGTGGAGCATCCGAGTTATTATCTGGTTGAAGGATAACGTTATTCTCTAACTAAAAACCCGGTTAGGATACCCACTGGTAAACCCCTATTTACACTAAAGTTTTATACAAATATGTTAGTATTTCGCTTTGGAAATTGAAAAACCAATAAACCTTTGTTTTTAGATTTTCCCAGTGGCAAGAACATGAAATTTTATGAGCTAAAAACTGAACCCCTTGCAAAATTTCAGCATTTTGTTGAAAAAACAATATTTTTGTAATTTTTCCGCCATTGATTAATTTTTGAAATTAGGAATCTCCCATCTAAGAGTCTTGAGAATAATAGATCAATAAATGTTTATCTGCATCAGTAAACCAAGTGTGTGTGCTATTTTAGTTGACCAAGAATGAATACATAAAATTGTCATTTCTATGACATAACACAAGTTTTATCTTATATATTAAAAAACTTTTGCAAAACTTATTAGCTTGACCGTAATACCGGACCGAATCACTCGCGGGTTGTACCAAAAGAAAGGTAATCAGTCCTATATGTGCAGGTTTTATTTCTATTTTGGAAATATTTATGTTAATTGGATCAAAAATGGAAATTAAACTTTCCTTAAGGAGATTTAACATGGGGCCAAATTGTTAAGCTTACGACAGCCAACCTGACCATACTACTGGACAGATTTACATGCGGGTTGTAGGTTATCGGTCCTATATGTGCAGGTTTTATTTGTATTTTGAGAATATTTATGTTAATTGGGTCAAAAATAGAAATTCATGTTTTCTTATGAGGTTTAACATAGGGCTAATTCTATATATTAATAGACATGCATGTTTATTAAAAAACCTCATTTCTCAGATCCAGTGCACCGTAGGAAAAATCTACTCATACTCAGATATGCCTATATTTGCCTGTAGATTTGCAGAATCCCTTTATAAATTGAAGTATTCTCAAAAATAATCACAAAAAAATAATTTAAAATAAAAATATATATAATGGGCCTTAGGTGTTGCCATGTAGGTGACGAAATAACAACAAAATATAAACAGAAAAGCAAAACAAATGGAATATATGACTATCACAAGTTTTATTTACAGCGAGGGGTAAATGTAGAGAAGTATGCACAATACGTACTTTTGATCGAGTTTTTGATCACGGGGCAAGCTCTAGTATGTACCTAACTTAATGATTTAAAAACTTGAATATCAAATTGCTGATTAGGAACATCTTTAATGTAGAGAAAACAATCCAAACCTGAAATATTTTTTTTTGTCTACTTGATACTTGATCCTACAGCTTAATGTGGACTCTCAATCCTCGCGTGGCATCAAATAGTAAATTGAAGTAAAATGTGGTTGACCTCCAGAACAAAAAAAAAATAAATAAATAAAAAAATAAAAAAATAAAAAAACTAACGATAACCAATTTAATATACATGATGCAAAAACATTCAATGTTACACAAAATTAATGAGAAGCCATTTACAAAAAATAAGGTTTACAAATAAATGTATAAAAATAAAATATCTATATTTTTTCTAGGATGATACATTTCTTGTTGGTAAATAAAATGACCGTAATGGTTTGACTTTACACCTAAACATTTCCAATACATATTTTAAAATTGTGTTAAGGAGATTTCGGGGTTTTAGTGACAAACTTGATGTAGTATTTAAAAATGTTTGGTGTTGATTAAGCAAAATAATCCCTTATATGTACAGTAGCAATAGCTAATATTTTTAATATTAATAGTGGCAGTTTACTCATTGGAAATGGTTTCGATAACATTTTGAAGTTCTCAAACGTCTTGTGAGGTTATCTGAAATTAAACAGCGCTTTTCAATCTTAAAAAACCATTGGTATAATTCCTGTTTTTGAATCTGTAGTAATTTAACAGGCAGTAATAGCTATAAAAATTATTAAATTGTCATGATACCACTCACTTATCCCTTTTAGGAATTATTTTTTTTGCTTTTTATCTGACAAGAAACACTGATTATCAAAAATATTCTTTATTTATTATAAGTTCCAACCCAAAGTGAAGAAGGGTTACATTCTCATTATAAGCAAGCTCCTTGGTTCAAGTTATGATACTATCAAGGTAACTGTTCTAATGTATTTCTATCTTAATTCATGTATTATAAGTAAAAAAAACTTATAAGCTGTATTATTTATAACTAAAAAGATACAATATACTTTATAAAAACAATTATGAGAAGTAAGTATTATTTTATTAATTTCATTATTTTACTCATTCAATATTTTTCATTATTCATTTATTTATTATTCATTTATTTTTTTCATTTTTTATAATTTTTTTCATTATTTTGTTCATTATTTACTGCTTCAAATTGTAATCTTCATTTTAACATTCACATCCATTTTGATCCTACAAATCTAATTTGTTGTTTGATTGTATGTAAGTGAGGTAAACTCTTAATATTGTTCTTCATGGATAGACTTCCACGGCCGTCACTCGTATTTACACAATAACTTAATGGTCTATAGGGTTACAACTAATATTGTTTTTTTTTTTTTTTTTTATATTTAACACTTTGACATTCTTCATTCCCACGGTTATTATAAAATACGATCTTATAAACTTTTTACTATTGGATTTAGGTTAAAAATTAAATAACAAAATAAAATAAACATTCTTTTAAAACCTTAAGATTTTTAAGGGGCTATAACAATAACCAATCTTTAGCCTATATAATTACTACGTCTTTCCCTTCTGTGCTTCTTATTTCATTTTTCCCTTTTAACTGCATTATACAGTAGAAAAATATACAAATATTATAAACTAAAATTATTGAATGAATTCATTCTGATATTAAATCAAAACTTTTCATTATTTACCACCACACACATTGTTAAATGAAAATAAAGTTAAAAGATACATCTTGTACATTAAAACACAACTCAACATCACAGATATGAACATAACATCCCTACCTAGGTATATAATTTGTCTGGGAATCCGCACACACTTTATTGCGTGTAAAAGGGTTGGGCTAACCAGCAATACAATTACGGTTTGCTAATACAATTACAGTATCACTAAGATTGAAACTTTATGTACATTTTATACAACGACTTTCTAAATTTATATAAAACAGTTAAGGTAAAACATTGCCTGTATGCAGAAATATTATAATTGTACACAAAAGCAAGCCCAATTATAAGTTTTAAAATACAGCGTTAAAACATGAGTAATTATTTGCAATTTTTCTCTTTTGTATTTACCACGGGATATTGAAATTCCTAAATTAAAAGCCACTAAATAATAGTAATAATAGGGTTTCTTTGTCTTAGTATCAAACAAAAACTTTATATTTGCAAGGTACACATGAACTACTTGATCTTAAGAAAATGTTAGTAATCAGTTTGATGTGGAAACTGTAAAAGAAAGTAGTGCATAGATATGAGACTCGAGAAAGTATATGAATGAAATTTGAAGTATGATATTACAATCATTAGGAGTAGTCTGAAAAATTATTTATAAAGGAAATTTGACGTATTTAACTCAAAATGTAATGATGATGCCGTTATTATAAGTTAACGATTGTATAAAGGCAATATTAACAAGTCAATGGATGTAACCTTGGCTACTGTTGCCAATGAGTATACGTTGTCAAAAGACGGACAGGCTTTACATAAGTAAAATATATGAATATAAGTTAAAAATAACGACGTCGCTGGACAGAGAGTCACTTGACCTTGTAGTTAAGATTGCTACTTCAACTAAGCTTTTCAGAGATTCTACAAAGAGTAATTAAAGACAAAGTTATTTTAATACTAGTTTAAAAGGGATGTTGAAAAATGTACCAATAGTTATCGTAACGCGTTATAAAGGTTGTAGTGTATAACCTTGTAAAATACCTGTTCAATAACGATCTACATAAATAGTTGCTACCTCTTGTTTCAGCTCCTAAAATAGAGCTATTTTCACACTGCTCAATGACATAGCTTTCCATTCAAAGAGAATGTCGTCTATACACTAAGAATGTCGTTGTACGAGATGCACAAAAACACAGCACCACTCAACTCAGAACCACTGATTCGATATAACTTTACAAATATGAAGCTGGGAGTTTAATCTAACTAGTGTTCAATATCCAAGCAATTGTCACAGAAAGCATATTTTCAGTTTTAAATTACACATACTAGGTAGTAAAGAAGCAATCATCCAAAATAGTTTACTTAAAATAGTATGATGTTATGACTTTGTTTAATTTTTTTAAGTGTCCCCTGAAAACGACCCGTCAAACAAATCATATGGATCATTTTATATTATTAATCATTTAATATAAAAATTATCTCAGAAGGCTATAAGGAATGGTAAGGGTTTATGGTTTCATCAGTTGTATTATTTTGTCACAGTCCTAAACTGTTTCATAACTTGGTCTGTACAACTTGGAGTTAAGTTTAACTTCCTAACAACGCCCAAACATTTATGAGTAAACCGAAGTACTTGATAACTTGAGTTTGAGGCTAAGTTTCTAAACTAGCCTACTTATTTGCCTATTTAATGGACAATAAATGTTACTGTTACTCAAAATTCATTTTATTGAATGTTAAATTATTATTTAGATTACAATTCTGCATATTTCCGTTATTAGGGAATTTTAAAATACTCAATACACATATTGAAATAGTAATGGTTTTAAAATATAATTTGCAACAAGTGAATAAAATTGTTATTAATTGCTGAAATTCAAATACTTCAAAGAAATAAAGCAATTGAGCTATGCAAGCATATTTCATTAATAAGCTTTACTGAAAGTATTTTGAACAAACAGTAGTTCATTATTAGTTCAACACAAGTAAAATTAGAGTTTGAGGAGAACTCTGTACATTTAGACCTAAACTATAGCCATCAGCAAGGTGGGAAACAGGGGAAAGATAATTGTTGAGGTAATGACTTAAACCTACTGTTGACTTACACCAGCGGTTATCCATTACTGCAATTAGGCGTCTTTACGAGACGTCTTGACGAGAGTTGTATAGTAATGCATTAATAGGTAAATAGAACAATTAAAATTACGTTATTTCTTGTTTTTTACTGGCATATTTGAAACATGAAATACAACTTTTATTAAATACAGTAATATTGAAAAAGTCCTTAACAAAATGAGAGGCAAACGTTGAAGTCATCAGACCGGCATTTATTGTACACAGTAATATAATAAAGAAACACTTTGGTGTGTTCATGTTATATTTTAAACGCTATTAGCTGTCAAAAAACATTTCATAGAACCACTACAGTATTACAAAAATGAAAAGTGGGTTCTCATCCATAGAGAACATGTTTTTTCACATAAAGTTTCTATCCGCTTTGTCTTTTAGATGGACGAACTGTTTGCAGTTGGAGGGACATAGTATAATGAAAATACTTAAAAACTATTTTTAATTTCTATAATTAGATCCGTACATTCATCACTGAATATCTACAATAGGCTTGGTGCGTCTCTTCGTTAATGACTGAATTATCAGAATACTAACAAATATATTAGGTTAAATTATATAAAAACGAGGTTTTGAGAAATCACAACTGATTGAACATACGTCTATAATTGTATTAATCATTGTCTAAATGTTACAAGTATTACCTTTGGAATTACATAAGGAAAATTGAGTCTGGTCCGTACAAAAAATATCTTCAATGGTGTTAAAGAAAAAAACTATAGTTTTTTTATACAATACTATGATAATAATTATTATTTAGATTCTGGTTCATTATAATGTTTATTTATTTATATATTTTTTTCTATCCCAACCCCCTTTATGTTTTCAGATATTCATCAAAGATAAAACAAAGTTGATGAATCCTGTTCAGGGGACAGCAGTTATAGCCTGCCCACTCATAGAACCCTCATCTATAACAAAAGTGAACATTTTAAAATGTTTCTCCCCATTTATAGCAAAAAGTATCTCAAACTAAAAATACTATCAGCCAAACCAGGAAGCCAGATTAAACTGTCGACCCTAGTGCCTGCGACGTCAGATTATAACTGTCCCTTGATTTAGCGGTTTGCCGCAAACTCTGATTAAATGTCCCACAACAAACTGACCAACGAAACCTACCAAGATTTAACCTCTGTTGTATGCATTTGTAAATATTGTCTGAGTACATTTTTTTTTGCATACGACTTGGATATCTTATTTAGGTAATCTTGGCAGCTATTCTTAATTTTTAGTTTTATTTCATGACTCACTTGTAGATTACCTTTATTTTAAAAATATGTATTGCAGTTAGCTAGTTAAAATTATTGAAGAATGTGGAGTAAAAACTAATAATAACCTAAAGTTATACTTTGGGACTTCGGATTCATTTTTACTTATTTCTAAGAACCATTGGAGAAGAAGATTGGTTGGCGTTTTGCATTACTTTTCTATGATTGTATTTTGCAAATATTCTAAAACGTCATCGAAAATGTTCTTGTTAACGATAAGACGAAACATTTATGAAGGACAATTCAACTGATAAGGATAATGGAAGTTTATACACAGGTCAAAGATGATCAATCGATCAATCCAAATAAGAACAACCTGCGTCTCCCTTTGGGGTTGATGTCAATTTGTAAATTCTAATATTTAAATTTTGGTACTTTCACTTTAAATTTAAAAATACGAATCACTTATATTTTCTGACAAAATATGTAATCATTATTTCATGTTTCTTCTTGTTTTATTACAATACATACATATTTCATTATTGTACGTAATCTATGTTCTTAAAGTCGTATTATGGTTAAATATACTACATTAAACACACTTATCGAATACTCATACAAAAACTAAAACATCCCTTCCCTGATCGTCTCCTTACTTTAGTTTCTTTCACATATAAACTGACCAAGGAGGAACCACCAACTATTGATCAAGTGTAATTACTTGCCTGTGACACATGACTTCTCTTGACTCGCTTGTCTTTGAAGTCGGATTTAGTTTTATTCTGATTAAGAATCGCATTTTAAAACCTACTAGTGTAATTCGAGCAATTAAATATTTATAGCGTTAACGAATAACAGTCATAATTTTCGATGATTTTAAAAGAGTCGACTCAAAGATTATGGAGATACTCACGATGTACATAACAGTTCGATATAATAAACATTTCTTGTAATATCTTGTAATCTTTCAAAAGCTGATCATATTTTTGAGTATTTTCTACGAATGTTTCCCACTCGTAGCCGCATTAGGTTTTCCGTAACCACAATAATAAATTCTAAAAACAACATTATTCCTATTTCTTCTACTTGGTTAAAAATAAAACTCACGTTGAATTACGTGTTGCACATTCCTTCACATAAAACGCATAACTAAATCTAGGTTGTGGGTTACGAAATTACAAGTGTCTACAGTAACGTTATAAAACACAACGTCAGATGTAATTTGTGAGACCTGTATATATTACATAGAGATATTACCTCGTACAAAGGAAATATTCATTAGCTAAAACTGAAATTGTAACATAATTTTTCCTAATATTAACGCGAATTACCAATTAGATCTGCTCAACTTGCTCAACCGCCATATTGATACATATTTTTGTAACCGACAGATATTTTTTTTATAAAGGTGTGTTTTAAATTTTTTTTTCAGGTTTTTTTTAAGGTTAATAAGGAAAACATATTTTGGAAACTCTTTGGTATTTTTAAATGAATAAATAAATTAAAATAACGATAGTACAGAAAAATTAATGCGTTAACAAGAATAGTATTGCTTTCCTTGGCTAACGTAATCAACAACCAAACAAGCACTAACTGTTACAAATTCTTCGTAAACATTTCCTAGTTTTTTTTTATGTTTCAATGTTCAAGATTGAAAACAAAATTTAATTTGGAACGCGTTAGATGAACTTATTATATTTTTTCCAAAACTAATAGTATTTTAAATTTAACCGTTAAGGTGAGGTGAATGTAATCTTCCCTCAGGTGTGGGTTGTGTTCTGTTCTAGAGAACGTGGTTTGAAAGGCAAACTACTACGTTTTAATTTAGTCGGAGTCGATGAAGCCTTTTAACATTAACGATTTTACTGGTCAAAGATATTGTCACAAGTCCCATTAAAATGCAGTCTTGCTTATATGAATCCGAGTTTAAATTACAGTTAACAATTCCCAAATATGCTTTAAATTAAACAATGTCATAGAACGCACATCCTTACTGTTAAGAAATATCACAGATAGGTAGGCCTAGTACATTGAATTTAAGTAGTGTGTTATTGCAAAGTCTTAATATTGATGTTTCCCTAGTAATTTTACGCCATTTTTATCACATTAAGCATGACATAATTTTGTATTAGAGAGTCATATAATTACACAATAATTTAATTGTTTCAGTGACGCACTGTGGCAGTATTTCATCTGAGTCCCAATGTGAGGTGGTCATACGTTTAAGTGAGAGAACAAACGCAAGATTGTGATTTTTAGGTACAGTGGCAGTTATGTCACAGTAAAAACTCCATCTTTATTTAGGAATAAGTGTTAGTGATGCGGCTAGTGAAACAAACATAAATTTTTAAACTGTATCATTCTTATGTTGATGTAACATAATGACTTTACAGATCTTAAACAGTAATGGTCACATCACAGTCCCCAAGGAATACTTTCATGCATCGTTAACCAGCTGTGATATTTAACATCACACGCTTTATGAACACTAGACAATGCGATTATTTAAAATATATATTTTAAATGCTGTAGCATTTTAGTAACAATTAGATTATTGGCCATTATTTTGTCAATAATATTGGATAAACAAGCACAATATCTTGCTTAAGAAAGAGCTTTTTAAACTAATCTGAAAAAAATATATATATATATATATATATATATATATATATACGTATAATACCACTTGTAATAATATATTTACACTTTTACCGTCTTGTGAGTCAACAGTATAAGTGTACATATATTATTACAAGTGTTATTAGACGTATATATTTTTGTTTTGTTTTTTTTCAGTTAATTTAATAACACGTACGATGCTGATCAAGAAGTTATTAAACTAATCTGTCTTTCGTCATTAAATTAAAGAGTTCACAAATAATTATGATTTGCTATGATATTATTATTATAAGTATAGCTTAGCCTTAGCAATAGAATAAAAGCGCCTGTCATAATAATAAACAAAGGAATCTTTGGTCACCAAACACTTTTTATTTGATCAAAAGACCTTTTAATCACTATTCATCTTTGTTTATATTGTTGATATTAAAGCAGTATTGTGCTTTAATTGGTGTATTTATTTCCAACGGATAACCATTACATTGATTCATATACAATAATCAAGGCAAGATGTGGTAATTTTATAAAAATTCAAAAACAACAAAATGTATATACAATAGAGAAAAACAAAGAGTTAACACACCCTTTAATCACTCAGGATGTTTATTTTCAGATATGACCTAAATGCTATAAAGCAAATCATAAAAATACATAACTCGCCCCATAATAACTTAGTTATGTTTGGTAAAAAATGTTTAAATATTGAAGCACTTCAAGTCCTTACCAGTTCTTCAAGTTCTATACACTAAACGTAATTTGTATAAAATATGTTACTAAACACAACTTGTAAAAGAGATAAAATTTGCATGAAAAGTTACACAATAAAGAATTATTTTATAACGAAAATATGCATCATTAAATACACAATAAAAATGTAATGGCAATACAAACGTTTACAAATTCTTATGTTATACAAATAAAATATTTATGTTTTCACAATATAATACATCGTATGCTATGATATTATTTTTTTTTTCAAATAATACAAATGTAAGCGACAATTCCAAGTAAATTAAAACAAGTTCTTGGCAACGCCTCAATGTTTCACGTTGGACATAAAGTCGATTTCTGTTACATTTTACTTCTTCTTTCTGCCTTACCTTGGAGTTAGCTCAATTCTAGTGGATAATTTAACATCATTGTGTGTGTTTTTTCCAACTTCTATTCGGTGAGCAGGGTAGTGATAGAGTATCATTGATGGATATGAAATCTTTTGTATAACATATATTTTCATTGTACTCTTATTGAATCAAATTTAAATAAACACTAAATTATCATGTTTCCAAAACAGGCTAACCATGTTCTGCATTTGTATGATATATGAAGGATAAAGTCACATAAATAATTAAGTAATACATAAATAATTAGTTGTCGTTTTAGTTTATATATTGCAATAGGCTTTTTCTTTAAAAATATCATAAATTTGTTATAAAGTTAGGTAGTTTATATTTTAAATACAGCAAACGGTTTTATATATTATTTTCAATAGTTATAGTTTGATTTATTTAAAGTACACTCGCTTAAAAGATTATAACACTTTTAAAAAAATATAGGCTATTTGAGCAATATTCCAGCTTTGAAAATATTGGCCAAGTGAAATGTAGAACGAAACATATTTATTGCATGCAGGTTCCTGGTTTTATCGATGTTTCATTCACAAACAAAACCATTCATTTATATACTTTTTATCTCGGTACGATTTATCGGTAAGATCTTTTGGAACATATTTAAAACTTTTAATCGATATGAACGTTCGTTTTCGTATTATACTTCTAAAGAAGTGGATTAACGCTATAAGAGAGAAAGTTACACTTTGAGTCCTATACTTTGTTTAGAATTTTTTTCTCAATTGAATTATTATCCAAATTAAGGGTACCCAGTCCTAGGCATAACCAATTTTAATACAGGGAAGGGGCTAAATCATTGTTTGTTATATTTTACATCCTAAACTATTTAAAAATTCTCTGGTCATCGTATACATTTTTAAAATTACAATACATAGTAGAGTTTATATGGAATTTATTTTTATAACATATAAATCAGTTCTAAAATATAAAGAGATCTCCTCGTCTGAGGAACCTATTTTATGTTGGACAAAAAAAATAGGCCTAAGGTGGCCTCGGGTGGGCATTTTCACTTAGCTACTAGTTTTTGAGATCTGGACTCAAGAAAATAAGTTTTTCCATCAACTGAACGAAATAGTATAGATATACTGTACACTTATTATTTTTATAATCTTTTTTGTATTTGTTAGACTACTTATACACAGAAAAATATTAAAATGAAGTCCAGTAATTAGTGTTATTTTTTATTTATAATATTAATCATTCGAACGTAAATAGAGGATGATTTAACGTATTGCGTTTTTTTTTATGAAATTACTAAGGAAATTGTGACAAATTGTAATTATGGAAAGAGTGGGTCTTAATAAAGTGCTTAGACACATCTGTTATAGGTGTTTGTACATGGCTTTTAGTTTAGGAATATTTAATACAAGGTGTAAATATCATAGAGGTTTTTAACAAATCATGCATAGTAATAATCAGTTGGTTTTTTTATTGACAATTGCGTAAGGTTCAATAGTATTTATATGAAGCCATTCCATCAGTGAAATCCATTAGGCCGAAATCAAAATTATCAGCTTTTCTAATGGTCATGAATATAATCCGATAAAGGACTCAACCCGTGATTCGCTTAAATGGCTTATTCAGAAAATCATGTTGATGGGAACCATAGTAATACGGGGTTATACTTTCATTACGTCATGTTTGAATATACATTTCATACATAACCTCGGAACCATGGGATGTCTAATTACGTGTGTCAATTATGTGACCAATATTTGTTATTATTTATTTTATGAGTCTCATGTAAAGTTTCTTTTAAAAACTGTAAAGTAAATATTGTAAAGCCCGAGGGTATGTTTGGCCAATCACAACAATAATGTTATCAAAATTCATGTTTTCGGCCCCTGGACTATATTGTTAAGACAATAATAGGTTTTTTACATACCTCAGTCAAATAGTCCAAAAATGGTATTGCTCAACAGCTTACATGTTTCGTTGCGAAGACAACATTATCAAAGCTTGCAACTCGTCAAAAACACATTTAAAACACGAACACGAACACAGAAGACATTAATACGGTACGAATACACAATTGACATTTAGATAGCACTATCATAATACTGATTTGGTCCGGCGCGGCGCGGGGCTGGTAGCAGACTGGAGGTCACGTCACATCGTCTCCTCTACTGTTATCACTGATGTTATCAGATCTTCGATCAGCTGTTCCTGAGTTTAATATTGTATTAAAAATCGAGTGAGACTGGAACTGTAATTTTTCGTTAAGGATGTGGTCCTTACACTGTTCGTCATTATAAATTTTATAAATCTCGAACTCCTCCAAGGTGTCAAGTTTGCTACCTTTCCCACAGACATGTAGAATTTTTAAACCATCGTCAATGCTACTCATTGAGTGATTTGAATCAACCAGGTGTTGTGCGAAGGCTGATTTTTGTTTGACCATTTTTGGAGTAGGCCTATGTTCTCTGTAGCGGGTTTCAAATGCCCGACCCGTCTGGCCTATATACTTGCATGGGCAATCTGGGCAACTGATCTGGTAAACACCGGTGTTATTTAATTTGTTGCTAGTCCCTTTATTATGCAAGATGTTCCTAGTGCGGTTGGTGGTTCGGAACGTTAAGTCGATGCCTTGCCTATTTAGTTCTTTTTTAAGGCTGTTTTCTACAGAGTGGCTGTACTCCACGCAAACATATTTTCTCTCACTCTTATCTGGTTTAATATCTTGTTTTCTTTTGTTCTTACATTTGCTAATTAATCTGTCTACCAAATCGTGTTTGTACCCATTGGCTGATGCGATATACTTTATTAATGAGCATTCTTTGTTATAATTATCGGGGCTTAATGGAACAGTTAACATTCTGTGGATCATGGAGTTGTAGGCTGCTATTTTTTGCGAAACGGATGGTAAGAAGTGGAGTGAATTGTTTGAGCTGAAGTGGTTGGTTTTCTGTAAATACTGTAATCAAATTTGCTGTTATTCTTCGTGACTGTGAGGTCTAGGAAATTTATTCTATTGTTTGACTCTGTTTCTAAAGTAAACTTTTATTATCGGGTATTATGGCTGATATATATTTAAATTACATCGAGAACAACAACATTTTCTGCGATAAAAACGTTTACAAAAATAAAATCAGCATGTACTTCAGATATGTGGATCAGCCATAATACCCGATAATAAAAGTTTACTTTAGAAACAGAGTCAAACAATAGAATAAATTTCCTAGACCTCACAGTCACGAAGAATAACAGCAAATTTGATTACAGTATTTACAGAAAACCAACCACTTCAGCTCAAACAATTCACTCCACTTCTTACCATCCGTTTTCGCAAAAAATAGCAGCCTACAACTCCATGATCCACAGAATGTTAACTGTTCCATTAAGCCCCGATAATTATAACAAAGAATGCTCATTAATAAAGTATATCGCATCAGCCAATGGGTACAAACACGATTTGGTAGACAGATTAATTAGCAAATGTAAGAACAAAAGAAAACAAGATATTAAACCAGATAAGAGTGAGAGAAAATATGTTTGCGTGGAGTACAGCCACTCTGTAGAAAACAGCCTTAAAAAAGAACTAAATAGGCAAGGCATCGACTTAACGTTCCGAACCACCAACCGCACTAGGAACATCTTGCATAATAAAGGGACTAGCAACAAATTAAATAACACCGGTGTTTACCAGATCAGTTGCCCAGATTGCCCATGCAAGTATATAGGCCAGACGGGTCGGGCATTTGAAACCCGCTACAGAGAACATAGGCCTACTCCAAAAATGGTCAAACAAAAACCAGCCTTCGCACAACACCTGGTTGATTCAAATCACTCAATGAGTAGCATTGACGATGGTTTAAAAATTCTACATATGGTTCTACATATTCTACGATGGTTTAGCAAACTTGACACCTTGGAGGAGTTCGAGATTTATAAAATTTATAATGACGAACAGTGTAAGGACCACATCCTTAACGAAAAATTACAGTTCCAGTCTCACTCGATTTTTAATACAATATTAAACTCAGGAACAGCTGATCGAAGATCTGATAACATCAGTGATAACAGTAGAGGAGACGATGTGACGTGACCTCCAGTCTGCTACCAGCCCCGCGCCGCGCCGGACCAAATCAGTATTATGATAGCGCTATCTAAATGTCAATTGTGTATTCGTACCGTATTAATGTCTTCTGTGTTCGTGTTCGTGTTTTAAATGTGTTTTTGACGAGTTGTAAGCTTTGATAATGTTGTCTTCGCAACGAAACATGTAAGCTGTTGAGCAATACCATTTTTGGACTATTGACTGAGGTATGTAAAAAACCTATTATTGTCTTAATAATGTTATCTCTCTGGCACAGTGAGTTCATTTGCCTCTAAAGAAGATTCTCTATCTGCTCCAACATCCTTTTTACATAAAAATGCAGAACACCTTGTTTTTTATCATTGTATGTACAGAACTCAGAAGTAACTGTTAATTTTCAGGCCTAAACGTTTGCTTGGCAAAAATTGATTCAATAATCTTACTATAAGGAAAGGTTCTTGATTTTGACTATGGCTTTAGTCCTTTCTAAACATCGCCAAGTAATGTAAGGAAATATCATGTATTCCGATAAAACAAAGCAATTATAAAAATTTTAAGATAATTTTAAATTTTACATAAAGCCATCAATTGTATTTCACCAAATGTATCATCTATTCTGTTTCATTTGCGATCGTATTTACAGAACAAAACGTTTCATTAAAATCGTTTGATGAGGAAATATAAGACTAGTTTTCAAACTATAAAATCAAATATCTCTTAAGCAATTAACCCTTCACTTCAATAAACAGTTTTCATCGCGATTTAAAACAAATAAAAAATGTACGGCTTTTCACAATCTGTCATATATGATCCCATCGTTAGGAGGGACATGAGAAAAGCGGCATTTATATCCACGTTAAGTTCCGCTAACCTGTTAACTAATTTTGATTAAAAATGTTTGTTTGTGTACGGAATATCCTGGAATTCAATTATTAACAAAAAGAAACTTAATAAACATATTTTCATTTTCAAATCAATTTACTTCATTCGCTGACATTTTTTTCTAATTGACCTCGTACTAGCTGCAGTTAAAATGGAACCAACAATTTATACATTTTTAAAGCTATTTAATTGTTTTGTAGAACAACTGGCTGTAGAACAACAGCTCACGTGAAACTCAGAGGCTGTCCTTGACATGATTCTCAAGTCCCCATGGTACAAACATTTAAGTTACGAATACCTGTCATTTTATGCAGACCTTTGGATTTGTTTGGGTCAATAAACTAGGCCACTTTTTCTAGAATTGATACGAAAAAGTAGCATTTGCTGGAAGTGAGATAGAGAAAAGAAATATATCGAGAGAGGTGTCGCAGGGAGCGGCTGATTAATAGTTGTGTCCAACCGTTGAAACTAGACCTTCCAACGTGTTATTACACCTTTAAAATATATGTTGCAGTTTTTTATATTTGATTATTTTCATACATACAAATTAAAGAGCTTTTCAATTTATATTTAAATTTTCAATTATAATTTAAATGTGTTTCGATAAATGTGTCATGTCCAATACCACACAATATATAT
This sequence comes from Macrosteles quadrilineatus, assembly GCF_028750875.1. Lineage (NCBI taxonomy): Eukaryota > Metazoa > Arthropoda > Insecta > Hemiptera > Cicadellidae > Macrosteles > Macrosteles quadrilineatus. The sequence continues at coordinate 56,577,465 of NW_026542601.1, forward strand.
CCTTCGTTTACGGAATAACTTATGATACATTCATTTACTCTAGGTATAGATTCTAATATTTCTTTTTTAACGAATGCAAGATTAAATTAAGTTGTAATTTTTTACTGGAAAAATATTTACTTTTAGCCAATTCCACTTCTTAATATATTCGCAATGGGGAGCGAACTGGTCTAGTGGACTTTGGTCCAAGAGGTCCCAGGTTCAAATCCCACCAAATCACCAATGGATTTTATCTAAGTGATAATGCCAGCAACCCCTAGGTCTAGCCTGAAGGAATGTGAAAAACAATTCCAGACTCGTGCGTAGACAAAAAAAAGTAAACCTGACCATATATCCCTACTGAATGGGAAGGTTGTGTATAGTTTTGAGGTTGGATGAAAATACCTTGATGAGTAAATGACCGCTGGAACAGTTTGCTTCTAAATAATTTTACTTCTATTGGCGATGATGAACCCTAGGAGTGGTTTTACTCAAGGCTTGTTAATTTGCTTGTTTATCGATTCTAGGTCTCCATCCGTTGAAATGTAGCTCAAATCTTCCCTGATATACAATATTGTTTTTTACTGTCTACTTAAACGCACGCATTATGTTTCATAAAACATGGCCCTATACTTATGAATACTCTAATAATTGTTAAATTAATGCAATCTATCTAATGAAGCATATTACATAATGAAGTGTATAGTATAAGTAATTTCATAAATAAAAACAGCAATATTAATTTTAAAATATGACCAAAATATAGTTTCTATATACCAATGAACTGGCAAAAGTTAACTTCTTAAAGAGATGTACTTGAAGTTCTCAAAGTTTTGCCACAATGTCCGTATCTCACAAGGAGGGGGAGATCCTTAGATTCCTAACTTGGGTGATTATTATTTATAGGCTTTGACTTGCCTAAGTAGTACTTGACTTGGTCGTACTTCGTACTTTGTTGGAAACTAATACTGTATAAAACTTTTAACTTCTTTATGTGTTTTAAAGATTGTTTACAAAGTATTTTTCTTTATATAAAAACTTTACTTGGTATAAAATTGTTCATTATTGTTTCGGTAGTGTTTTAGCTACGTAGTTTTCTATGTAAAACAGTTCACGGACTCGGGGCTAAAATTTACAGTAACCATAGTTAAACATGACGTTACCCTTGTGAACTATTATCTCCATACATAACACAACGCTAACCTCATAGTTCACATCATATAGTGCTGAAACGACCGTCCACGCTATAACAGTAGTTGAAGCTACATATTTTCTGGCTACTGCACAATTTGTCACTTTACGCCCCTCATACATTCAACAATAATCTATGTACTGTTCTAACATCCATGAATTACAAACCATTAGGTTCATTAGTATTTACTGTATAGATGTATTTACTGTATTGTGTTTTCTGTATCGTTAAGTGTTAAGAATGGTTTAAATGTAAAACATATCGCAGTGAATAAGAAACATGGGAAACTTACCATGTCTATTGATAGCTAGCTATTTAATCATTTATTTTATAAAAAAAATCACCGTTACATACCATGCTCGCAGGAACGACAATATGATTTATACCATTGATACCATTGGCGTAGCAATGCGATCATACCGTATTGGTTTCAAGCCTTCTGCGAGCTGTACAATAAACCGATATGTCTAGTCCATCTTAGTAAAGCGTCGCGTATTCCATGAACTAGTAAGCCATCAACAAAGTTCTACTTCAGCTCGGGATTCAGTAGCTATGTTGCGCCACATTGAACAGCGCCGCGGGCAGCGCTTGCAGACGTTCACGGTAACTGCCTTTGTAAACTACCCATACATGCTGGTAAAAAACAATGAGTGGGGTTTTACAGAAACAGAACAATCTATGCGACCATGGTTTTAGAATTTTAAAGTAACAATTCTACAATGAGTTAAACCAGTTTAAAATTGCCCATTTTCGTCTACATTCAAGGAAGATTTTCAGGCCTTATGGTACGATATTAAACATATTGAAACTACAACAATCTAGATAATTGAATCCTCTTACAAATGCCACCCTAACTTTGATTCCACGTTAAGTGTAGCCTTCGGAAACACTGCCGCCCCAGACCCTTGCGTTTACACAAAACGGCAGTAGAACTTAAGTAGAATCAACATTCTTCCTGGGGTGCGTTGTTTAAAAACGGCAAATGGCACTCTGTCGAAACATTGACCACCTTGATTGTTACCATTGACACTGGCTTTAAATCTGTGCAAGTGATAATAATTAATAGTTATTTTGACGGATCTTGAAGGGATATTATATATTATAACTACTCAATAACTAATACAGATATGATTTCGTAAAGAAGAATCTTTAAAATGCTATTGCATGAAAAATAGCATATCAAACATTCTTCTTTACGTAATCATATCTGTGTTAGTTCATCGGATCGTTTTAGTTTTACATATTGATAGTAGCAGAAATCATGTTCAATAACTTTGCAAGTTATAAATCGACATGGCATTTCCTGTAATTATAGACCGATACTCATTATGTAAATATTAAAGTAATTTTCAGATGGTTTATTTCTACTGAAGAGAAGTACAATAATGAAGCCAGTTCAATAAGCTTTGTTTGATGAAGCGTTACATCTCAAATAAGACTTCAAAGCTTTCCCTCAATTTCCATTTTTTACCGACTTCTTCAGTGCAATCTGACGATTTAGATTAAGACCTGAAGTTATGAACAGTTATTACTTGTAATAACAAGGTTTCCTTCAATTACAATCTAATATAGTAATAATATGTGGCATGTGTGGCAGGTTTGTGTTAATTTTATATTTCGTACTTGTAAGGGTGGTTAAAAATAAGTCCAAAACTCCAAAATCTACTTAATTCTTTTTAGCAATGAGGTAAAAATATAACAGATGGAAAAATAAAAGAAATTAATTAGAACCATTTGTTTGTATAAATCAAAGAAATGGTGATGACTCTGCAACCCAGACGCTACAAATTCTGACAAATTGGTCGTAAAAAAACCTCTGCACATTGTTTCAGAATGGCTGCGATTGTTATCTCCCTGACTAATGTTCCATCAGGAACAAACGGGATCACTGCTCTCCTAAGGTTAAGGTGCACTTAAAACTGGCATAAAAGGAATACAATATAATGTTATAATGAATTTTCTTGAATTTTGTTTGACACTTTCTTCCTACATCTTCTCTCAGTTCATTCTCATTTTGTCTTCATTTGTTTATCTTCATCACAGTCACATTCACATGTTTTTTTTAAATATTTAATTGTTGTACATTTAATTTTGACACTGAGCTAAAATTATAACTGGAGGTAGCACTGCCATGGCAGAAGTCTGTCAAAAGCGAGTCGCTGATTTTGTTAGGTTGGTATAGCAGTAAGTTTTCTTACCATAGCAATAACATGGCTTCTTATAACTAGGTTGTATAGCAGTGAGTTTTTTTTGTCATAGCAATAACATGGCTTCTTATGGACACCCACCTCACGCAAACATGGCGGCTGGCGACACGCATCTTTGACATTCAGTGCTACCTCCAGTTAGAATTATAGCTCAGTGAATTTTGAGTAGTTAAACTGCTTGCATTTACAGTGTTGCCAATTTTAATAATGAAATATTATTTTTAGATACAATGTGAATATAATTTGATGTAATAACATATGATCATTTAAATATTGAAATTAATTGTAATTTAAACTAATAATAATAAATTGTAAACCTAAACATTGGTTAATGAATTTTGATTGACTTATTTGGAATAATTTAAATATGAATGAAATAAAGAAAACTAATAAATACTTAAAATCCTAATAGAATGAAGTAATATATTTTTATTAGCAAAAGAAGGGTTAAGAAGGATTAACGGTCGTTAAGCTTAAACGGTATTTAAACTATTTAAAACTAGTGTTTGGAGTATGTTATTGATTTTTTACTACAGCATGATCTTTTTCTTCTTCTATATCTCTATTTATCTAAATATATAAAAGGCAAAGCCCTCACTGACTGACTCACTCACTCACTCACTCATCACTAATTCTCCCACTTCCCATTTACCTAGGAGGCTGAAATTTGGTACACTGATTCTTTAGGCATTAAATAGGAAAACTAAGTGGTTTTTATTCTGATCGGACTCTCGGGCTCCGCCCCAGTGGCTCTGGAGTTTCCCATGTTAGCCTTATGAGTACTCATATTTAAATGGAATTAATGAATCTTAACAGCTGTTTCAATTAAACAAGTTGGTTCTGTTCTATGATCTGCAATAGCATTAAAGTTACAAGGATTACCAACATGATGCAGCACTATTATTATTTTTTTATTTATGACAACAGCTAATTTGCAACCAAAAGGTGAGTGGGCGTAGCGAACGAACTTCAACCAGGACGTGATTGAGCCATGCGAACGAGCTCATCTTCAAAATTAAGAAGGTAAACGGGGCAAAGCCCGCGGATACAGCTAGTATATATATACAAGAGTATGTTGGTTTGTTTGTATATTTGGTAGTGATAATCTCAGACACCTGTTAATATACTGTTAATACCGTTCTATAAAATAATGACCATACAACGTAGGTATTTTCAGCCAATTATGAATGAAGATGAGTGTACCGCTGGATCGATGACCACGAAACTTGGTAAATACGTGTAGAATATCATGGAATAGGTTTATACGCCATCAATTTCGTAGTCCGTCCAAACGGCTCCGCCCCATTGGCTCTGGAGTTTCCCTATGTTAACCTTATGAGTACTTATATATAAATGGAATTAAAGAATATTAACAGCTGTTTCAACTAAACAATTTGATTCTGTGATGTTCAATAGCGTTACCAATAGGGTAATCTTTAACTATTAAAATTTATGACAACAGCTAATTTTTACCAAGCAGCAACAAAACGCACTTTAACTATTTAAATTTATGACAACAGCTAATTTTTACCAAGCAGCAACAAAACGCTGTGATACATGGAATTGATGGATTTTTTACAGTTATGTAGCCAGTTAATACTAATAATCTCCTGCATCCCGACCCCGTTGCAAGGCACGGGTATAGCGGCTAGTTTATAAATCAAATTAATATGAGTTTATTTTTATTTATGTCAGAATGGACTGCTGAAATTGAAAAACCAAATGAACCAAACTTTTGACCACTTTGACTATTTAGTATAACTATATATAATTGTTAAATATTACAATCTCGCAACGCATTCCGAAAAGCTATAAAGTAAGTAGTGGGTTAGTGATTTAGTTGGTTGTAAAATCGAACGGTTAAAACAGCATTCATGACGGTATTACGGTACAAATTGTTGTTGGTAAAAATCAATATAAAATCGAACAAAACGGTATACATACCAATGGTTTGAACTTTATTATATTTAAGTAAGTACTTTACCATGTAGAGCAAGATGTTTTACTTCTTACTTAGGAACAAAGTTAAGTTTTATATTTGTAAAAATTGCCAAATGATTAATTATGTTTCATGAAATAATTAATTGTATTTCCTCATTTGTTTTGGTAAAACACATGAACATGATATTCGAACAACAAAATGTATCCACTCTTATTGCATTGGAGAGGAGGTTGTCCTTTTCTAAAGAAATCTGCAAGCCATCATGGTGGCTCTAGTCTGGTCGTAAACTCTTCTGAACTCCTCTGTGAGATCGTAAATGCTAGGCTGTCTTTTATATCATGGCTACTTGTATGTGTGTGCGCCCTCATGAGTTGTAACTCCTGTATATTCCCTTAAACGTGACAAGCATTCAATTTTATAAACTGTCATCCTTCTTTTCTTTTGTGTAAAATAATTTGAGGACATTTTGGTTATCAGAAAGGACATGTAATACTTATTTGTGTATTAAGGCTTATGCTCGTATTACGTTTAAGATTTATCGTACCACCATAGTTAACCTATCATATGGCTACAAACAGATTAAATTGTTAGTTGCATATTAAATATAATTTATAGGTTATGTTTTCACTTTTAAGTTATGATATTTGCTTACCAAATGTTAGTGTTTTATAAAAACGCTAACCAAGTAATCAGCTGATTTAGTACTTAGGGAGTGGGAATAGTAATTCCCGTTCTAGAGCGGATATGAGACATTTTGCGTATAGTTTAATGGTGTGACAATGTGGTCATTTCCATTCAGTGGTGGGAAAAAATAATTAAAATCCTACCATTTTCATTATGGTACTTTTTAGTACAGATTATGGCAGGGAAACGTTATGGTTATGGAAGTTATGGAATATTTAGGCTGTGGAATATGGTTTTATAAAAAGGCAGTGGTGGTTTTCGTCCCAGACAGTTATGTCCGTTCCAGGGAAAATCAAAATATACCAAGAGATATGTTCATTTTAAAATATACCATTTAGTAGTATCCAAGAAACTGTGTTAGTAAAAATAGCGATTAGATTGTTCTAAATAACATCGATTTACCTCAGATAATTTGTATTGCAATCGTTTCATACTATTTTTATATTTCATAAGGTAGTCCATAGTAATCGTGTTCATTTCAGAGTCAATATACACCGGTGGCGAGACAAAGCAACGCTATAATTGGTTTGATTTCACACAACACATTCCACCTCGCAGTGTCATACCTCAGCATTCACCAGACCTATCCTGGTTATTGCTGTGCCATTGTTTGGCTAAACAATAGCCATAGTTGGATAATAGTTATGCCATTATATATTAAACTATTCACTTGGTTTTGTACAAACGCTTGTAGTTTCAACGTGTTTTCATTTATATCGGTGAATCCTAGTGCCCTTAGAGTCAGCATACAGTATTGTTTAAAAACTGACCTAATAAATTATCCAATTCCAAATGCAAACTGGGACCAGAATAAAGATGTGTGCCAGTCTGACCAGTGATATCTCTGTCTCTTAACAAATGACAACGTCTCTATAATCAAGATTGTCTCTATAGTACAAAAACCCCAACCGTACATTTAAATATTCACAAGGAATTATAGTTACTACGTATGTATATGGGCTCTAAATGGAAAATCGTTCTCTATTTAGAAATGATTACTATTATGTATGCCTATGCCATTATACAAACATATCGATCAAATTTAATGCATTTTGTTTTATAAAAAAATTGCTAAAAGACATCACAAATTCTTAAATTAAGTCTGATTTATTAAAATCCCTTTGAAGATGGGTATCGCAGTAAATGCAACAATGACTGGAAACTTAAGTTACTTGAATTTGTTACGGCATAATGTAGATACAAATTTTTAAATACCTTGATTATCTCTCTATCACTAATAATTGATATGGATTGTTTGTAATGTGTAACAGCTCATTTTATATTGTATGTAGTCTTCTTAAAATCAACAAAGAAATGTTTTAAAGTAAGTAATATTAATAATAAATTTAAAGGGATGTGACGTTCTTTTACAAGCAAAGATAACTACATTAAATATATTTTAACTGTACCAGACGGATCCAAGTGTATGTTTTGGGACCGACGGCCTGGAGCCAAGAGCGGCGCCAAGACATTCCTTTGTTGTTTATGTCTTATTTCTGTTTCCAGCTTTTGTACGTCATCTTCACTGATGGAGTAGTTTAAAGATTTGTTTTGCTCAATCCAAGCAGTGTTGTAGTTTTTGTTTGATCAATTACTAAGATATTATATTTCTTTTTGATTTTTTCAGTTATTTTACTACCCTTTTTAGTTCATTGTCAAAATAAATATCAAAAGGAAATTTAAATGGCACCTTAGTTTTAACATTGTGTTTTTCCTGCCACAATAAAACATAAGAATACATATTTCCATAATCACGACACACACGCTAGTGTCAAAACGGACGTTACTTTAGTTGGATTATTCTCAATATTGGAATTTTCGATATAGACAAATAAACTGTGCTCCAGTATTATAATCTTATCTGTCATATTATATTACCGAATTAGATAATTAAGTGATCATAAAAATAACAGGTATCATATTTTTACATTTTTATTCAAATTACCTTTAATTTTAATCTGTGTGGGATAGACGTTTTTCAAGATACCAATCACAGCATTGGTGTTTTTTTATTCAGAATTCTCGACGTGATTCTTAAGAAGTTACGATATGTAAAATGTGTATTAAAAATATACTTCTGCCACCGTAGACCAAAGAAAGTGCGATGCACAGTTACGGTGAGGAGTCAATACTACAATGGTAATTATTGATACTTTGATACAGTATGTTAGATTTATTATCAATTAAATTAAGAGTAACCAGGCGTAAAAGTCGAAATTGAGATACAAAATAATAATAAACGTTGTTATGGAAGGAAAAGTTAGACAAGTACTCACGTCCTAAGTTGGGAAACGTTTTTGTTCTCCACTGTAAAATAATTAGTAAAACTTCAGACAACGAATTTTAAGAGAGATTTTTATGTGGCAGTAACATTAATAACACTCAATATTTTTTTTGCAGACTTGAGTGACATCTTTTCATAAGGTGATATTCTAGTATTCTAAATCGACGATATTTAGCGGAAATAAGCTATTAAGGATTAAACATTACATGCACTCTGCCTCGAAAATAAATAAATAAACAATAAAACAGTATTTTACGTTTTTAGTTATTATTAAATATTTCAACATACAAATTCTGAAAAGAAAGTTATAAGTAGAAGGGTTTGAATGGAAAGGTGAGGGTGTAGTTATTTTAGCTTAGGGGCGAGTGAAAATACTAGACGGTTATGCCTATTAGGTTCCTAATTAATATATTTTTTATAGTTTTATGATTTATTCCTCTTCTTTATAATTGATACGCAGAGCTAATCTACCGACTTTGACACCCAAAAAAGAATAATTAGAATTCTAACTTAAATTACTTATTCATTTATTATAATACTTTGTTCACTTAAGTACCTAGCGAAAGCCTTATGTATGTAGTATTCGGATTGTTTTTGTTAATTTAAACCGATGTACCTAGCCTAATTATAAATCCCACTGGTTTAAAAGGCGAGTAAGGGAATACACTTATTTTAAAGAACCATTTAAACAATGGTTTAATACGGTGAATTAGCCTTCACTACGAACAAAAAACGTCCGTTAAGTTCTAAATAAAAAAGTGGTTATGGTTGGTATATATAATAGTTAATATAGTATAATAGTTATAATATATATATATATATATATATATAATAGTTTGTTCACTTTAGTACCTAGCGAAAGCCTTATGTATGTAGTATTCGGATTGTTTTTGTTGATTCAAACGGGTGTACCTAATTAAGTCCCACTGGTTTAAAAGGCGAGTAAAGGAATACACTTATTTTAAAGAACCATTAAAAAAATGGTTTAATACGGTGAATTTGCCTTCACTACGAACAAAAAACGTCCGTTGAGTTCTAAATAAATAAGTGGTTATGGTTGGTAGTTAGAACCACAGCCTCCTGAAGGAAGCTAACTATTGTATCTCAAAACTATTATACTGTATAATATAGCTAGAAAGGCCTTGCGTGCATCACTGGGTGTGGTTCCCTGCCCTGGCCTTGATCCATTATCAAATTGGGGCAAGTTATCGGTCTTTTTTGTGGAGGAATTTGTATCTTGTTTCAATTGAGATAAGATAAATCTTTGACAAAATAATTCATATTACTACAAATTAATATTATTTATGCCTCTTTATAATTTCCAAAGTTAAGTAGTTAATTATTAGGCTATTTTTAGAGTAATATTTAGTTATTATTCCATTAGTTAGGAAAACAGGGCTTTGGAGTTATAGCGTTAAGAGGGTATTGCCTCAAGTTTCTGCTGTGGAAGGAACGGCTATTAATGTTTTAAAAACGTAGTTTTAGAAATTTAAGAAATAACCGAATGCTTATGTGTGTTTATAATAAGATTACGGCTTAGCATATTTTAATGCCTAATCTGACCTAGTTCAATGTAAATGAGAATCACAATATTCTCATTATAAGAAATCCTTAGTTGGAGTAGTTCAATTACTAAGCTCAGTGTGTGTCTTAGATACTGCTTCAGATTATTATTTTCCTTTATAGCAAACTGCTCTAACCCAACATGAAGGAGTATTACATTCTCATTATAAGCAAACCCCTTGGTTGAAATTACGATATTACCAAGGAGAGTTTGTGTCCTAGATACTGCTTCAGATTATTATTTTCCTTTATAACAAACTGCTCTAACCCTACTTGAAGGAGGATTACATTCTCATTATAAGCAAACCCCTTGGTTGAAGTTACGATATAACCAAGCTGAGTTTGTGTCCTGGATACTGCTTCAGATGATTATTTTCCTTTATAGCAAGTTTCTCTAACCCAACATGAAGGAGGATTACATTCTTATTATAAGCGAACCCCTTGGTTGAAATTACGATATTACCAAGGAGAGTTTGTGTCCTGGATACTGCTTCAGATTATTATTTTCCTTTATAGCAAGTTTCTCTAACCCAACATGAAGGAGGATTACATTCTTATTATAAGCGAACCCCTTGGTTGAAATTACGATATTACCAAGGAGAGTTTGTGTCCTAGATACTGCTTCAGATTATTATTTTCCTTTATAACAAACTGCTCTAACCCAACTTGAAGGAGGATTACATTCTCATTATAAGCAAACCCCTTGGTTGAAGTTACGATATAACCAAGCTGAGTTTGTGTCCTGGATACTGCTTCAGATGATTATTTTCCTTTATAGCAAGTTTCTCTAACCCAACATGAAGGAGGATTACATTCTCATTATAAGCGAACCCCTTGGTTGAAATTACGATATTACCAAGGAGAGTTTGTGTCCTAGATACTGCTTCAGATTATTATCCCCCTTTATAGCAAACTGCTCTATCCCAACATAGTAGTGGAGAACTGCCGGTTTTACCTCACTTTGGGCGTTTTTTCCCATAAGAATAACATGGGGATCATTTTTTGGCCACTAAAACCAAAAATCCTGATCTTTGCCTAAATATCCCTATATAATTGTCAAACCTTATTTCTTACTTATTCCCCATTAATATATTCGCTATTAAGCTAAAAAAGCTATTTCTTATATTTATTGACCCTTACAAGTGTAAATGTAGAGTAGATATAATAGGACAAAGATACCTCACTTTCGGCGTTTTTCCCATAAGAATAACATGGGGATCATTTTTAGCCACTTTTTCAAAAATCCTGATCTTTGCCTGTACACCCCTATATAAATGTTCAATACCATTGTACAACTTCATTACTATTTCAAATCCACATCTATTCACATGTATATTCTCAAAATCATCAACTTGACAGTGCGAGGTTTGTACGCGAACTTGGACGCGCTCCCGGCTCATGGCGTGCTCCCTTGGACATCCTTTGCGGAAATCCATGAGTTCTGGCTACTTGGGAACCCAAGCCATTTGACATACAATAAATCACCCTTTCTCCTAATTACCTTCTCTACCAAATACATGTCTTTATACTTGGTCTTTAACAACTCCTCTGTATAGAATCCTCCCCTGATTATATTGCCATTTTCATCTTTTAAGATATAAGTCACAGGCTTTGTATTCTTAACTTCTGCTATTGTAAATAGCTCCCCTGTCCAATTTGGGGTATATCCTTTACTAAAAACATGTTTATACTTGGAAATCCTTACGCTATCACCTACCTTATATCTTGGATTTTTAACTTGCACTACTTTAGAAGTTAACCTCTCATGCACATATTTACTATTCTTAATACTCACTTGGTTAGGCTTCATTCCTATAGATCTATGCACTTTATTATTATATTTTCGAATTAACTTTGGAAGTAAATCCAACCATTTATAACTTCCCTGAACACTAAATTCCCTATATAACCAATTCTTTAAAGTTCTCTGAAACCTCTCCACAATTGCAGCCTTAGTTGTAGAAAATGTGTGATGGTGATTAATATTTAAGTTTTTCATTAGTTTGCTAAAATATTGATTAAAAAATTCTTTTCCATTGTCAGATTGAATGTTTTTAACCCCCTTTGGTAGAATGGTTTTAATGGCTTCTGTAACCACTAACCCTGTCTTATTCTTTAGTGGAGCAGCATAAGCTTTTTTAGAAAATGTATCTATTAAAGTTAAAATATATTTATTGCCAGAATTTTCTCTAGCATAGTTTTGCATATCAATTAAATCTATTTGTATGGTTTCGTTTATACCCAATACTTTAAAAGACCTTCTAATGAAATTCTTTCTTGCAGGCTTATGAAGTTCGTATGCAATTTTATTCATTTTTTAAAACATCATCCTTTCCTGTAACTCTAAATACATCACCATTAGCCCCAATCAATAGATTATCTTCCATTCTTTTAAATACATAGTTTTCTGGTATATATGGTCTATTATCTATATAGTTAAATCCACTCAAAGATGTGGGGTCAGCAACTAATAAATCAGGATTGTATTCCATCAAATTAAAATTTTGTTCTCCATACACAAATTTTGATCCATCGTAAT